>NC_037685.1:64526400-64826400 GCF_003255815.1 Theropithecus gelada | reverse complement strand
TAAAAATTTCCCCTTGGATAACACATTTTCTTCATTCCAAACACCCTGTTTACTAAAAGCAGATATCTACAGCAATGCACTCATGATAAATTTTTTAAAAATTCCCACCAGTAATACTTTAAATAATATTTACTTTTACTGGGTGCTTATACAATTTCTATTTGTGTGTGTCCCCGACAATCTACAGTGTTTCATATCCAATACCAAAATTGGCCATTTTCTGAAGGGATTAAAAGCAAATTATGAGCTTGGATTCAGAACTTCAGTTCCACTAACTAGGATCTAAATGTTTTGGAACTCATCACAGTTGGCTTAGAATTGTTATTACCTAGCAAGAATGTTATCACTTAGGAAAAGACTTCAAGTAGAACCCTGGAAAATCTGGCTCAACAAATGGACCCCGCTTCATGGAATTTTTGTTGTTTATTATTACAAATTTTGTTGTTGCTTTGATCTGAATAAGATGTTCTGAAATAAAATTTGTCTCTGTGTCCAACAACAGGTCCTGGCAGACTCAATCAGCAGAATTTCTGTTTGTTTTGATTTGCAGAAGAAAGCCGTGTTGCCACATGTCTACTCAAATAAATTAACACCACCATCTACACCGACTCATTTAGAAGGAGCAAGTCCACAAAGCAAAAATTATAACATATATTAGAAAGTATTCATGCCAAACACATTGAGAATGAACAAATGTCTCCTTTTTCTCCTTGTTTTAATGATACCATCTTTTGACTTTTACCTGCATCCCGAGTCAAGCACAAATGTGGAAATGCAGAGTCATGCAAAATGAGAGGATGGGGTGGTGAGGGCAGAAAAGGCAGGAGAAAAGGGGAGGAGCAGGAAAGGCATGCCTTAGTTTCTCTAGATAGGAATATAGGCGCAAAACACCCCTGACAAGGGAATTTCAACTTGAAAGACTATCTTCCCCAGCTAGGTGGCATCTAGAACCCAGGATTGCCATTCAGAGAAAAGGAAAAAGAAAAAAAGAGGAACAGGAACATAACGTTTTGTCCCTAGGACACGATGACTTGTTTCTCTTTAATAAATGCATGGAACCTTTTGTTTTATATGGAACCTTTAAATATGGAACCTTTTGTTTTATAGTCAAAGCCATTGAAACCCTATGATAAACAGTAAAAATGTTTGTTGATTACATGTTATGGCAGTTTTTATGTATATTGTGTAAAACAAAACATGGATATTTCATGAAATGCTTCAAGCACAACTTTCTAAGAAAAAACAGCCATTTGTTCTGACACAAACTGCATATCCGATAGGAGACAAATCCTGTAGCATTATTTTTTTTTTCTTACAGAAACAGCATTAAGTGTTTTTCAGGAATTGAAAGAATTACACTTTTTTTCTCCCCTTTAACATAGAACTTACCTGATAGTCCACATGCAAGAAAAGCATCTCTTGCCTACCAAGGTGCTTCCCACCTATATTCAGAACAGGACTTGGCCCTGCCCTTGGCCTTATCTCCTCTCACGGCTGCCTGCCTCCTCTGAGCCATGTGCTCTTGAACGTCTCAGCCTTTGTGCTTTCATCTCTGTATCCCAGAGCCTAAAACGAGTCCACTAAATACTTTTTCTGACTCAATGAACAGAGATGGATAACTTCAGACTACAAGTGATGAAACATGTAAATAAGATTACAACTAAAATGTATAGTTTACAAAGCACTTTTAATGATCTGATTTATACTCAAAATCATGGTATAAGGTAAACATCTTCTATCTGCATTTTACAAATAAAGAAACAGAAGCTCAGAGAGATGAAGTAGGCTGCCCAAGAGCACAGCTGATGAAGTTGGTGAGTTGGGATTTGAACCCAGTTCTTTCCTAAAAATCCATGTCATGTGCCATAAAATGATGTTTGGTCAACAATGGACCACATATATGATAGTGTTTCCATAAGATTATAATGGAGCCGCCCTATACAGGTGTACTTTTTTTATCTTTATTTTTTAAATTTATTTATTTATTTATTTTGAGACAGAGTCTCGCTCTGTCGCCCAAGCTGGAGTGCAGTGGCGCGATCTCGGCTCACTGCAAGCTCCACCTCCTGGATCCACGCCATTCTCCTGCCTCAGCCTCCCGAGTAGCTGGGACTACAGGCACCTGCCACCACACCCAGCTAATTTTTTGTATTTTTTTTTAGTAGTGATGGGGTTTCACTGTGTTGGCCAGGATGGTCTCGATCTCCTGACCTCGTGACCCGCCCACTTCGGCCTCCCAAAGTACTGGGATTACAGGCGTGAGCCACGCGCCAGGCCTATTTTTATTTTTTTGAGACAGGGTCTCACTTTGTTGCCCAGGCTGGAGTGCAGTGGTGCAATCATGTCTCACAGCAGCCTTGACCTTTCTGGCTCAAGAGATCATCCCACCTCAGTCTCCTGAGTAGCTGGGACCACAGGTGCATGCCACCACACCCAGCTTTTTTTTTTTTTTTTTTTTTTAAAGAAATGGTGTCTTACTATGTTGCCCAGGCTGGTCTCAAACTTCTGGGCTTAAGTGATCCTCCTGCCCTGACCTTCCAAAGTGCTGGGATCAAAGGGGTGAGCCACCTCACCCAGCCTATCTTTTATACTGTATTTTTACTCTACCTTTTCTATGTCTAGATGGACTTAGATACACAAATACTTACCATTGGGTTACAGTTGCCTACAGTATTCAGTACAGTAACATGGCTGTGCAGGTTGGTAGCCTAGGAGCACTAGGCCATACCAGATAGCCGGGGTGTGTCGTAGGTTCTACCATCCAGGTTTGTCTGCAAACTGTGATGCTTGCACAATGATGAAATCGCCTAAGGACACATTTCTCAGAACATGTCCTCATCATTAAGTGATCCCTGACTACTTTCTACTACATCCTGCTGCCTCTGAGAAGTATTATACACAATGAGTAGAAGGTGAAAAGATTATATATTAAAATTCAATATACATATTGAATTTTATTCAAGGTGAATAAGAAAGCAGTCTCTTTTCAAAAAGTTCAGAATATTAATGATATTTCATGAATGCTCACATTCATGTGGTTTGTTATGTTTTTTATAATAAAAGAGGAAGAACCAGAAATGCAAGTTTTATATCGCAAGAGAGTCGGCAGTATTTTATTAACCTTCCTGCTCAGTTGCCTTCAATGATATAATTACTGCTATTTATCAGTCTGTGCAGTTTTCCTGAATTACAGCCTAGAGTTGTGTAACTTTCACTTATAAAGAAGGAGGCTGGAGGGTGCAAAATATTCTATTGTAATCCTACGAAAATATTTTGTAAAATATGTTTCCCTTTTGCAATCCCGTAATTATTTCTTTTCCTGCAGTCTTGTCTTAAACTCATTGATAGCTGGAAGAACCACCAGAACCTTTGCTAGCAAAGGGGGAATTAGGGCCATCAGTGCATCCAGGAGGGTGTCAGCAACATGGTCTCCCAAGAACCAAGTGTACAATAGCTGCCTGCTGCTGTCTAACTTGCAGTTGAAAAGAACTCAGTGTGGCCCTGTATTCTAACTGTCCACACACTGGGAAGAAGAAAGCCTTTGCCAAGTCATTGTTCTCTCTATATCCATCCACTTTCTCCTCTCAGGAGAGCATGATGTCAGTAGACCCTACATAGTAGTTGTAAAAAATGAATCAAAGATAGATCATTCACAGAGCTAGATCAAGAAATGTTATTCCACATGAAGGAAGAACACACAGGAACAGGTGGGTCAGAGCTTAAGAATACGTATTTTCCCCATCCCCAATCCCTCTGTTGGAGGGACTCAGAAGAGACTGTACCATCCATTCATTCCCACTGGAGAATATCAGTATTTCCTGCTGTCTTTTCTGCTATAATATTATGTGCAGTCTAAGAAACATTGCAAATTCTACGAAACTGTGGCAAATGTCCTGAGTGGGACTAGGAAATCCTGAACACAGGGCAGTTGTTACAGATTATCAGTGCTTTATAGGGTTCTCATTCAGTGTACAGTGTTTGAATGAAACAGTAGTTGAATACGGCTGTTCTCTCTGCTCTCTCCTCTTTGCAAACCTTCTGCTTCAATGGCTCATTCTGTGCTTTGAAAGTGTTATCATTGCACCAGCTTCTCTCTCCTGCCTTCTCTTGGTCTTGACCCTCATCCTGAGACATTAATTGGTCAGGTGTCTCCTTGCATACAGCTGAGAGCTGACCCACCACCCCACTTTTCATTATCACCTTGATTGTGAAGACTCTAACTTCCCTGCCTCCAGCTCTGCTGCTTTCCCTGGGCCCTGGATATATTGCTTGCATCCACAACTCTCTAATTTCACTTCAAACTCATTACGAGTTCAGAGAAGG
Source organism: Theropithecus gelada (assembly GCF_003255815.1). Taxonomy (NCBI): domain Eukaryota; kingdom Metazoa; phylum Chordata; class Mammalia; order Primates; family Cercopithecidae; genus Theropithecus; species Theropithecus gelada. The sequence goes on along the minus strand of NC_037685.1, from coordinate 64,822,077 downwards.
AAGAGTGGGTGTATCATCCCAGGAGGGCTCATGGAGGAGGCGGGGCTGGAGCTGTCATGTTAGGTTTTTCTCTATCAAAACCTGGCTAGAGCTTTTATATTCAAAAAAATGTATTGAGTTATTGGAATTTAGTGTCATGCCTTGTACACATCCAGTGTTTCTCATTAAATCTGAATTGCTCATCTGAGGTCAGTATGAAGTCCACAGAAAGCTGTGCGTGTTAGAGAATCACAGAATAGTGTAGTTTATGAGAGAGCCTGCTAAGAGGCAAAGTGCCCATCAGGTTCATTGGGGCTCTTACTGACCTCAGAGCTTGGAAGAGGCTCAAAGCTTGCACTTACTGTGGGCATACAATGATCAGGTATGCTATGGAAGGAAATGGGTATTCCCATGAGACAAATCACACTTTGCCAAGACGTTTGACTAGAAATTAGAAAATAGGCTGGGCGCAGTGGCTCACACCTATAATCCCAGCACTTTGGGAGGCTGAGGTGGGTGGATCACCTGAGGTCAGGATGACACCAGCCTGTCCAACATGGTGAAACCCCATCTCTACTAAAAGTACAAAAATTAGCTGAACGTGGTGGCGGATACCTGTAATTCTAGCTACTTTGGAGGCTGAGGCAGGAGAATCACTTGAACCCGGGAGGTAAGCATTGCAGTGAGCTGAGATCACGCCAGAGGGAAACTCCAACTCAAAATAAAAAATAAAATAAAATAAAAAGGAAAAGAAATTAGAAAAATAAAATAAACAAGTAATTAGTGGGGTTCAAGTTTAGCTCATGGAAGAAATGTAGATACGCATATTGATAGATGCTTTTCCAACACTTAAAAAATACATCTATATATATACTATAAACCCTATACTTGTGTCTGTTTCAGGCATACTGGCCTCAACACAGTCTTCAGCTCTATTTTTGCCATGCACTTTCTGTATACCACTTATATGTAAAAGAACATTTTAGTTAGAAGAAATAGTCAAAGGAAGAAATAAGCAACAGCTAATTGGGAAACAGACATTCTAAAACCATGATGATGATCATTTTCAGAGGAGATGGCTGTGATTTAATTGTTCTTTTTCCAGAAACTACCAGTGGAGTGTTTTGCCAGGTGTCCTGAAGCAAATGCTACTACAAAGCTCCACGTGGAGCAGGACTCCTGTCTCTCCAAATATAGCCCCTTTGTGTTGAAGGCCAAGAAATCCAATGATGGAATGAAACAATGGAATTCTGCCCAGAAACTTTTGTAAATAATGATCCCTTTGATAAAAATTGAGTAGTAAGGAAACCACAATTGCTCTTTTACCAGTAATTGTTTAAGATATTTAATTATAAATGAACAATAAATAGTAGTCTGTGACCAAGACGATTCTCATTTATTTTTTAAAGTTAATTTTATTTTATTTTGAGTTCTGGGATACATGTATAGGATATGCAGGTTTGTTATATAGGTAAATGTGTATCATGGAGGTTTGCTGCACCTATGAACCCATCACCTAGGTATTAAGCCCCACATGCGTTAGCTATTTATCCTGATGCTCTCCCTTCCCCCATCCCCTGACAGGCCCCAGTGTGTGTTGTTTCCCTTCCTGTGTCCATGTGTTCTCATCGTCCAGCTCCCACTTATAAGTGAGAACATGTGTTTGGTTTCCTGTTCCTGCATTAGTTTGCTGAGGATAATGGCTTCCAGCTCCATCCATGTCCCTGCAAAGGACATGATCTCATTTCTTTTTATGGCTGCATAGTATTCCATGGTGCATATGTACCACATTTTCTTTACCCAGTGTATCACTGATGGGCATTTGGGTTGATTCCATGTCTTTGCTATTGTGAACAGTGCTGCAGTGAACATACACATGCATATATCTTTATAACAGAATGATTCATACTCCTTTGGGTGTGTGTGTGTATATATATATATATACCTAGTAATGGAATTGCTTGGTCAAATGGTATTTCTGCTTCTAGGTCGTTGAGGAATTGCCACACTGTCTTTCACAATGGTTGAACGAATTTGCATCCCACCAACAGTGTAAAGGCATTTCTTTTCCTCTGCAGCCTCACCAAAATCTGTTGTTTCTTGACTTTTTAATGATTGCTATTCTGAGTGGCATGAGATGGTATCTCATTGTGGTTTTGATTTGCATTTCTTTAAGGATCAGTGGTGTTGAGCTTTTTTTTATGTTTGCTGGCAGCATAAATGTCTTCTTTTGAGAAATGTCTGTTCATGTCCTTTGCCCACTTTTTTTTTCCTTTCTTTCTTTTTCTTTTTTGAGAAGGAGTCTCACTCTGTCACATAGGCTGGAGTGCAGTGGCACAATCTTGGCACACTACAACCTCCACCTCCTGGGTTTGAGTGATTCTCTTGCCTTAGCCTCCCAAGTAGCTGGGACTACAGACAGGCATGTACCACCACGCCTGGCTAATTTTTATATTTTTGTAGAGGTGGAGTTTCACCGTGTTGGCCAGGCTGGTCTCGAACTCCTGACCTTAAGTGATCCACCCACTTCAGCCTCCCAAAATGCTGGGATTACAGGTGTAAGCCACCACACCCAGCCCTTTGCTCACTTTTTAATGGGGTTGTTTGTTTTTTTCTTGTAAATTTGTTTAAGTTCCTTGTAGATTCTGGATATTAGATCTTTGTCAGATGGATAGATTGCAAAAGTTTTCTCCCATTCTGTAGTTTGTCTGGTCACTTTGATGATAGTTTATTTTGCTGTGCAGAAGCTCTTTAGTTTAATTAGATACCATTTGTTAATTTTCACTTTTGTCGCAATTGCTTTTGATGTTTTTGTCATGAAATCTTTGTCCATGGCTATGTCTTGAATTGCCTAGATTTTCTTCTAGAGTTTTTATAGTTTTGGTTTTTACATTTAAGTGTTTAATTCATATTGAGTTAATTTTTGTATAAGGTGTAAGGAAGGGGTTCAGTTTTAATTTTCTGCATATGGCTAGCCAGTTTTCCCAGTATCATTTATTAAATAAGGAATCCTTTCCCCATTGCTTGTTTTTGTCAGCTATGTTGAAGATCAGATGGTTGTAGATGTGCAGTCTTATTTCTGGGATCTTTATTCTGTTCCATTGGTCTATGTATCTGTTTTTGTACCACTGCCATGCTGTTTTGGTTACTGTAGCCTTGTAGTATAGTTTGAAGTCAGGTAGCTTGATGTCTCCAGCTTTGTTCTTTCTGCTTAGGATTGTCTTCACTATACATGCTCTTTTTTTGGGTCCATACAAATTTTAAAGTGTTTTTTTCATAATTCTGTGAAGAATGTCAATGATAGTTTAATGGGAATAGCATTGAATCTATAAATTACTTTAAGCAGTATGGCCATTTTCACAATATTGATTAGAAGATTATCATTTTTATGTGTGCTTCCCAAAGGAAGAAGTGATGGGTATAAGCACAGAAAGATTAATATAAAATCTGTGATTTTAATGCATATCTCAGACTTTAGTAGATATAGGATCTACCTCCAAGATGCACATAGAGAGAATGTGTGCCAGCTTTTAAACTGGATCATAAGCCTCCCCAAATACCTTACTGCTAATCCTCCACATGATGGCAAGGCCTGTCTGCAGGTTTCCATAGAGCCCTGTGCTTTAATATGTCTTAAGGCTTACAGAGGGTATTATAATTGCCATTATTTCTTGTCTACTCCATGGAAGAAGAATCTATGCCCTTTGTTTCTTTTTTTTTTTTTTTTTTTTTTTTTTTTTTTTTTTTTTTTTTTTTTTTGAGACGGAGTCTCGCTTTGCGGCCCAGGCTGGAGTGCAGTGGCCGGATCTCAGCTCACTGCAAGCTCCGCCTCCCGGGTTCACGCCATTCTCCTGCCTCAGCCTCCCAAGTAGCTGGGACTACAGGCGCCCGCCACCTCGCTCGGCTAGTTTTCTGTATTTTTTAGTAGAGACGGGGTTTCACCGTGTCGGCCAGGATGGTCTCGATCTCCTGACCTCGTGATCCGCCCGTCTCGGCCTCCCAAAGTGCTGGGATTACAGGCTTGAGCCACCGCGCCCGGCCCCTTTGTTTCTTTATGCTCTGTATTTAGTATAGTGGATAGCACATAGTAGGTACTTGCTAATAATGAACAAATACTTGTGGAATTAATTGATAAAACGTGTAGTCAGCATGGATATGTTTTATCAGTGGGGACATTTATTGCTGATTCGCTATCTACTCTACAAGGTAAATTTTGCCTTCTTGATTCAGAAGGTATACGCTTATTCTGTGTAAAGTGTCCTGCTAGTTACTGTGGAGGACACAGAGATGTAAAAGATATGAGACTCTCCCTAATCTAAGATTTATCTCCAGGCTTATATGGAACACTTCTGCTTAACTCATTCTGAATCTTTATTTGTTAATTATTTGTGTGTTTAGTGACTGCAGTAAAGTAGGTGCTCATTAAACGTATTATGAAGGAATGGAGAAATGTACCTACCTGGCAGTCTTGGTTAATTTGACATCAAAAGCTTGGGACTGCTGTGGCTCATGCCTATAATCCCAGTACTTTGGGAGGCTGGGGCAAGATCACTTGAAGCCAGGTATTCAAGACCAGCCTGGGCAACATAGTGAGACCTCATCTCTACAACAATAACAAAAAAAGCTTGGGGCTAATAGCTCTCACTGTATGAATGAAATCCTCCAACCTCTTGCAGGCTCTTTCCTCAGCCAGTTGTGTTCAACACTCTTAATATTTAACTGCAGTGTAAGATCCCTGAAGCAGGTACTAACTATATGGATTTTGTTCACCATTGCATTCTCAGCCTCAAACACATGGTAGATGATCAGTAAATCTTTGTCAGATGAATGATGTTGTTAATGTTTCCTTTTTAGCCTATATAGAGGAGACGCTAAAAGTAAACAAATAGCTGTGATGGAAAATAAAGAGTTAGAAGTAAAACAAAATGTTTTAGGGGGTTCACTTGTGGGTAAGGCAATGTCTTGTGAGGGTAAAATACACTTATAAATAAAATGTAGCAATTTTTATATTATTTAGGGTAGATCTTAGACAGTATTTCAGAAGGTATAGCTGTCTGGAAGGACATTTACTTATATATTTTTAAAACTCACACATTAAAGTTATGGAATTCTTTGATTCAGAGATGTGGAGTTTAAAAATTACATAGAAGTCTTATCTTTATGTCCACAGGGAAAATCCAGTATTTAAGGGGTTTTTATTACATGGAATGTTGACAGATGTTTCTTTTCAAGATTTAGAAGGGAAGGGCTTCAAAATTTAATTATATGAAATTAATGTAAAGCACAAAAACACATTCCTACAAGAGTTTAAAGTGTTTTGGTATCTGAAAATAGACCTTGTGTCTTTTCGGAACTAAAAGCCATCTAAATGAATAAAATCTTTAAGAAAAATAATTTTACTTCTAACAATAAATTATATTGAATATATAATGTAAATAAAATAGAAACTATCAGAGCAATTCCTAAAACATTTGCTAACCATGTAGACATCTATGGCTCAGTAACAAGATCTAAAACCTCAGTAAGGGCCTTCGGCCTGTGCTGTGTCTGCAGTCAGTGGATTTCACAACATGAGAAAGTCCACACAGTCCTTTTCCTTGTTGATGAAGAAATGAGCTACATCAGAAAATTGCCTCTCATTGTGCCGAGTCATCTGCAAATCTTGTTAAAATGTAGGCTCTGATTGAGTAGGTCTGGGGTGGGGCCTGAGATTCTGCATCTCCAGCAAGCTCCTGGTGATGTCATACTGCTGGTTCTTGACCTCACCTTGAGTAATATAGAATTTGAAGTCTCCTAAGAGTCCTGCTGCCCCAGGGTCCTAGGTAAGGTTTCCAGGGTTCTAGTATGAAGACCTTGTCATCAGACGTCAACTGGGATGATGGTTCAACTACAGAAGGTGTCTATAAGACCTTCTCACTGAGTGTGCACAGTGCTTTTCATTCCTTTAGCACTTCAGCTTGAAGCAATAATCTCCCTGATTGTCTTTGGCATACAGCATACTCCCTTCATCTCCCCCTGTTTAAGTGCCAGAATATAATGGTGTTTAAATTCCAGTATATATATAACAGAATATGCCTTGTGTGACTTCAGGCTCTTTGAGGAACCTGGTTAGTAGTTATTACATCATCTGTCAATCAAAACTTCTGATAATTTACTGAACCCTACTATATGTCAGAGGCTCTCCGTATGATGCAAGGTGTGTGTCACTACCATTTATTTTGCAGATGAGGACACTGAATCTAAGATGGATAAAGTCTAGGGTCACCCAGTCATTAAGAGGAGCCAGGTTTTGAATCATAGTCTCACTGGTGCCCAAGCTTTGGTCCTTCTGCTATACCACAGCACCTCTCTGAGGGAGACACTAGGCTGAATCAAGAAAGAGGTTCAAAGATGTGCATGGGATATTGTGGGTTTCAAGAAGCTTTTCATACAAGAGCAATAAGAGATGACAAAAAAACAACACAGAGTGAAGGGCCAATGACTATGCCAGAAATAAGTCTTGTGGGAATGCGGAGGAAAGAGGAGGTGGTACACACAGGAGGGGCCTGGGAAGGTGTCCTAGAAAAGGGGGCTTCGGAGTCAGGTCTTGAAAAATGAGTGGGAACTGAAGGAGTGAGGAGAGAGCCTCATAGGCTGTGAGAGCAGGGTGGACTTTCCTTCCAACCATGCATGATTTTAAAGGTTTTTAAGGTGACAACAAGAAAAGCTACCATGATGGGCCTTTAATGCCAGACTGAAGAATCTGGACGTTGTCCTTTTACCAGTGGGGGAAGCTCTTGATATTCTAAAATAATATATCAGAATGATATTGTAGAAGGGACAATATATCAGAACTATACTTTAGCAGATTAATCTGACAGCTATATATGCAAACAACTAGAGCAGGAAGACAGGAGGTTAGTTTCCTCATCTGTACATTGAAGAAAAAACAGTAACTGCCTCATCGGTTTGCTTGTAGAATTAGATGAGATAAAGCCAGGCACAGCAACTCATGCCTGTAATTCCAACATTTTGGGAGGCCGAGGTGGGAGGATTGCTTGAATGTAGGAGTTCAAGACCAGAGTGGGCAACATGGCCAAAAATACAAACATTAGCTGGGTATGGTGGGGGTGGCACATGCCTGTGATCCTAGCTACTGGGGAGGCTGAGGTGGGAAGATCACCTGAGCCCTGGGAGGTCAAGGCTCCAGTGAGCCATGATCACACCACTGCACTCCAGTCTGAGCAACAGAGTGAGACCTTGTCTCAAAAAAAAAAAAAGAAAAATTAAATTAAATGTAAAAATTTGAAAGAAAGTAATTAGGTGAGAAAAATGTATGTAAAGCCCTTAGAATAGTGCCTGCCACATACGTGTTCAAAAACGTGAGCTATCATTACTTCAGCACTCTAGTCATGAGGATGAATGAGCCCAAATTCTGTATTTATTTACATTTAACACATGTTATTGTCAGTTCTTCCTTTTAGAGTCTCTTAGTCTCTCAGTTCCAGGCCGTGGAAGATATTCGGCATCAGGTAGTATTGCTGTTGTCATCATTATTTCCCTCTTGCACTCTTTCTCCGGGTAGATGTGAATTTGTTTCATCTTTTCTCTGACTTTAATTATCATCAGGGGGTACAATCACTTTCCTTTGCCTTAATGTTGCCTCTGTGCTTGTGTCAGTCCTGCCTCCTTTAATTCTACTCCAATTATCACACGAGAAGCCTTTCTGAGCATGCTTCCTGCCCGCAGGCACAAGTATATGAAGGAAGGGCTAGAATTCTGAGAACAATTTAAGAAGAAATGGGCGAGTCCAGGCTTTCTAAGAAAAAGAAACTCAAGGTGGAAATTTCCTGCAGAAGAACTTGATTGGGAATGGCATTTGCTATACATCAGCAGCTCTGAGTCTTCACAGGTCAGCCCCTCTATACACAAAGACTTAACATAATGAAGTAAAAGGCATATTAGACACCATTAATTAGAACATAAAGTCATATCCAGAAGAAGAGAGAGAAGACAGGAGGCAGCACAGGGGAAGAGGAATAAAGTAACCGTCAGGACGCCGGTCCTCACGCTCCATCTGCGCTGAGTAATCAGACACCTTGTGCAATTCACACATGCCGAGTGGAAATACCATCCTTCCTACCTGTCTTTCACCCGGCATTTCATTCTATCAAAGTTTATTGTCCATTCCTTTGTACCAGACACTGGACTAAATGCTGTGATGAGCAGAAAGACACATGGTCCCTACCTTCATGGATTGTACAAGCTAGGGAAATAGATATTAATCAAATAATCGTGTCCCCCAAACATCACAGTGCAAGTGTGACAGAGACTACGATGGAGATGTACAGGGTGCTGAAGATGAAGATGAAAAGCATCCTTTAGGAAATAAGTGTTGAGCAGTGTTCATTATGCCACTGCAGGGACGGTTAGCATTTTAGCTCAGCATGAGAGAAGTGCATGTTCAAAGCCTCTGGAAGAGAAAGACCACTGTCCCTGAAATACAGAGACCAAGAAGGAGGCTGTGAATTTGAGGCTGCAAGAGGAAGGAGGAGCAAAACCAATTAGGGACCTGCAGGCCTCAGAAAACTGAGGTGCGGAAAAATGAACTAATTTGATGTGTCCAAGCTTATGTAGTTAATAAATAAATAACAGAGCCTGACTTTGGATAAAAGTTAACTAGACTCCAAAGCCACATTTCTAGGTGTTCTTGAACCATACTTTAGAGCCATTTAAAAAATACTTTGAGTGTTCCAGCATCCTTTGAAGATGTGATGAAATCTAAAAGCCTCGTGTTCTAGAAAAGTGAATATACACCCAACATATTGCACGCAGTTGTAGGGTTTCAGTGACCCATCCATCACAAGTTAATAACTTTCACGTTACTATGTTCATTGGTTAAATCTTAAGCTTTATTACGACAGAGATGATGTCTGTTTTATGCACTGATGCATTCCAAGCACCAAGAACTTTGCCTGGCACAGAGTAGGCAATCATGAAATCATGATTAAATGAAAGTGATTCCAAATGCCTGGGCCCATTCACCTAGCTCCTTAGGACACGATGGTAAAAGGACAGCGCAGATGGGGTGCCTCTGTGCAGAATTCAACAAAACCACAGGATAACTTCCCAACTCTGACCACACAGGACCTCAAGGGACCTCCCAGGCCCAGGTTTGAGAAATTACGGGCCACATTTTGTTTTGTTTTGTTTCATTTTGTTTTGCTGTTTTCCTTTAAAGTCACTTCCTCTTCCTCCATCCTGAGAAAAGGATAATGTCTTTAAGAGTTCCTTTTAAAATTTGAATTTGAGGTGCATTAGTAGAAATAGCACTTCTGGGTAATTTCCTAGGTAGTGTTTGGATAAAAAGTGTTTAGACTGCTTTAGGCAAATGGTTCCTAGCGTCACCACTGTGTTATTTAGATAGATTTGGCTCATTGTTGTGAGACTGGAGCTTTAATATGCCGTTGTGTATAGTCATGCATTGCTTAATGATGGGGACATGTTCTGAGAAATTCATTATTCGGTGATTTCATTGTTGTGTGAACATTATAGAATGTACTCACACAAATCCTACAACACACCTAGGCTACATGGGGTGGTCTATTGCTCCTAGGCACAAACCTGCACAGCATGTTACTGTACTGAATTCTGCAGGCAATTGTAACACAATGGTAAACATTTATGTATCTAAACATATCTAAGCATAGAAAAAGTACAGTAAACATATGCTATTGTAACCTTATGGGACCACGGTCATTAAGCAAAACATTGTTATGTGGTGTAAGACTGTATTTGCAAAGCTGAAGTAAATATCAGCTCTTAAGAAAATATTGTAAGGCTGTTCTATGGAATTTATCTCCGGTTTTAAAACCAGGAATAGCTATAAAGAGAGTTTTCTACATCTGGAGATTGGATCTGTGCAGTGGACAGCTCTTGCCATGCCCATTCAATCTTTCTCCAAAAGGCTACATGCAAGATAGGATACAAAATCCTTTTTTCAACTCGTTTGCTTTTGCTTGGCTTAGATTCTGATCTAGTTGACTGAAATAATGGAAAAAGAATTGATAATCATATAGACTTGGTCTGTTTATATATATTCATATGAGATGTGTGTGTGCATATACATATATATACACATATACATATATACATGCACACATACATATGTATGTGCTCATATACTTATAAACCATTTTTTTAAGATATGGAAAGAGAGGCCCTAAGAAGCTAAATGATTTACATAGTAAGTGGTAAAGGTGGTGCGTTATTTGGTGTTTTGTGACAGGAGGGTGGTATGACTGCAGTGGTCTCCTGAGAAGATAAACTGTGGCATTAAGTGTAGATGGGGGTTGGGCACAGTGGTTCACGTCTGTAATCCCAGCACTTTGGGAGGCCAAGGTGGGCGGATCATTTGAGGTCAGGAGTTCCAGACCAGCCTGACCAACATGGTGAAACCCTGTCTCTACTAAAAATACAAAAAAAAAAAAAAAAAAAAATTAGCTGAGCATGGTGGCATATGCCTGTGGTCCCAGCTACTTGGGAGGCTAAGGCAGGAGAACTGCTTGAACTCGGGAGGCAGACGTTGCAGTGAGCTGAGATGGTGGCACTGCACTCCAGCCTAGGTGATAAAATGAGACTCTGTCTCAAAAAAAAAAAAAAAAAAAAAGTGTAGATGGGATGGGGCCAGACTAGACACAGAGATCCAAGTAAAACTGTAAAACTGTCAGTGTGCTCCAGGCAGGAGAGCAGGTCCCTGTGTGCAGGACACATCATGTAATAAGGAATGGATGTGAGAGGCATTTTGAAAGAGGAATCAGTAAACTTTTTTTTGTTTTCTCTTTCTTAGATGAAATTATTTTGAACACCGGATTTTTGCATAACTGCATTACACACTGGGGAGTTCAAGCCGTGTAAGACCGTATCTATCATCGTTGTGCAGATTTTTCTTGTCTCTCTGTCTTCCGTCTGCAATACATAGAGGCAACTGGAAATAAGCTAAGACGGAGGTTTCTTCTCCATACCCCTGTCATAAATCATCGGTTAGGCCTGATCCCCTAGTCGTACAACAGAATATTTAAAAAATTGAGATTCAAGAATTATCACCCATCATTTCACCATCCTAAAAATGGTCATGATTGTCTTTTTAGTGCAGTTTCTTCTAAGCTTTTTTTTTTTTTTCAAATATGCCTTTTATTTTTTAATTTTCAAAACATTATAATCATAGTATATACCACACAGTTTTGGTCTTACATTTTTTCACATATAACAATGCACTGGCTGATTAACGGAGTGCTGGGAATGGATTTTTCCAAGGCAAGCCATATTAAGAAACAAGCCAAGGCCAAGGACAGCCCTTGAGACTCCCAAAGTCAGGGAAGGAAAGAGACGGTTTTAAGGTCATTGAAGATTGTGAATAGCTTTTGATATGTTCTATCTTTCTGTGCAGCAAATACATTTTTGGTGCTCAGTAAATATTCTCTTGTGATTGATCAATGTGGAGTCATTTTGGTGGGCCATTAAGGAGTAGGTAACCATGCCTGGCTATCTGCGCTATACCAGATCTGTTTAAAGAGGTCTGAACCAGAAGACACACAGTGATTATGGTGGTGCTCTGGGAGATGGGCCAGAGGCCACTGCATGCTGTGATAAGCATCACGCTGTAAAGATAAATGGTTGAAAAATCTCAGGAGTCTCTGCATCTTCATGCATACACACATATTCTCTAATGGGAAAGAACGCCTCCGAAACGTCTGTACAAAACAGGCACAAAAATAAATGAACCTGGAGGACATTATGCTAAGTGCAATCAGCCAGACACAGAAAGACCAATGCCGCATGATCTCATTTACATGTGGAATTTTGAAAAGTTGAACTCGGCCAGGCGCAGTGACTCACATCTGTAATCCCAGCACTTTGGGAGGCCGAGGCAGGTGGATCACCTGAGGTCAGGAGTTCGAGATCAGCCTGGCCAACATGGTGAAGCCCCATCTCTACGAAAAATACAAAAATTAGCTGGGCGTGGTGGTGGGCTCCTGTAATCCCAGCTACTCAGGAGACTGAGGCAGGAGAACCGCTTGAACCTGGGAGGCGGAGGTTGCAGTGAGCCGAGATTACGCCATTGCACTCCAACCTGGATGACAACAGCAAAACTCCGTCTCAAAATAAAAAAAAAAGTTGAACTCACAGAAGCAGAGAGTAGAATGGTGGTTGCCAGAAGCTGGGCCCAGTGACAGGGAATATGGAATGGGGAGATGCGGGTCAAAGGGTACAAACTTTCCATTAAAAGATAAATAAGTTCTGGGGATTTAATGTACAGCATGGTGACTGTAATTAATAAGACTATTGAATATTTGATGAGGGAGTAGATCTCAACTGTCACCACACAGACACACACACACACACACACACGTCACTATGTGAGGTGTTGTATCATGATGACTTTTATATTTTAAAATATTTAATTGACCGATAAAGATTGTATATCTTCAAGGTATGCAAGATAATTTGAGATAGGGATGCATTGTGTGATGATTCCCACAGTGGAATTACACACCCATCACCATGCATGCTGTCCCTGAGATCCCCTATGTCATGGTGTTTTTTTTTCTTTTTTTGAGATGAAGTCTTACTCTGTCACCCAGGCTGGAGTGCAGTGGCACCATCTCAGCTCACGGCAAACTCTGTCTCCTGGGTTCAAGTGATTCTTGTGCCTCAACCTCCTGAGTAGCTGAGATTACAGGCACACGCCACCATGCCCGGCTGGTCTCGAACTCCTGACCTTCCTGACCTCAGGTGATCCGCCCACCTTGGCATCCCAAAGTGCTGGTATTACATGCGTGAGCCACTGTGCCCGGCCTGTCATGGTGATTTGAATACTAATCTATCTTATTAATTGAAGAAGGGGTATCACATAGGAAAGTATTTACGCATTTGTTTTTTCTCTTCATGGGCATCTTTTCCCCCATATCAGCTTCCCAGCTTTCTTGCCCAGGTGTGCATCCCTCCAGGCACCTGCACCACCTTTCTGCCATGTAGAATGCCTCTATTCTGTTCTGACGTAGTCATCTCTCCTCTGCACACCTCTCTTGTAGCACCAGCGACGCGGTCGTGTAATTGTCACTGTCCTTCTGTTTTGCCGTGATAAATTATTGTTGAGAAGAGAGAGAATGTCTTCTTCTTCTCTGTACCATCAGAGTCTAGCCCTGTGCCTGGCATGAAGAATACATTAGAAATATTTGAATAAGAAAGGGTAAAAGAAATGGTAAGATGAGTTAGTGACTTTGTCTCTGTTGATGACAAACGAGATGCCAGAAAAAAATCTTTTTATTACCCCAGGATCACTTTTGGTTAACTTATTTCTCTTAACTCAAAAGAGGAGCCTCCCCTTGCTGTCCTGCTATTACCGTAAAATGTGTCTTCCAGTCACTTCAGAGCTACATGACGCCTAAATCTAGACCTCTAGGGGATATTTTGCTACTCTCTCAAATTTATAGTGCTCTTCTCTTCACAGGATTTAAAAAATGTTGCTACTCTTCTCTGCACCACTTTCAAGTACAGATTGACGGTCTTATATTAGGAATATGGAAGGAAAGCATTCTATCATATTTTTTTGGTATACTGAGCTGCATTTATCCAAGAAGACATATCTAAGAATTGCAATTGCATTATTCCTTCCGTGCCTTTATTCCTCCACAGTCGTGGGCTGTACTCAATTCCCAACTGCTGCTTGACACCATAAAGAAAGGGATTGTATATAAGAATGGAGACAGAATACAGGGCAACAGATCAGCAGACAATCGTAATAATGGTGTGCCTCTCACTGGGTGATCCCAAATATTTACAAAACAGATGATCAGAAGATTATCCAAAGGATTCATCATAGGATTTCTTCAATGAGCAAGTGTTCATTTCATATTCAAATTATAATTTGAGTCAACATTAAGAAAATATATTCACTGTTGTTCAAGATGGGAGGAGGTTATAGAAGCCTACCTAAAGTAAGTGAAGGTAAGCCTCTAAGTGCAGACAAATTCTACCTAAAAGACTAAAAATTCCCTTCTAGTAATCTAAGCAATTCATTGAAAATAAAAATAAGCAATTGCTTTTATTTTCATTGAGGACAAAAATAAGTAGGTTCTAGAAAATACTAGATAGTAAATTTGTTAAAATCTCCAGTAAAATGAATTTTTAAAGAGATATGTATAAGCATGAAGAAACAGAGACGGTTGATAACCCAGATGCAGTTTGAGTCCACGAAGAGCAAATGAAGCTACATGAACACAGTCTCCCACTTTGGTAAGGTAGCAAGACTGGCCCATCAGAGGAAGGTCATAGACACAGTTGGTGGGTGATCAACTCAGAAGATTCTGCCATCGTATCCCTATGGAATAATATGGGCTAGAAAAGAAGGTAGCTTGGAGCACTACATCTAGTTGATAGTTCTTCCCACAAAACACAGACCAGTGGACTGAAGTCTCTCAGAAGAGGTATCTGTAGGGTCAGCTGAATGTAGCTGGCTCAGTGCTGCTGTGCTGTTTGGTTAAAGGCACGGCAAGCATGCCTATACAATTTGTAACTGATACAAAGATAAGGTAGATATTACTCAAATTTTCTTATGCCCTTTAGCCCGTCTTTGTGGAGCAAGAGGTTTGCCCATCCCTCCAGGATCCCTAATTTTCACAAGGGACCTTAAACTGCATTGTTTAACGGTCAAAGCATATACTTTTGTCACTAGCCAACAAAGTGAAATACATGTATTCGCATTAGTCAGGGTTCTCTAGAGGGAAAGAATTAATAGGATAGGTAGATATAAAGGGGAATTTATTAAGTATTAACTCACTCGATCACAGGGTCCCATAATTGGCTGTCTGCAAGCTGAGGAGCAAAGAGAGCCAGTCTGAGGCCCAAAACTGATGAACTTGGAGTCCAATGTTTGAGGGCAGGAAGCATTCAGCATGGGAGGCTAGGCCAGTCTCACCTTTCACATTTTTCTGCCTGCTTTATATTCTATCCGAGCTGGCAGCTGATTAGATGGTGCACACCCAGATTAAGGGTGGGTCTGCCTTCCCAGCTCACTAAACCAAATGTTAATCTCCTTTGGCAACACCCTTGCAGACACACCCAGGATCAATACTTTGTATCCTTCAATCTAATCAAATTGATGCTCAGTATTAACCATCACGGTATTTAAGCTCTTCGCAGAGAATAAAACCTAGAATTATCTGCTGTCCAATCCTTACTCAATCCAAGTTGTATCATCAGCAACAAGAATAATACTTGTAATGATTGCCTTAAAAAATATGCATCTATTCCTCTAGACAGTCTAAATTTTATCTTTGGGGAAATTCATATAATCATTTATTCAATTACTGATTCAATCATTTGTTCAACCAATCCTACTGATATCCTCCTACTCTGTGACAGGCCTTACAGTAGGCATCAAGTATAGAATGTGAATGAAATAGACACAGACCGCCCAAAGCAGTCTACTGGGAAGAATGAGCAACACAGAGGTCCATGAGCAAATACATATGTAATTATAAATTGGGAGAGAGGCCATAGGAACCTCTAAGGGGATACCGATACTGCCTTCACTTAGAGGAAGTCAGCAGGGATGGCTTGCCTGAGGATGCATCAGTTAAGCTGATACTTGGAGGCTGAGAAAGAGTCAGCCACAGGAAGGCTCCATGCAGCATTGCAGCTGAGGAGAAGCGTGTGCAGAAAGGCAACTGAGGCGGCAACGTGGATGATGCTAGCAGGGAGCTGGAGTTGATGGGGGAGGGGTTGGCAGGGACTGGATTGTGTGGGACCTGGTGGGCCAAATAAGGAGTTTGATTTTTGTTCTGAGTGCAATGGAAAACTCTCCAATATTTTAAGCCGGAAAGTGCTGATATGGTCTGTGACGTGGTTTAAAAGATCACAGACAATAGAATACTTGAACTATGGTTTTCAAAGACCCTCACAGAAATTACTTTTCCTAAATAATGCTTGTTATATTATTGTTGACAGTGAAGGATACAGTTAAGAAACCGTGAACTACATTTTGCTACCTTATCCAATATTTTTGAGGGTACTGATTTTTTTTTTTTTTTTTTTTTTGAAACAGGTCTTGCTTTGTTGCCCAGGCTGGAATGCAGTGGCACACTCATGGCTTACTGCAGCCTTGACCTCCCAGGCTCAAGTGATTCTCCCACCTCAGCCTTCTGAGTATATGGGACTACAGACCCTCACAAGCATGCCTGGCTAACTTTTGTAATTTTATTTTATTTTTTTTTTAGAGATGGGTTTTTGCCCTGTTGCCCAGGCTGGTCTCGAACTCCTGAGCTCAAGTGATCCACCCACCTTGGCCTCCCAAAGTGCTGATTCCAGGTGTGCTGATTCTTTCTGAGGACCTGGGAAAATCTTCCCTGGAGTCACCATACCTAGTGATCTGTATTTATCTTGACCACTGTTTTGTTTTTCATCTCACGGATCTGCTGAATTTTGTAATTGGTCTTGTTTCCGTTTTGCTTTGTCAGAGAAGCATCTTAAGCCACATTCTCACCCACTTCCAGCAAATGTGCAAGACTTCGTGGCTTGCATATCTGTGAATGGATTTTACCCCTGGCTTTATTATTTTCCTGCCCTTACTTTACCTTTCCCCCAAATTCAAGTAGTTGTTTAATTTTTACTTTTATAATTTTGGGGTGGGGGGTTGTTAGCTACCAGAAATAACAAGGCAAAAACAAATAGCTGGAGGAGAAAGTCAGGAATTGAACAAAACTCAACTACGGCAATAAATTTAAAGACCTATTCTTCAGTTCCAAAGATCATTTGGTAAGTAAAGAATAGAGAACAGTCACGTAACAGCAGATTTTATGAAAATACAAAAATAGCACCCAGCAATGTATGTACTTGGATATATATGATCTAATATATGTGCTTATATATGATCTAAAACAGATCATATATAAAAAACAGCATGAGGCAATAGAGATGGCCTCCAGCCTCCCACACTTCACTTAACATGTGGTATAGTGGTAAGTTTCTTTTCTGTCTTCCCTCGCAGACAGTCCCTTGAGAGCAGAGACCACATCATACTCACATTTGTACCTACTATACTTACGCTGTTTTTTCAGGCATCCAATGTTAAATTTATGAATGAGTAAATATAGATAACAGAAAATAAAGCCTCCCATAATCTCAGACTGCATCAGCAAAAGTACAGTGCCCTGAATGCAGGGAATAGGCACACAATGTACCATATACTATTGTGCTGGGCCAAGTCTAGAGCTCTAAGCTTAGAGTAGATGCCCGCATATTTTTAAAGGGATACTGACAGACTGGAGCAGATCCAAAAAAGAGCAGTCAGCTGGATGAATGGATGAAAGTCATGTGGTTAGATGGAAAAAAATGTGAGACTACACCAAAAAAATTCTTGTAAGGGCTTTTGACAAACATCTGAAGGACAGTCTTGTGGAAAAAAGCATAGATTTGTCCTGTCTGATTCCAAAATGGCAGAATCAGAGCTAGTGGATGGAAATTAAAAGGAAGAACGTTCTTCAATAGCTTGGGGCCCTCTGTGAGATAATACACTCTGTATATGCAGGTAGATAATCAGCTCAACTACTGCGGTAGTTGAGTGGTTGGATTAGAAAATGTTTAATATTCCTTCTAAATTCAAGATGTTAAAACTTTATGCCTGTAGTAGTTGCAACGAACAAATGGATTCCATATGAACATGTAACAAGCCAATCTAATTAATGTGCCACATAACAGTGGTTTACAGGTATTAACATGACTGGTAAGACTAAAGAGCTTTGTGTTAGTCATGAAAGTGTTTCTGGAGGCAATAGGTTTTAACTGAGCCTCATGGGTGGAAAAGAAGGGAATCACACAATTCCAGATCTGTGAAACAACTGAGAAAATGCAAGAATTCTGGTTTGGCTGGAGTGAGTGGGTGTAGTAATGGTCCCAGGACAGGACAGACCAGGTTGCTGTCATATGGGTTGGAGCTGATGGTTGCATCTCCAGGGAATGCCATAAAGGGAGAGCACATGCTCCTGGAGGCCCATAGATGGGAATTCACCAGACAGTAGGGAGGGCTACGAGACAAAGTAAAGGAAATCTATTACCACCTACAAGTGTTTGTGGCAGGATCTGGACTCCAGATGAGAGACATGGTCTGGAGCTAGGAAAGCTGATCTGGGCCAAGCTCTTTCACGGGGTCCTGGTCACAGCTGCCAGTGTGAGTGTCACCAGCTTGTCTGCACTGGGCGTGGGACATGGGGTGCATGCAGAGTGAGAAGGTTAATTGGCACAGAGTTGGGCACACACATCACAAATCAATTGGTGAAAATCCTCAAACGCTGGCCTCCAGAGCCCACAGGAAGGCTTTGACATCAACCCACAACCTTTGAGTTCATGTAATTTCGAAAGCGGCCTTCCAAATCAGCCCTGCATTTTTCCGCCTGCCACTTGTGTCTCAAACATTTTCCCAGTTGGCAGAACCACCTTGGCTCCCTCTGAACAGACTGACGAGGAGGCTGGAATGTGTGTGAAGGAGTAGAAAGGGCAGCAGACAGTGAGCCATTCCTGGCTTCTGTAAAAGCACTCCTTAGCGTTCTGCCCTGTGTATACAAGATTCCATTGAGCGCTAATCTGGGATCATCTATCAAAATACTTGAAAATTCCAAATACCAAAAGTTTCACTTAGAGGTCAAATTTCAGAGTTTTGACTGTATTTGGAGTGTTTTCATTGACAGTGAATGCTATGAGAAACTCAAGACATATGCAGCATTAGCCTTGAGGACGGACAGAATGCAGAGAATAAACAAGCTACCCTGGAAAGAATTGGCAAAGAGGGTCAAGCTGAGCTGCTTATTCATTTGAGGGTTGGGGGCTGGGGTGAGTCTCTAGTCCTCACCTATGGGTTACTCCTAAGAGGGCTTGTGGCTCCTATTGGTTGATTAAGGGGTCTGGGCTCCGTACTTCTTACTTGAAGACACCAGCTCTCAATCATCACAGGATTTTAGCCGCCCCATACCCCTATTTTCATGTAGGCATTCCAGTATCGCAGGCAGTTAAATAGGATTAGGATGATTTTCAGGCTCTTCCTCCAACATGCTCTCCCCTTTCCAACTTCCACAGTGCCTTTTCAGTGCCGTGTTTTTCCTTCCCTGTCTCTCGTGTGTAATAGTGGAAAGAGTGAAAATAGCATCAGCTTGGAGATGCACACAGGCTCTGCACTTGCTTGCTATGTGACTTCTGTGAATTTTAGCCTCCTTTCCATCCAATCAGATACCTCCAGTGACAGCTGTGGAGATTAATGTTAAAAAACATAAAATGTGAAGCCATGAAGGCTTCAGGCCCGGCACATAGTAGGTGCTCAATGCTATTCCCTTCTCTCCTCTTTCCTTTCCCTTCTCTTTTGCTGTCTTTGATTCCCAGTAACCATCTGTTTATCTCATTCCTGAAATAGTCTGACTGAAGATCACAATTGATGACCAGATTAGGAGGGAAGAAAAGTAGGTGAAAACTGAACACAAGTGCCATCTGTCTTCTTCATTTTTAAAGGAATTAGAGAGGAAGAGATATGGTGTCAGTCTTAGAAGATGCTTGTGATCTGGGCACTCTCTCCCTCTTTGATTCCACAGGACTTCATGCACTCACTGGGGAAGAGGACCAGCTCTCTCAGTTGCCTGTAAAGGACAAGCCAGAGAGAGAATTAGCTATTTCTTGATTGTAATACAAGAGACCTGTCCACCCCAGTGGTAATTCTTCTAACATGGGGACTAAATGATCACAAAAAAGAATTTATTTAAAAAGTATAAGTTTCATAGCAATGGCGATACATTAGCATAAAACAAGGTACTAATGACATGCTAATGAGAAAATAATGTTACATATTTGCTTTAAATATAGTACCCTAGAAATACAAAATGACAAAAACATGGTAAGCAGGTGCATGAATTTATAGATACTACTTGAACCATGAAATAAAACTTTAGGGGCCCTGAATATGCATACAGAAGACCAAATGTTGTAACCATCCAAAGAGGCTGACAATTACCAACTACCTGACATAGGAGGCAACTGTCACATGCTGGGCCCCAGAGATCTTTCTTAACTTGTTTATTTACATAGTGGGACAATTACACAAGAGGAGCTGCTTCTCAGAATCAGGCTATCAACAATTCCCTCAGGGAAAGTTGTTAAGGCTTATGGGCCTCAGAGAGCCAGCATAAGAAGAATCGAAGCCCTAATTTAAATTCTGTTAAACTTTTAATTTGGAAATAATTTAGAAATAATTTCTCATTATTAGACTATAAATTCCCAGCCAGGCTATGTTTCAGTTTGAGTCAGCCAATGTAGAAGCAACTTGGTCATATACTTTTTTTTTTTTTTTTTATCAGAGAACTTTATTCATTCGGCCCCAGGCTCAGAATTCGATAACATGTTTTCTGTGGACTTTTTCTCTTCACATCAAACAATGTTAAAGAAGAAAAACAGGGAAAAATCATAATGACATATATATGTGTGTGTGTGTGTATATATATATATATGTGTGTATATATATATATATATATATATATATACACACATACACTCAGATATGGCTAGCAGTTTGAATTACTAGCAGTTTGCTTAAACCATACACTCTGGTTCTGGATCTGCATACATGGACACCTAGAGTCTCTTGCAAAGCCCTCCCCAGCCTCTGCCTATCAGAATTCTCCCCATTTTCAAAAGCCTATCCAAATGTCTCTTTCTCCATCTGGCTTGCAATCATCGCCCCAGTCAAAAATAATATTGCTCACCTAGCATTGTGTTTGCGTCCTTTTTGAGACATATATATGGCCTCATGTTAGAAGCTTTTGTATAACTTCTCAGTGGATCCTTAGCAGGTTGATGACAGTATCTTTGAAGTATCTTTGCAACTTCTGCAGTGATTCTTGTCTTAAATGATTCAGTGTCTTAAATGTGATAGGCACTTTCTAAGTATTTTACCTGTAGGTGATTAAAAATTGGGGAAGTAGAGAAATCAAAGAGGAACGGATGCTTAATACCTAACACGTGTGTACTTCGCCTCTCTGCGTCTTATCTGTAAGAGCCTCCAATTCCCATCACGTGAGGGTCAGGATCTGTGGTATATTCACTCCTGGTGTGAAAGCCCTTGAAGTTTGTTTTTCACTGGGAAAGATTTTATTTGAGTTGTTTCTTGATAATGAAGCGTGGTGGTTTACGCTCAGCTGTTGATCCTTGTTTGAAGTAGGTTTTTTTTTTTTTTTTTAATTTAAGAGATTTACCAGTTCCGTCTTTTACCTGGCTGCAGCTGCCCTGTAGAAAGCGAAGGAGCTTTCTCTAATTTTTGACAGCCTGAAAGTTGCCTGAGCCCTGAACTTGTTTGTCTTCTACTGTTTTGCCCTGCCCTCTCTCTTTCTCTTTTAACTCTTTTAGTGAGGGCTGCTTTTGGGTGCTTCGTCAGCTCTGAGGCACGTCAAATACGTGTATTTCGCTTTCAGCATTGTGTGAGGGACCCTGGCGGCTGGAACTGCCTCTGCTCGGGGCTTAGGGCTGACTGCGAACGTTCCCATTTTCCCCTCTTCCTCTCATTGGTTCCCGAGGTCACGTGAGGGCCCCGGGGGTTGGAATTCTGAGTTGTGGCTTTGGCACTCCTTTTTCTTTTTAAAAATCGCTGGGTCTGTTGAGCTGTCCTGGGCTGGGTGCCTTGCTCTTTGACTGAGACTGGAGACAGACGGGAACAGCCACAGGCAGACTGAGGTGACAATAGGAAATCTGCCGAGATGTTCAGTCAGGTGCCCAGGACCCCAGCCTCAGGCTGCTACTACCTAAATTCCATGACACCTGAGGGCCAGGAGATGTACTTGCGATTTGATCAGACTACAAGACGCTCTCCTTACAGGATGAGCCGGATTCTAGCACGCCATCAGCTAGTGACTAAAATTCAACAAGGTGAGTGGCCGGCAGTGGAAGGCTGTTGCTCATTCTGATTTCTGTTGGCTCTATTTCATGCTAACCCAGTTTTTTGGTTTTGTTTTCACTTTATAACATATGGATTTCTATGCCACACTACCCGTAACTTTGAAAAATAACTTCAGGCTGCAGTTTTCAGCAAACAGGACAGTCCTTAGCTGCCACATAGCTCAACATAAAGTCCCCAAAAGACTTCACGGTGGGACAGTGAATCATAAATTCCAAAACCTACGTGTGTCTACAGAACAGATGAGAACTGTTACTCAGTGTGTATCTTAGGAGCTTTTCTGCAGTTTCCTCACACTCTGTCACATTTAGAATGTGGACACTTGTTTATTTCATTAGAGAGGGGCGGGGGACTAATGTCCACCCTGCCCGGAGTATTTTGAACATCCTTAGTGAAGAGGAGGAAAGAAAGAATTCTCTTCTAAAGGCCATCAGGCTAAGCACTAGAATCGCATTCTCTTCCTGTTTGTATGTTTATGTCAGCAGTTGCCACAGACGTGTTAATATTGTTTTTCTGGTAAAGAATTAAGGTGTTTGTTGATCTCAAAACAAAATCCCGTAACCTGCACACAAAACTCCAGCTTCCTATATGCAAAGGGAAGAGAATATTGAGTATAGGTTGCTTGATATTGTTTTTATTCTCAGCCCCCCAAAATACCAGTCTGGAAGTCTGGACATTACTAAAATTTACCAGTCTCAAAAAAAATTTTGTTTTAAACATGCTCCTTATAGGGTGTATCAGTAGAAAGCAGAAAGATGAACATTCCTAAGAAGCCCCTAACACACATGTTTACAGTCAGTTAATGATCACCCTCCTTCTAGACTACAAAAAGAAATTATTATATTGGTGCTAAATAAGTTAACCAGGAATTTTTAGAGCCATTATAAAAATACAGTTTCTACTTAAATAAATGAGTTTAAGATTATATTGAATATTAGAGAGGAAGTTGGGGTTTGTAATCATGAAAATCTTATTGTAATGTTTCCAAAAAGAACAATATGTATTCTAGTGGGCAGCATTTGATGAGATTGTTTCCTTGGAAATTAGGATTTGTTTGTAAAGGTTCAGGAACTAGTTATGTGTGAAGGATGCTGGTCCTTCCTACATGCTGGTCTGATTTCAGGAAGGATATTATGTCATTCCATAAACTCTGTGTGCAGGTCTTGATTGAATAGAAACAAAAGTAATTATTTCCCTGTGGCTTGATTTAAAAATACTTTGGGCTTAGAATAAAAACCAGCTCCACTTTGGTTTTAGAAATTTCTGATCATGGTGCTTTTCCAAATGCCATCATCTTTATGTACACCGAGGCTTAATGATGCTCTATCATCTACAAGATATAAATGTTCCTCAGCATGCGTATCATATTAGAAATATTGCATAGAACTAGCTGAAATTGCTTTGCAAACCTCCTTAGATGTATTTACAATAATTGATTTTATTTAAATATTATTTATGTTCTTTTTGGAATGAGGGTTATTTTTCCATTCAAGATTTGAAGTTATGAACACATGCACTGTCATTGAATGTGCCCTGTCACACAGACATACGGGCACCCTCAGTTTATGTTTCATTTTTGTCTAATTAGATGATTTGAGGATTCTGTCTTTTCTATACTTGGCAATGGAGTGTTTGAAGTCAATGAATGCCTAACACTTAAAACTGACAGTAAAGATCACAGGGAAGCAACAAAGATTTCCAACAGTCTAGTGATTCAGAAATCATTATGTGTTAACATCATACAGCTCTTTAGTAAGACAATGAGAAAGCAATGCAGAACAATTTTATTGAGTTTACTGAATTAGAAGATTGGTTTACTGTAATAGCAGAGAATGTGGATTAAACAGTTACAGCATACCAAAATCATTATAGATAATGTTTTTTATTATGCCCATTTTACAGATGAGAAAACAGAGGCACACAGAGTTCAAGTATCTTATCCAAGGTCACCCAGTAAGAACTGGTACTTGAATACAGCTTGACAGTTCATGCTCTGCAATACGCTAGACTATTTTTTAGTTTTTATAATGAGTGCTAAAGTACTGAACCTATGATTGAGTTTTGGATTATACAGTATACTAGAGACTTTTTAGACTTTTCTACTCAGGATACAGCAATACACTATATTATAGGATCAGAATTGGTCACTCATTATGAAATTTCGTGTCAGGTTGTGTTTCTCTAGTGGAAGCAAAGTGCTAAATGTTTTATTCTCTTTAAACAGTTACTACCCAATAACACAGGATGTCAAGTTATTTTACTAACAGCTTTGTTTTCTTTGTGTTTTTGAGACAGAGTCTTACTCCGTCACCCAGGCTGGGGTGCAGTGGTGCGATCATAGTTCACTGCAGCCTTGACCCCCTGGGCTCAAGCGATCCTTCTATCTCAGCCTCTTCAGTAGCTGAGACTTACAGGTGTGTGACACCATGCCTGGCTAATTTTTAAATTTTTTTTTTTTGTAGAGACAGGGTCTCACTATATTGCACAGGCTGGTCTTGAACTCCTGGGCTCAAGTGATCCTCCCACCTCAGCCTCGCAAAGTGCGGGGATTACAGATGTGAGCCATTGTGCCCTGCCACTAACAGCTTTTAATCATTCCATGAAGCACGTGCAAATAAATTAATGACAGCATTATTTTCTGTAGTTTACAGGTTAGTATCTTAAAGTGACAGCCACATCACTACAATTGTTTGCATTATTCTGCTTTAGATCTTTAAGATTTAGCATTATGTTAATTTTATTTAAGACGTCGTTACTTACAATTTCTCATGGTTGTTGGGAACAGTGGAAACCAGTAAGTTGCTCCCCACTGACCTCATTATAGTGAGATAATCATTGAATGGCGTGCACGTGATTCAATAGCAGATACACTCATGGGGAGGAAAAACAAGGAAGAGAAATAAAGGAATCTTTGAGGATGCATAGAATCAGAATTCATTACCCAAACCCAGGATGAATCTCAACTTGCTCATCTTCGGCTACACATCAAAACATACATGCATCATTTCTCTGGCCTGTTTTTTAGTTCTGGGGTTACAAATCCATTTCAAGAGAGAGGAGATGTTTAAAAGAGAGTGTTGTTTTGAAGAGTGAAAGTTTATCGTAAGTCATACTGCCCATAATCCATACCCCACATTCTTGCTTGAATCAATAGGGAAATTGTTGTAGAGAGAGAGAATGGAAATAATAATGGTCCTTATTTGCCTCACTAACTGGCGCTTGGGAGTGGGTAGGAGAGAGGATGCTGGGGGTGGTGAAAGACTGTGTTAGGCCAAGGAAAGGGAGGATTGGATTTTTTTCTATTTTTTTTTATTTTGGTAAAATACACAATACATTAATTTTGCCATCTTAACCATTTTTAAATGTATGGTTCAGTGGTATTAAATATGTTCATAATTCATAATGTCCAACCATCACCACCATCCATCTCCAGAACTCTTTTCATCTTGCAAAACTGAAATTCCATACCCGTTAAACAAGAATTCCTCATTCCTCCCTCCTCTCAGCCTTTGGCAACCACCATTCAACTTTCTGTCTCTATGAATCTGACTACTTTAAGTACTTCATATAAGTGAAATCATACAATGATTGACTTTGTGTCACTGGCTTATTTCACTTTGTACAATGTCTTTGAGGTTCATCCATGTTACAGCACATGGCAGGATTGCCTTCCTTTTTAAGGCTGGATAATATTCCATTGTATATATATACTACATTTCACTTTCTGTTTTTTTGTTAGTAGACCTCTTAATGGGTGTGAGGTGGGAGAATTGGATTTCTATGTCATTATTTGATGGTTTTGATTTATTGGTTCTATGTCATTATTTGGTGGTTTTGATTTAGTGCAACATGATGGATGCACCATGTTTAAAGTCTACACACACACACACACAAACACACACATATTTGGAAAACCCAAATGTAAGCAGAAACATAAATGTGATTACTTGCTTTATGAAATAACTTATCACACTATTACACTTTTTATTTTATTTTAAATGCTTAGGAAACAGCATAATCCGGATTGCAGTCAAGTCCGCCGAAGTAGGGTAAGGAGACAGGGACCCAGGCTCTGTATAGAGATGCTCCTTCGCTCCTTTACAGTGTTGAGTTCCAGAGCTTTACTGGACCTTTGGTTTTCGATGAGAAAGTGAAGTGGATGGACTATGATTGCTCAAGTTTATTCTGTGTCTCATGTTCTGGAATTCTCTCTGTGGTTAAGTCAGCAACTCTTTGAACAGGATTGTAGAAAGCAGGGGAACATAAACCTAACATACTAGAACCTAAAAAGGCAACAGAGCGGCTTTATTATGTGGAATGTATCAGTGGCTTACAATTGTTCTACAATTTCTTAAGAAAATGGTAAAGCAGAAATTAGGTTTTTGTTCTACCTTCGCCACTAATTTATTGTGTGATCTGAGAGAAGTCACAGCTTCTCTAGACCTCTTTCCCTTCTTCCATGAAATAAAGGATTTGGATTAAAGAGTCTCTGAAGTCCCCATCATCTCTACAATTCTAGGATTCTGCAATCGCAGGAGCTACCTTAAGACTAAGGCAATGCTTATTTACATTTTCCTTATTACATCATTCAGCATATACCTGGACATGCTTCCTTGTAACCTATGTAATGCTTTCATTAATATCGATGTAATAGGAATGTTAGGAAGTTCGGTCTTGTGGACTATTTAAATGTCGGTATAACTATACTTATACAGAAACTTGTCAACACCCTTCTTTCTCCAAAATCCAGGCCTGTGAAGTGGAGTTATCTTGATGCCTGACCTATAGCAAGGATTGCAGGGACTGAAGAAAGTCCGTGTGTGTGCCTCTTACCTCACAATACAACCGCTTTCTTTTCTTGATAGAAAATGTGGAAAGTAGAAAGTTTCACTACTGGGCCGGGCGCGGTGGCTCAAGCCTGTAATCCCAGCACTTTGGGAGGCCGAGACGGGCGGATCACGAGGTCAGGAGATCGAGACCATCCTGGCTAACACGGTGAAACCCCGTCTCTACTAAAAAATACAAAAAAACTAGCCGGGCATGGTGGCGGTCGCCTGTAGTCCCAGCTACTCGGGAGGCTGAGGCAGGAGAATGGCGTGAACCCGGGAGGCGGAGCTTGCAGTGAGCCGAGATCCGGCCACTGCACTCCAGCCTGGGCGACAGAGCGAGACTCCGTCTCAAAAAAAAAAAAAAAAAAAAAAAGTTTCACTACTGGGAAACTAGTGAAAGTTAGACTCTCATTTGAGTTGCCATTCTATCTGAGGCTATTTTTAAGTAGATATAGCACCTGATTTGAACTCAACTAGAATGGGATATACTGCCTTTTAAAAATTTCCCCAGGGAATGCCAGTGGGCATGAGTGATGTATTCCCCCTCATTACTATGTCAGAAGGCATCTTGGGAATTTGCCCATCCTAAGTGGTGAACATGGCCCATCCCCATGGCCTATACCCCCAGCAACTGGGTAATGTCAGCCTAAATTAAACAATCATTTGTTCTTTTGGAATTGCCCTTTCTCTATGTTTAGTACTTTCTTACCCGACTGCTTTCAAACCTGGAGGATGAATGCACTGGCAGAAAGACAGATGGAACACAGGAAGCAGGCTGAGAATGCATCAGTCATGTATTGCTCAAGTTCTGTCTGTTTTTTTTAAAGAGTGGCAACTGTCATAAATTCACATTTCATGAATCAGAGCCTCTTTCTACTCAGTGTTGGTGTTTGGAGGGCCTGTACAGAAAGGATACTGTTTAACCAAAATTACAGGAAAATCTGCTAAGTGAATTAAATTAACTAACTTTGAATAACATTTTAAAAATTACTACATAGTAAAACTGTAAGAAGTCAAGAAATGAGTACTGGGAGGAAATTAACAAAAGGACAATATGCTTGTAAACATATAAAACTTGAGAGTTTAACTTTAACCAAGTTGTAGGTTCAATAGCTACACATCATTGCTTTATAACTCACACATTGGCCAGGGTGGCCAATCCATTGGAGTTGCCTGGAGCAGCACATGACACAGTAACACGGGGTGTACAGAGATGGGTATTTGCCTTGTGCCTTCTTCTGTGCCAGTCTTCCAGGAGTTCCTCTGTTGGCAGAATGTTGAAACTTCTGTTGCTCAGATGCAGGCAGTTACCAATTTGGATTCTGTAACTTTAGCTTAAGTGAATAAAGATTCATTTTTTTAAATGTCTTTCCCTCTCCCACCTTCCCCAATCATCAGTGCATTAGTTCTTAGGAAATTTTGGATAATGGTCAGCTCTTATAATGTAGAATTCCTCATTTCATTAGCAAATTAATCAAGGACACAGACAGAAACACAAGTTAGAAAAAACAGTCACTACTAGTGGTCTTAGCAGTATCAATTGATGACCCAAAACAAATTTAAAAAGAGAACAAATGATAAGTGAGTTTTGGCAAAACTCTTATATAAAGGGACATAAATAGATGGAGATTTAGTAGAGACATGTCATTAGCAAGAATATACACTTTCTCTGTGTTTCATTAGCTATGACAACAGGGTAGTGAGGCAATCAAGAAGACTCAAGAAGATAAGAGAACCTGACCATGAATTGCACGCCAGATATTTGAATGAACTAAAGATCATATAAAAAATATTTGCTGTCTCCCTAGGAGCAATTGAAATATGATTTTGGTATGGGAAAAGATACTACATATTAATTTACATTCCACCTCATAACCTAGAGGATTTGACGTCATTTATAGAAGAATATATAACTAAAGATTGCAAAAAGACAAATCTGATGAAAAGAGAAATGTTGGCCAATTAATGAGGTAAAACTAGGAAGATATATTACATGGAAATATAAAATGTAAGGCTTTGAATAATTAGCAAAAATGAGCTGCCAATTTGGCTTGAGCTTCCCTGATCTAAGCAAAGAGGAAAACACAACCAAGGGAAGTTTTTCCCTGTTCATAAGATAAGAACTTACCAGCCAAGCTTTTCCTGGAAATTGCTCTTTGGGAGAATTTTCTCCCAAGAACTTGACCTATGAGAGGAATTTCTTATACAAATCTCATAAAGGTAACACTGCAAGCTATAGTGAATGGTGCCTTCAACCACTCCTACTGTGAATTCAGTAGTGAGTCTCGTTTCTTATAACATCTTGCAGTGAAAGTGGGGGCATCACAATAAATTGTAGTCCAGTAGAAATATTTGGGTGTGGGTGGGTGGGTAAAAACAAGAGGTCAGGTATGCAGTCTTCGGATTCTCTGTCTTAACCTAGAAATAGCATGGAGATTATCCACAGGCAATTTCTATTAGTCTGCTTCGCAGAACACTAGGCCCATTAGACAGATATTCAAGGGAGAAAACATTTCTGTGATTAAGTCATTTTGGGAAACGCTACTTTCCCTTTCCCCTGGAAATTCAGACTTATGAAAGGCTCAGGAAAATCTTGCACAAAGTAGTTTAACTGTGTTTAAACTGGTATATTTCATCTTGAAAACACTTTTCACAGGATACTGGGAAGTCACATATTGCAAAACCAGCTTTCCCTGGGGAACACATTTTGGAAATGCTGATCTAGGAGAGTACGTGGCCTATGCTTCCTTCAGATAATTTTCTCTGAATATACTTCTTGCATAGATTTGGCAGTAGATACTTTGAAGTTGTGTTTTGGAGAGTAACATCGCAAGTATTCTATGTTTTCCAAAAAGGCCAGCCACAAATACTTTAAAAGTCAACTGAGTAAAGGCAAGATGACCATCTTTTTATGAAAATTAACAACCACATAAAGATTCTGTTTTGGGTAGGCAGAACAGAAAGCTGAGTCGGTATATGGGCAGAATTAATAATTATAACATCAAGAATACAACCATTCCTCAAATAACTCTACAAGATAGGTACTGTTGAGCCAGAAGGAAGAAATTACTGCCTTCTAGCTCTGGCTTTGTCTTACCATGATATAGTTGAAGTCCTTGGTGAGGTCCAAATGGTTCTAACATTACTGTAGCTAATTCAGGATTTTCCATTACGCTAGGAAGTGGAATCATGCCCCACAGGAAAGAAGCAAAAAACTCTTCAGAAGTCTCACATTCTCCTTTGCCATAGGTGACATGGGATATGGACTCACTGAAGCTCAGGCACTGATGAGTGGTTCCGAGAATTGCTGAATTCATGGTCCAAAAAATATCTTTGGTTGTATAAAAGCTCTCCTAGTATGACAAAAAGAAGTGAATGAAGTAAAATTATGTAGATAATTCTAATTAGTAAAATCTGCTTGCTTTAGTTATAGCGGCAACTTATCAATTTCCAGGAAGTCCACAAATATATTCTTAAGATGTTTTTCCTCCTGTTGGCAAAGAGATACGCATTAGCATTCACATTATGAATGATGCTTCTGGAGAGAAATTCACACAATATCCAAAAGCTCCAAGAGAATGCATAGGAAATTACCATACTGGCTAGCCCAAACCACCACACTGTGAATTCACACAAGACCATGGTGGTCATTCTGGACTGGTACAGTCTAGGGCAGGACCGAGTACCCTGAAAATTTATATACTAATGTTTGAAAAGACATGAATTCTCTCTCTCTCTCTCTCTCTTTTTTTTTTTTCAGAAGGTTAAGTTCTATAATAATCTAAATGGAGAACTTGGAAAATAACTTCAAAATTACAGAAAATGCTAATGCTGTTAGCAAAAGAAAATCAATAGAAATAGATCTAGTGTCTGGCTAGACTGTCAAATGATTTCCCTCACACAGCACAGGAATCCTGAGAATTTTAAAGGTCTGACAGAGGCAGAGCTGACTAAAATACAAATGATTTGTGTTGCTTTGCCTCCTAACAGTTGGATAAAACACAAGGGCGAAACAATGCAGAGAGATTGGAAAGGAACTTGGCAGTCACCAAGTACCTAATTTACATGTCAGGATTTCGAGCTGAAGTAGGCATTCTCTTCCTGCATTCCAACTCTCCCCTTCCTGCTTAATTCTGAAAATCATACATATGGATGGCGGGAACGTTTGATTAGTATTCAATCTCTATGAGCGAACAGTAGCATTTCCTATACATTTATATTCACCAAATGACACACTGGATTCAAAAAGTATGTACAGTCATAAAATCACATTTTCCTCTGAGAGTTATACTACCCTGAAATTATGTATAATATTTAAAATTACTATAAGAAATAAGAATGATTGACAAATCCTGCAGTAATGATATTCCAACCATTCTCACTCAAATAGACTGGAGTTCTTATTTGAGAAAATTAAAGAATCTTCTCCAGATGCTTTGAGGGACACAACACATTTCCCACTACATGCATTTCTCAAAATAGAGCATGAAGTCCATCGCAAGGCCCTTACTGTCTGGACTTCTGTAAACCCACGCATTATGTTTAACAGGTTCTTAATCATCAAACCACCTTCATTTTTACCACTGGTCTCTTTCAGACAGGAAAGTCTGCTGACCTCCTTCCCTGAAAATTTGGATCCTCATGTTAGCATTCCATTCCACTTGCTGTACTTTTAGGTGGAAGGTCTAAGGCAGACAAAGCTGCTTAAATATTTTTATCACTGACTTCCTAGAAGAAGGAGGAAAAAATCTTGGCAAGAAGAAGGGAAATCAGTCTTGCAGAATATCTTGAAGAGACCTGCAAGGGAATTCCACTGACTGTGTTCATTATCTATTGGTCCCCATACTGAGTGGAATTTTTATGTGTTATCGTTGGCCAGGGTGGCCAATCCATTGGCGTTGCCTGGAGCAGTACATGACACAGTAGCACGGGGTATACAGAGATGGGTATTTGCCTTGTGCCTTCTTTTGTGCCAGTCTTCCAGGAGTTACTCTGTTGGCAGAATGTTGAAACTTCTGTCGTTCTTAGGAGCAAATAATTGAAACATGTTGGTTGAATTTCAAGACACCTTTTCTTCTCTTTTACAAATAGCCCTGTGATTACAAATAGCTTTGATTCCTGTGGAATCAAGAATGTCTCAGGGATGTTGTCCATCAATCCAAACTCCAAACTTTCTATAACTCTAATTTAGAGGGCTTTGGAGTCGTGTACACTTGAATTTGAACTCTAGCTCTACATCATCCCCATAGAGTGACCTTGGACGAGTCACTTAATGCTTCTTAGCTTTTGTTCCCCTGTGGGTAAAATGGCATTAATAAGAGCAACTATCTCAGTTATTGCAAGGATTAAACGAGAGACTATAATCAAACACAGATCACAGTGTCTGGCACATACTAAGTGCTCAATTTAAGACAAAATGATTATTAAACATCCATGTACATATGACCCTTCAAACTGCTGAATCATCAACTGAAGAGTGAATTATGTTTGAGTAAGTTACACACTCTGTATCATGTTTACTATAGCAGACATACATAATGCCACTTTTTGTGTGTGTCCTCAAAAAGGTCTTCCAGAAAATTTGAAACAAAAGAGGTTTTTTTTTCTTTAAACCGTAATGAAAACCATTGCCTTTTCCAATTGTGGTTTCCTATGGATAGCAATTGCTCTCTCTCAAGTTGCCCTGAACTGGCCTGAAATGGTGGGTTTAGGCCAGTCTTCAGGTCCTACAGATAAATAGTAAAGCCCGTTGAACTTTACCTTGTAGCAGTGAAAGACAGTTCTTGGCAGAAAGTGTTCCTAGCTGTCGGAATCACTTGGTGGTAAATGCTAAGCTGAGAGGGCAGGAGTGCTGGAGGAAAGGGGCTGTGCCTCACATTAAACTGAAGGGCTGGGAGGTTCTTGGTGGGGGTAAGGGAGTGGGAACGAAGTCTGAGGCAAACATCATTAATTGCTAATAGACGGGACATTTGGGCTTAAAACTGTGTTCCTTAGAACTCAAATATCTATTTAACAGCCATCTTTTCAAAGCAATGCGATATCTATTTTTGTTCCTCCAGTGATGGCAGCGGGAGGCCACCAAACCCAGGGTGGGGTGATCTTGGATAAGTCACCTAAGTCTTCCAGATCTACGTTTTCTCTTCCATATGAGGGGTGAACGGATCAATCTGTAACTGAGGTTCTGGAAAGCCAATTTGCACAAAGGCTAGTGCTACATTCGTCATGGAAAACAACTTAAAAATTATAAAACATGCTAATGCTTTGAATGACTGTCTTAGTTTGCTGGGGCTGCAGTAATAAAGTACCGGAGACTGGGTGACTTAATCCCAAAAATATGCTTCACAATTCTGGAGGTTGGAAGTTGAGAACAAGGTGCCGGCAGGATTGGTTCCTTTGGAGGCCTCTCTCCTGGACTTGCTGACAGCTGCCTTCTTGCAGTCTTCACCTGGTCTTCCTTCCGTGTGTGTCTGTGTCTTCATCTCCTCTTGTAAAGACACCAGTCATGCTGGATTGGGGCCCACCCATATGATCTAATTTTATCTTAATGACCTCTGTAAGGGCCCTATCTTCAAATATACTCACACTCTAAGGTATTGCAAGCAAGGACTTCAACACACGAATTATAGGGAGATGCAATTCATCCATTACATGAATCAAATATTTATTTCCCAATTTTATTTGTTACATCAAAAAAAAAAAAAAAAGGGAGGCTGATGTTTATGATATGCCTCTGCTTACCAGCATTGTGCTGGTCGCTTCCTTGTTTTTGTCTTATTCAACACTCATAACAGCCCTCCCTTGAAGATCGATATTAGTATCTACCTGTTTTCAGCATAGGATACTGAGAAAACGTTCATCAAAAGCTGAAAGAAAATGAATGAAAGAATAAGAATATATCTTTAACAAAATCTGAACTCCTCTCTCAAATTCTTGTGATTTTTCTAAACTGAGGTTAACTTTGAGATCTTTGTTAATTTTGTGAACCTTTCCAGCTTTACATGTCTTTGTGGAGAGAAATAGAGAAAAAGTGCTGTACAATGCATGTAAATTTTCTAATGCCCACTTGACAACTTCAAAACTAAGCTCTCGTAGTAATTCAAACAAATTATTCAAAAAAACTTTAATTGCCCATTTCCTCTAAGGATTTCATTCCTTTTGATTGAGGAATATGCTTCATATCTGTTGAATTCTTCAGCTATGAAAGACTGCCTACAGATCTGATCACTATCAATTTGTTGAAATTTATTCTTAGAGTTTAATGGACTAAAATCTTAACAGATAAACATTGTGGATTCTTTTCCTTTATTTATTTTATGGAATATGTATACTCTTAAGTCCTCCTCT
Source organism: Theropithecus gelada (assembly GCF_003255815.1). Classification (NCBI taxonomy): domain Eukaryota; kingdom Metazoa; phylum Chordata; class Mammalia; order Primates; family Cercopithecidae; genus Theropithecus; species Theropithecus gelada. The sequence goes on along the minus strand of NC_037685.1, from coordinate 64,787,961 downwards.
ATTTAGAAATTCTTCCAGAAAGAATAGAAACATCCTTTAGTACAGTTTTATACATCATAAGTTACATGTTAATCTTCAGCCTTGCAAAAACTTTGTTTTGTAGGATGAAATATTGGTTGTCTGCATATGGTATCTTGGAAACCCTGAAAAGCGATTTGTCGTATTAATTCCTTCACCAGTGTACTGCATAACACTTTGTGGAGCAATTCCACTTGCATTGTCATTTTGAAGATGTGTCCAATGAAATTATAGTCTTGTATTAGGAATCTCTGTCCTCTGAAATCTCTCAGAGAACTGAAAAATGCATAGGCAAGTTTTCCTACTTTGACATGTTTCTGATTTCATTTTCCTGAATCATTCCTTTGGAACCGAGTTTTGTTGTATGGAAAAACACATTTATCCAAGAGGGCGCTATCAATAAGTGGAGACTGACTTGATACAATAAGGAAACTTGGCGGCGTGCAGCTGCAATTGTAAAACATTAACTGGTAAAAGAGCGATTGTTCAGAGTCCAGTTTTTCCTCCTCCCCAACCCCCATTTAGAGTAAAATTACTTCCTCACCTCCCAATTGATAATTGCATTTCTGCCAAAGCCATTAGATTTCTGCTGGTTTCCCGTGGTTTTCTTCTGTCACTTTTGCCTCCTTCTCTATCTTTGGTTACCTTAGCAGAGCTGGCCCTGGACACTGTAGCTTCCATTCTGTGAGGTTTATTGCTTTGTTCGATAATGCCAGGAATGACGTTGAGTTGAGACAAGTTCTTTTCAGATCATTAACTGTCAGTCACCTTTCCTTCAGGCTGCTTGAGTCTGTGCAGCTGTACCCAGAGGCCCAGGCAAGCCATGCCTCTGGCTATGGGAGAATATTTCCACTGAATTACCCGTGAAAAGACTCAGGGTTTGTCATGGACAGGCAGGTTGTCAGCAGAGTTTGTTAACCTTTAAGATGTACTTAGATGAAATATTTGGGTCTGGATTGGTCATTTGACTTTTATATTTCTCACCACAATATTGGGCCTTTGAAATATTTACATTTTAAAAAGTAGTAACAATATACTTATGCAGGTTGAATATCCCTAATCAGAAAATTCAAAGTCTGAAACACTTCAGAATCTGAAACTTCTTGAGCACTGACATGACACTCAAAGGAAATGCCCATTGGATTCTTTTGAATTTCGGATTTGGTGATTAAGGATGCTTAACCAGTATAATGCAAATATTCCAACATTTTTAGAAATCTCAAATCTGAAACACTTCTGGTGCCAAGCATTTCAGATAAGGTCTACTAAACCTGTAGCTACTTTTGTTGAGGACCTACTATGATGTACCAAGAACTATTTTCAGCACTACCTATATTATTATTTCATTTAATTTTCATAAAGACCTGAGAGTTAAGTTTACTCATCTGGAAAATAAACATAGTAAGAACTAACAGATGAGTAAACACATTCTCCAGGGGTTCAGTAAGCTTTCCCAAAGTCACACAGTGAGTGGGAGGTGGAGCAGGGCTTTGTACTCAAGTCTGGACGATCTGGGAGCCCACGTTATTCTTAACTGTGCAACCCTGTCTTTTCATAATTATAGGTAGCAGTGTTTACTTGGAACCAAGAAGGGTTTTTTTTTTTGTATGTTTTATGGTTTTTTTTTTTTTCATCATTATAGACCTAGTTGGTTCTCCCTTCCTCACCACCCCTCATGTTGTTGGAGGACCTCAGTGTGCCACCAGCAGCAAAGCCGCGTGCTCATCCTATACTAACAACCCTCCCACTCCCCTCTTGAGGGCTGGCTGCTCTTTATCAAGAACTCTGCTTCCAAAGTAAATGTCCAAGGCATCAGGATTCCCAAGGGCAGGATCCAGCATGGTGCCTAACTTACCTGAGGTTCCTAAGTTCCTACCTAAGGAATAGGCATCACAGAAAGTACGGAGTCTTCTTCCTGCAACTTCCTTTCTCTACTTCCAACCCTTCAAACTGCTGCCCTTCTTCCTAGAAAGTGCTGGGGTGGGATGCCCATTCTCCCCCAAGTTTTCCCAGGGCTCCCGGGGCCCACAGAGCTCAGGGGCTCTTGTGACTTCACAGTGGACTTTTCTGACACTAGGGAGTACAAGGAGTGAGGTGGGAATTGGGTGAGACCTGTGTTGTTCTCTAGACAGCGGATCTGGAACTCAGCCGTCCTCTAGTGCAAGAAAAGTGTGTATTAAAGGAGGGTCCACATTTTCAGAGAGAAGTCTTGGGTGGAGATTTTTTTCTTCCGGATTTTACAATTCTGTCCTCAGTCACAGCTGAGGCCTGTAGACCAGAATAGTTGCAGTTGTACTCTGCACTTGTTGCTAGCTAACAGTAGCCAGTCAGAAAAAAGTATCATGCTCTGCCAACTTCTGGTGTTTGTGAAATTTTGCCAGAAGCAAAACAGGATCAAAAATAACAAACAGACGTCCTCCCTGGCTTCTTGACTGCTATTTACATAAAGAGATTGATGAACTGACTGTGCTTGTGGGAGTGTGCGGGGAAGGGAATTTTTAAGGAGAAAAGGTTAATTTTGGGGTCCTTGGTTGCATGTGATTTGAGGTTTTCTTCACTAATTGGGTTTCCAGAGACAACTTTTACTATAGATAGTGTTGATTCTCCATTATAAGCAGACTAAACTATGGATAAGACAACCTGACATATGAATTACATGCAGCTATAGAACTTCCACAGGGAAAGAAAATGAACCTTGAAAACAAAGGAATAAGGAATAATATGAGCCTTAAGTGGAACACTTATGTTCCCAGCAGAGGGAGAGACCTAATTTGTATGGCAAGCTCGGGAAATCTGGGTACAGGAGGCCTGGGTTCTCGAGCACGATTGTCCTAACGTAATTGCCGATATTTTTATTAACCTCTCATGTCTCAGTTTTTGAATCTATGAAATGGGAATAATATTAGCTCCTGCTATTCTGTAATATAATTGAGGAAAAAGTAATCAGTGTGAAATCAATTCAAATGGAAAGCATGGTGCTCAGTTCTGGAGGGCCTGAGGGACACTGGCATCTGTTAGGGGTCACTAAGCTTGCCTGCATACAGGTGCCATATAAAGCCAGACCCAGCTCTTTGCTGTCCTCAGTTGCATCAAAATATAACCATATTTGCTTCTCTTCCTTGAATAATAATTCATATCACTCCTCAAGAATATGGGAATAATGTGCCACTCTGTGGTTTTTTGTTTTGTTTTGTTTGACACTGAGTCTCGCTCTGTTGCCCAGGCTGGAGTGCAATGGCATGATTTCAGGTCACCGCAACCTCTGCCTCCCAGGTTCAAGCAATTCTCCTGCCTCAGCCTCCCAAGTAGCTGGGATTACAGGCACCTGCCACCATACCCAGCTAATTTTTGTATTTTTGGTAGAGACGGGTTTTCACCAGGTTGGGCAGGCTGATCTCAAACTCCTGACCTCAGATGATCCACCCACCTCAGCCTCCCAAAGTGCTGGGATTACAGGCGTGAGCCACTGTGTCCAGCCTTGTTTTGTTTTTATTCGGTTCACAAACAGGCAACATCTACTTGACTAATTCTCAGCTTCACTTTAAATCTTCTTTTTATGTATTTGATGCACTGTGAGCAAATGTATATAATTAATTAGGGTCATTTTAAACTCTAGTTTTCCCTCTCATTTTTCTTTCTTCTCATTTTTCACCTTCATTCTGAGGTGTCAAGAATTATATTTTGTATTTTTACTCAGCTAATAAATTTTGTTTCACCTTTAATAATTTCCCATCAGCAGGAGGAGAATAAAACCTTTTAAAGTGAAAGATACTGTGTCATAGACTGAGGGACTCTGACAAGTCCAAGTGTCGTAAGTCACAGCTTTCAAAGTTAAGAATTTCCAAATGTCAATTGGGCTTTCTGCCTAAGGCCATGATTTTGTGTGGCCGGCTATTCCTAGGCAGAAGAGCCTGGTGTGGGTGGCTAGCTGGAGGCTTCCAAGTACTTATTGTGGTCTCAGTGGGCTGTCAGACTCTGAAGAGACTTAAGGACCCTGATGTTACACATCCCACATTGCCTGATGAGGGATGCCGGGTGCTCCCCTGACATCCTACCTAGCACAGCATAAGCTGGAAAGTCTTAGAAAAGTAGGGTGAAAGTTGCCGGAAACACACACTTTATAAACATATTCCTTAATGTGTTTGAGTTTTGTTTGATAGTTTTGATATCAGCATTATTTTGTTTGCTTTATGTATTTGAGTACGCTGATTATAGTAGTTTTTAGGGAAAAGGGTAGTTACTAAGCTGATACTTATGTGACAGTCTTCAAAAATTGGTAAACACCCTACCCATTTGGTCATGATTTGGAAAGTCTGGGTTTCCTGACTTTTTTTTTATCTCCTGAGTGGAGCTCGAGGGGAATGTGAATGAGGAGAGAAGGCACTTATGTGGCAGAGGAGTACCCAGCTCATGGAATGGCTTGTGAAACTTTTTGTCTCCAACAAAAACTTAGACTCTACGTTGACTTCTTTCTTATGCAAGAGGGTAAGACTAACTTCTCATGCCTCCAAACTTCCCGGCAGCCTTTGGTTTAGCAGAACACATTTCTCATTTATAGCTGGCTCTGCTCAGTGAACAACTACTTAAATAAATTACCGTGTTTTGTGATTGATGCTAATAGTTTGACGTGGAGTTATTAAGACTTCAGGTCCTTGATTTATTAGAGAAAGAAACTTTCAGACGTTTCTTTTGTTGGGCTCTGAGAAGCTGTACATTTTCTGAAACTTGTAGTCATAGAGGCCATGTTCATTGCTCTAAAGCATGGCTTTGGCGTTAGCTGGACCTAGGTTCAAATCTTAGTTCCACACTGATGCGCTGTGTGACCTTGAGTAAGTTCCATGAACTCTATAAGCCTATTTCCTCATCTAACATGGGAATAATAATAATAACAACAACATCTTCTGCCTACAGTTGATTTAAGAATAAGTGTTCTCACGCCTGCAAAGTGCTTATCACAGAGCCTGGCTCTTACTCAGGGCTCAATGTGTGTTACTCTAAAGGGAAAACAAAAAAAGGACATGAACAGTCAGCCACACAGCCAGTTCTGCTATGGATGAGCTACTTATGGGGAAGATGAAAATACCCAAGCTTAGATAAATACATAAAGTTGAAGCTAAAGAACAGCCACAGTCCTACTGGATCTGAAATGAGTATTTAAAGTATCCTCAGAGGAAGAAAAAGTATGACAGGGGTAGCTCAGAAACTGTGCAATTTTAGCAGGGAGTTTTCTGATCCAGGGTATTTACTTGTGAAAGCAGATACCTATCGAACTCTTGGTAGGATAGATAATATGTTTTGTCCTTAAACAAATGAGACCAACCCCCGGAAGTCCAGTGTATGAACTTCGTCTCTAGCATGAAGTTGACAGAAGTTGTCTACTCTTAATATTTCAAGTCCGACTTCCCAAAACGAAGCATAGAATCTTTCAGACATTTGCCTTAGCAATACAGCTAACGGGGAACTAATACTATGTGGTCCCAACTCCTCTCACAAGATGTGGTGAGATAAGCCCAGAAGCAGCCTGGGACAGCACCCTTCACCCCACCCTCTAGTTCGCAGCCTGCTCCACAGCTGAGAAGGAAAGAGATGGCCCAGTAGCAGAGACAGTACATCTTCCATGGCCAGAATCTCCTCGGCTTCTTGTCAAAGACAGCCTTTTAAGTCTTCTGATCCAACTACGTTTTGCCAAACTCAAAACATTGGATCTTGAATTTGTTGTAACCCCACTGGCTTACAGAAAATGAAGTGCATTTATTGTGTTTCTATTTCTGTACAGGGGAACCTAATCATTCATTCACTCAACCGCTCACTCACAAGATTGTTCGTAAAATAGCTACTCTGTGTCAGGTGCTCTCAGGTCCTTGGGATATAACAACGCATTCAAATACCATCACAGCAGAGTTTGATGGGTGAACCTTAAACAGGCTCTGAGGAATGTCATGGGTGTGGGGATGGATGTCTGTGTAGGGAGAGTGGAGGCACAGTGGAAGGGTTTCAGTTTTCACGATAGCTGTTGGGTTGTCGTTGTTGTTGGTTTAGGGTTTATTGTTCCATTGCTTCAGCATCTATCCCTTTGTCAGAGAGTGTCCATGCCTGTCATTACTGGCGGGTTGAGCGAGGATTTCTTGTTAGCTGACTGGGTAATCATAAGGTTATGACTTCATCAGTTTTTGCTCTTTTATGTGTCTTCCTTTGAATTTGAGTAGGTGGGTTCCAGTCTGGGAACATGGAACCCTCTCCCTTCTGTGAAAGTGTACTGTCCTTGAAAAACCAGGACCCACCCTCTACAGAGACGTTAGCTGTCTGCTGACACTGCTGCACTCGAGTTTGTGTTCCACCTGGAAGAATTACGATAAGATAGTGATAAATTTCTCATGAATTCAACGTTAGCAACGTAGCACTAACTTATCGCAAATATTTAAGAGAGACTACATTTCAGAAACAGAGACCGCTTTTTCTGCATCAGCTCTTCTATTGGAGAACCTAGCCTAGTCAGTATCTCAACAAATATTTGTTCAAAGCCAATTGTGTGCAAGATCTTTTCTGGGATTGTGTATGATGCAAAAATTATATAAAACATGATCACTGCCTTCAAGGAGATTATAAGTAAGTGTGATAAGACATATAAACTGTCATAAATGTTGACAAATCAAGGGGACATATGACTTAGTGACTAACAGGCTATCAAAACGGGCACTCAGAAGTATGTGTAGGCAACAGAGTGGTAAAGTAAAGAGGGAAGACCACTGGGCCTGAGCCATGGGAAGAAGCTGTGTTTCCACTGGGCAAAAATCACAGAGAGTTGTCCTAAGCAGGGCAACAGAATGAGCTGAAAAGTATGATTTGAGCAATTAAGAATATAGTCCAAATTCAGTGACATGTGGCGGTTATAGGAAATACAGATGATAAGGTTGGAAAAAAGTTTGAGGCCAGACTGCAGTGAGTTTGAAATTTATTTGATAGGTAATAGGAAGCTCCTGAGGGCTTTTAAGTAGACCAGTAATAGGATACAAAGAGCAGCCTAGAAAGATGAATAAATAAACATGGGTTTGAAGTGGCCAGACTGAATGTAGAGAGGTAGTCATCGTGGTTGAGCATGTATTTTGTGCAGGCCCTGCCTAAACATGATCAATAATTATGTCATATAATCCTCAGAAGAGGAAGTACCACTGATGTTGCCATTTTAAAGATTAAGAAATGGAAACCCAGAGAAGTTAAAGTCACTTGTTCCAGTTAAATCCAAATAACTAGCAGAGCCAGGACGTGAACCCAAGGCTGTCTGTTGCTGTCTGTGTTCCTCCACAGCTCCAGGCTTCTCCTTGGAGTGGTTGTTGCTTCTGCTGCTGCTGCAGTTGCAGTGAGTACTCAGAAAAATACCGTGAGGGATCAGGATCTTAACTATGGTGATAACGAAATTATAAATACAAGAGATAGCTCCATAACTTTTCAGGATGGAAAATGTTTACATGCCTTATAAAATTTTTATGTTTACAATTCCTAACATATCTCTTCATGTTCTCTCCCCACTCCCCATGATAAGAACCCATTAATTTGAATTTACTACTGTACCTTCTGCTTGAGATTTTTATTCTACTTCAAGACACCTCTTCAGTGATTTGTGTCATCAGTAACTCTTACTCAGCAAAGTCTGGGTCACCTTACAACAGAAATTTCACTGGAACTACATACATTTTCTTCCTGTCTTTGGCATGACTAAAAATGTATTGAAAAGGAATAAATATAATCAACTACTAACATTGAATGAATTTAATATGATAGTAAGGGGATTTGAATTTTAAACTGCTAACATTATAGTTAGCTTGAACTATTTCATATTTTATAATTCTTAGAGTAAAATTTGCCCAAATACAACATAATTGAGTGCCTGATTTTAGAAATGTAAATAAACCAAAACACCAAAACACTAGTTAAATTGGTACATGTTGTCTGAAGTAGCGGTGAACCCCAAGATTAATTTGTAAAGAAACTCAATAAACGAATGTCCCTATAGGACACCTGTTCATATTGTTTATACCAAATTCAAGTATAGAATTCAAGTATATCAAGAAGGAGATTTTCAAATGTGAACTCTTCCAGAAGTAAAGAGGTTTAAATATTTAATGAAGTAGGAAATTGCACGTATTTGCCTCAGGCTGCTGCCCCACTGATACTGAATAAAAAATACTCATATAATAGAGTATTTTATAAGAGCTATTAATATAGAGTTTAACTTCTCTACCTGAATTGTAGTTCAGATTCTGAATCTAGCTGCAGGTTAAATCCAAATTAAATGAGATGAGTGTGAGTAAGGAAGCTTCAGGAAACAGTTTGTGTGCTTCAAGGAGGAAGAAGCCAGCTTGGAGAACTGGCTCACTCTGAAAATGCACGAATGATCCTGAATGATCTCTGTGCTCATTAGCGCCCCTGCACACATTCTACTGTTCTCTCAGCACACTCTAGTCTCTTAACTCCCGTTTGGAAAGCAATGTTTCACCATTTCCCTCAAATCCAGACCGCTTTTATTTTTGTTCATCAAGACAGGTTGTCTCTAGGTGTCAAGATGGGCAGAGGTTATGTTGAGTCAGCAGAGACTCTCTACTTGGCAGGTCATGGTCACAGCCATTCCTGTGACTTCTCCCAACATGCAAGAAGTAGAGGTCACTGCCCAGCCTCTGAGTCAATGCCAGGTTGTTCTCTAGAACAGGCTGCTCCTGACCCAGTAACCAGCTCTGGAAGTTTCCAGCTTCTCAAAGGAGCCTTCTTCTTTGAAGGCTCCCACTTAGTGTTCTTGTCCCATATTTATATGTAAATGCAATTCTCTCTTTCCTGCTGATCAAGCCTTTCTGTTCATGGTGGCATGGAAGAGGGCACAAGCTCTGCAACCCTTCTGTGTGTCAAGAAAGACCTCTAGACTCTGCTGATGAAATACGTGACCCTGATCGCCTCTCCATGCCAATGGCAGACTCATTCCCTGGCTGTTTCTGACATTACTACCAGCTAAGCTAAACAAACAGGACCCAAATGCCCCAGGGAGCACATTGTTTGGACAATTAGTGGTTGAACTCCATGGAAGCGTGTTCCATGACTGTTGCTATGTAACAAACTGCCCCAAACTTAGTGGTATTCAACAACCATGTTATTATGCTCATGGATTCTGTGGGTCAGGAGTTTGGAAAAGATACAGTGGAGATGGCTTGTCTCTGTTCTTTGATGACTGTGACATGGGCTGGCAAGACCTGCAGGCTATGCCTGGCTCAGTGACTGGGTTCCGGGAACATCCGAAGCCTCTGGCACTTGCGTGACCGGCAGTGGATGCTGCCTCTCGGTCAGGACCTCAGTGAGACTGGCAGCTGGTGCATCTACATTTGTTCATGTGGTTGCCCAGGCTTCCTTCTTCCCCACATGGAGACTGCATCCCAAGAGTGAGCCGGGCAAAGTGTGTGACTTTTTATGATCTAGCCTTGGAAGTTGCCTCTTGTCACTTTTTCTGTATTCTATGAGTCAACATAGCCATAAAGGTGTGCTCAGATTCAAGAAGAGCAGACCCATTATTCGATGGGAGGAGTGTCAAAGAATTTGCAGATATAAAAATATGTATGTTTGACACATTCGGTGATGCTGGGTTCCTGTCATTGTTTCTGGCATGTGGCTGGCACGTAACTGATTCATTTGACTGAATGCTCCAACTAGAATCATCACGCGTTGTTCTTTTGTCCCCAACATGAAGAGAGTGCCCGGGTGACATTCCATGTATGCCAGCCGCATTGCACTAATTCTTTGGTTGTGACTGTGTGAATAGTTGCAGGCATCATTCTGTGCAGTTTCAAATACGTTAGCTCATTTAAGCCCCCACAACCCCGTGAAACAGGAAAGAAGAACATGCTCCTACTCCCTTCCCAAGATGAAAACAAAATCCAGAATCTCTCAGTAAGGCCAGTTGGTACTCCGTTTTACCCCAAACCTGGTTTTCCACCAAAAGTTCTCTCATTTCACTTATAGCTGTTTGCTTTGCTGCTCCTGAATTCTTGGGGGTAGAATTAAAGTTTCTGGGTGATGTTTTATTAAACATTTAAAGGAGAGGGGGGCTCCTTCACAGCAGAGGCTTGCAAGCAGGTGCACTTTTGCCCTCCAGGGAACATTTGGTAATATCTGGAGATACTTTCGATGATCACAACTAGGGGGTGGGTGCTGCTGGCATCTAGTGGGCAGAGGCCAGTGATGCTGCTTCACTTCCTGTAATGTACAGGATGCCTGCCCACACCAAAGAATGATGTGGCCCAAAATAGTGCTGCTGTTGAGAAATGCTACTTTACAGGGGGTTTGATAGTCCTTCTAATAAAATGAGGAAACTGGGGTTCAGAGAAGCTGAGTGACTTGCTTAAGATTCTACAGCTAGTAAGTGATGAGCCAGAATGTAGACTCTCATCTTGAGATCCTCGGTCTCATGTCTTTATTTCCTGTGGTACTTGAGCTGGCCTTGCCACCTGCCTGTAGAGCGAGGACTTGGAGTGGGGAGTGGATTTTCTTGCTTTCCTGGAATTCTGGGCGTCCACCGCACCCATCTAATGAGCAGAAGTCACTGGGATGGACATTGTGCTCCTGTGGTTTTCTTTACTCGTTAGGAGGCAGGGGCAGGGCTTACCTGAGCAGAGTGAAGATTTCGGTAAGGCCTGGGTGGGAAGTGGACTCTAACCTCCCAGACTGAGAATTGTAAATAACAACTGAAAAACTAGAGCATAGTGTGTGTGTGTGTGTGTGGGTGTGGGTGTGTGTTGTGTGTGTGTGTGTGTGTGTGGTCTGGGTGTGGTGTGGGAGGGAAGTAAGATCTTATCCCACAACAATAAGCAAACAGCTAATTACTTGTAATTTTGGAGATAATTGTTTTCTCTTCCTGCAAACATGCCAAATAGGAAATTAATTTAAACCCCAGAAAGTTCAAATCATCTGCAGATTGTCAGGAAAGAAACACTCATTATCCCCTTAGAGCCCCCATCATATCTAACAGGCAGGCTGAAAAGTGCAGCTGCAGCACAGGGCTGCCACCTCTGTGCGAGGTCCCCCCACTGGCTGGTAGCTGGAGAGTCACAGGAGGGAGCCTCTAGCAGAGGCAGGCCCCAGGCAGGCAGACGGGACCCAGCTTCCCACCGACACCTGATTCCTGCCACCTGATGCAGAATGTCTCACTGAGAGTCATCCTTTCTGATAGACCCATTCATCACTTTGAATTCCACGTCAGTGCAAGAGCTGGCTTCATTCGGCCTTGGATAAATGAGTCTTCAGGTAATAGGTGACAGTTAAAATGTCAGGCAAATGTTATCTCCAGTGAAAGACTTGGCTGTGCCCGCTCAGTCTGTTTTGCTTCTCAGCTTAAGGCAGTCTCTCTTCACTTCTAAGAGGGAGGATGAATACAATCCAGATTGCTTACTTAGAAGAAGCATCTTCCTCCCCCTAACTTCTCACTGCTAGTGGGCCCGAGTTCGCCAGGGAAAGCCTTCTAGGGTTGAGCAACAGAACAAAAGGAACGGGCTGCCCTGCCTTCCGAACCCAAGCAACCCTCACATACAGTGTTTTAACTGTTCTGGAAAGAAAGAAGCATTCATAAGTCCCTCCATTTTCAAGAAAAAAATTTCCTGTGACATTTTAATCCCCTTTTGTGCTGGAGAATTTTTAGAGTTTTCCCCTGCCAGTCATCTCAAATGTTTTGTATCTTTCTCTTTTAGCTGAATTGCATATTATGAGCCATGACCCGCAATAAAAAATAATGCCCCTGTTATTGAATGAAAGTCTCGTTCTTTGGGTTATTCTGGGCTATGGGGTCAGCGTATAAATGCTGACCTCTGAAAGTCCAAAGATGTTATCTAGTTGAGGCTTAGGCCGGGAGAACAAAAATGAGCTGTGAGATGAAAATGACCACCTGGGATCTCCAATTTGGTTTATGTTTCCGTGAAATAGTTTCTATAAATGATATGAGTGGGTGCCCACTGCATTTTTTCTAAAAGGAGAGCTGGCTTATTTCTGAGATCTCTTGTCTGTGTATGGAACTTTTGTAGATACTCTCTGTCTAAATTGGGGTTCTTAGTCTCCCTACTATGGACATTTGGGGGCCAGGTAATTCTTTTTGTGGGGGCTGTCCTGTGCATTCTCGGATGCTAAGAGGAATCCATAGTTTTTAGCTCTGGATACCAGAAGAGACCCAACCCCACAAGTTGTGAAAACCAAACATGCCTCCAGACATTGCCCTGTGTTCTCAGGGGAGCAAAAATCCCTCCAATTGAGAACCATTGATCTAGATAAAAATCAGGATCCCTAGATAGATACAAATGAATTCATTCCTTTGTTCAATCTTTTAACAAATGTCTCTTACATGCCTTCTGTGTACCAGAGTCTTTGGAGCTGATAAATTGAGAGATGACTAGATCATAGTTATTGCCCTATAGGGACTTGGAGAGAAGACAGGCATGAATCTAAATAATTATACCAGGAATGCCCTCTAATGAAGATGGGAAGGACATGGCTTAGGAGTTCAGAGGAAGAAGACTTAACTCTTCTTCAAGTTATCAGACTTCCTGAACATTCTGATTCTCCATTTATTCAGGAAGCACTTATGTTTTCAAGGGAAAAAATCCTGTTTATTAAGATATTACACTACAGAGAGTTTCAAAGTCAAACTTATGAATTCTTTTATGTAAATGTTTTGGTAAGGTAAATTTTGGTTTCTAATGTAGACAAAAGAAATCCCAATATCTAGATATGAGTTGATGTACAAAACATATACATGAAAGGATCTGAATGAATGAATTGGGTAATAGGGGTTCAAAGGGCTGAGTGAGCCCTGAGCTTGGACAGTGTCCAGGATCTGTCTTAGGAAAGTGTCTGCCATGCTTTGAAGTCACAATTTTGAACCTTTGTTCACAGTAACAGACAAAAGTGGATGTTTACACTTCCTGGGGCTTCAGATTTGATGACCTCTCCATAAAATGTGGAGGGCAGTAAGATGAAACAGAGATAGACCTGCCTCCACTGTTGAAGCAGCATTGGCAGTGGCTGCCCACTGTGCGCTGCAGCGAGCACATCTCCCAGACCACCAGCTGGAAATCTACCCCATTCTCTTTCATCGCAAATAAGCGTGAAAGGTGCTATGATAAGGTTTTGAATCTGTGGCAAATGTATATTTGAAATCGTTTGTATGTTTTAACTATGTGGGAGGCAGTGTGATGTAATCATGAAGAACACTGGCTGGAAAGTTAGAAAGACCTGGGTTAAAACCCAGGCTCTACTAGGCCTAGATGTTTGACCATGGACCCAGTTATCTAACCCCATGCTGCCTCAGGTTCTTTGTAGAAATTAGACTAATACTTCCCACCTCAAAGGATTGTTATGAGATAATTATAGGAGATATTTTAACTGTCTGAGTTTTTTTTTGTTTTTTTTTGTTTTTTTGAGATGGAATCTCACTTTGTCACCCAGGTTAGAATGCAGTGGCATGATCTTGGCTTACTGCAACCTCCACCTCCTGAGTTCAAACAATTCTCCTGTCTTAGCATCCTGAGTAACTGGGATTACAGGCACTCATTACCATGCCCGGCTATTTTTAGTAGAGACAAAGTTTCTCCATGTTGGCCAGGCTGGTCTTGAACTCCTGACCTCAAGTGATCTGCCCGCCTGGGCCTCCCAGTGTGCTAGGATTACAGGTGTGAGCTATTGCACCTGGCCTAGAACTGCGTAATTTCTAAGTGTTTGGTGAACAAGGTGCAGCAGTATTGTTAGTAACACATTGCTTGCCACACACTTCAGAGTGGTGTGCCCATGACTTTACGACTGAAAGCTATTGTTTTAAAGATAGAAAGGTACGAAGCTGGGAAGCGCTATAGGTCTACAGAGTAACTGTGTTTCTTAAAACCAAAGATCAAAAAGTGTTGACTTTCCTTCTAATGCTAAGAAGCCTTTGGAAGTTCTTTAGAATAAAGCCAGAATTAGTGAGGCTGGGGTAGCATTTACTGGGATAAAATGCTGATGCATTTACGATGAACTTTTAGAGAAGCTGGGATTGGAGACGGGGATATTTGTGTATTAGTCCGGTCTCTCGCTGCTAATAAAGACGTACACAAGACTGGGTAATTTATAAAGGAAAGAGGTTTGATTAACTCACAGTTCCACATGGCTGGGGAGGCCTCACAATCATGGTGGAAGGGGAAGGGGAAGCAAGACATGTCTTACATGGCAGCAGGCGAGAGAGAGCTTGTGCAGGGGAACTCTCATTTATAAAACCATCAGGTCTTGTGAGACTTACTCACTACCGCAAGACTTATTCACTACCATGAGAACAGTATGGGGGAAGACCCACCCCATGATTCAATTACCTCCACCAACAGGTCCCTTCCATGACACGTGGGAATTATAGGAGCTACAGTTCAAGATGAAATTTGGGTGGGGATACAGCAAAACAATATTATTCTGGAAGGTCATCATTGCCTAGGAAGGGCCTGCATAAATAGATATAAATCAAGCCTTTAATTTGCTTTCAGTTCAGGTTAAATTTGGAATATTGGTAATGATTTTTAAACTCAAGCAAGTGTATTATCACTTTTTGGCGATTTCCTAGGCCCAACTGAACCATAAACAGAGGATTCCTTTGCCCTTGATCTTTTGAGACCTAATAAGAATGCACAAACCACTTTCAGCGCTCTCTTTGCATGACAACTGTGTAGATGTGATGGAGTCTGGCAAAAGAAAGGAAGCATCCCCTACCCAGGGTTGAGATTGCATCAGATCGTGGGAACTGACACCAAAGCCAGTGTGGAGTTTAAGAGTGGAGGCATTGCTGAGAGTCCCATTTTGAAGAGGTCCTTTTTATTCCTGTGCACATTCTTGCCCAATATCCTCCTTATTGATATATGCTTCTCTATTAATTTTTAATTTCTACCAAAATCTCAGAAAGAAGATACTGTCAGTCCCTATGAAAACAAGGACCATAAAAATCTTACCAGTTTGTTTCTCAAAAGGTAATTTTTCCTCATCCATTTCTGCATTTATTCATTCAACATTTATTCAGCACCTGTTAGATGCTGGGCAAGACAAGATGTGGGCCCCGCCCTCCAGGAGCTTCCATTCTAGTGGGGGCAGGGGAGGAAGGGAGGGAGGTAGAGAGGTAATGACAGTAAGGGACAGAAGTACAAGGGTAGGCATCAGTGCAGGATCCAAGGGGAGCTCCAAAACCCACACTAAATGTTTGGTGAAGGCTTCCAAGATTAGGCAGTGTTCCTGCTGACTTCTAAAGGAGACAGCCCAGCAAAGATAGAACAGAAAGATGTTGTTTTCCAACAATATGGCACAATACTCGAAGAACAGAAAGACACTTAGAGGAGAAATATCTCACGTGCTGTAGTCAAGCAGAGTGAGAGAGCATGGTCTGTTCTAGGAAGAGCAAATTAAGGAGAAACCTTGTTTTCTGTTTGGAAGCAAAGGCCTGGATAGGTCACTGTGGCTCCAGAGTTGACCATGCATTGCAGAATTCCATTGCACCGATCCCTGTCATCCTTCTCCAAATCAGCCTGACCATAAAAAGGTGTGTGGCTCTATTTAGTCCTTGTGTAAGAAAAACTACACATAAAGATTTAATTGAAAATAATTGCAAGAGTGGTTCTCGGAAATATTCCACTACTCTGCATTTAGAAATAGCCTGAAATGTTTTGTAATCCATCCGCATGCCTTCCAGCTAGAGAGCCTGTAAACAATACACACTGAAAAGGCCATTCTTTTTGTTTGTTTGTTTCTTCCTAATCTCCAGTGTTGATGACTGCATGGTGTCTTGTGTGTTTCTGGTCTTCATAACCGTTAAACTATTTCTAAGTTGAATCGAAATCCAATTGAAACCTGTTCTTTTTTGCTCTCCCTCTATTGAGAATACAGAACAACTGCTCTCTAGCACATCTTTTTTTTTTTTTTAGGAAAATGGTTATGGAAGCATTCACTCCAATCACATAACGCGGGTCGGCAATTGCTTGCTTTAACTATGCCAGATAAAAGATGACCCCCAATTCTCCATGGCAACCAGAATCATTGACGATAGAGCCAGAGGAAGGTGCTTTGTGTAAATTGTGTAGCTAGAAGATTTGCAAATGAGGGGACTCACTGGCTTAACCCAAGAAGCTGATAAAGGGGAGCTGTCCATTTAAAATGCATCAGAGCCTTATCACATTCATATAAAACAAAATGACTAAATGAAGCAGCTGGAAGATTATCATGAGTTTTAATTATGTTTTAATAGCCAAAGGGCTCTTGCCAACACATGCTGATAACCTGTCACTTGTTATGTGTCATATAATCTCCATTTATGAGTCTCAGCTGTTACAAATTGGAAAATATATTTACAGTGATGATCTTTTCTTGTTAAATGCAAATTCCCAGAAATGTTCAAACTGCAAGGTAGCCTCACGGCTTTGTTTCTGTTACCCTCTTGTGTGGAATTGAAAAGGCTGGTAATACTAAACAAATATAATAACCAACCTCCTTCTTGTTCATAATTTATGACTCTCATTATGAGTATAATAATCCCAATTCTTAAAAAGTAAGGGTAAAATAATTCCTGAGGCTCATAGATTATATTTCTGAAATTGCTTACAAATCCTTTTTTAATGGTAATCCACATTTTTTTCAAATCTGCCGGCCACCTTCTTCCCCTCTCCTTAGGTGTATGCATCTCAAATGTCTTTGGGCTCCAGGGCTCCAAGACAGCTGCTGTGGTGTCATTCATATGCCCTCTATATTCCCTAGATAGATAAGTAAAGATACAGGTATAGATATAGATACACGTTTATATACCATGCTTAGCATTCAGTACATGGGAGATGAAATGAGAAAAAGTCTTTCAAAGTTGCCTGCCCCTCCTACTTGTCTTCTTGCCTTGACCTTGCTGGTATCTCATTTCTCTGCTTCTCTTGACTCTTCTACTGATGTCTTTGGTAGCAGCTCTTATTCCTCTGCCCAGCTCTGTGTTTCCCAAGATTTAGTTCCCATTCACGGTCTTATTACCAAATTTACATGGATAGTAAATAGGTCCCAGATCTACAACTGCAGGTCAGACTTTGCGCCTTTTATTCAGTTCTATATGTCAAGTGGCCTTGATTGAACATCTTTAATTTTATAGTCATGATCACTTCCAATCAACAAGTTTAACAACTGAATATGTTAATTTTATGTCTGGAAACTTTTCCTATTTGGTTAGAGCTTCATTTGCTCGACCTATCTTCTTGATAAGAAACTTAGTGTTATTTTGGAACTTTTGTATCTGTATGTAGTGAGTCTCTAAGGACTACCTTTGAGATCTGGCATAAGGATTAAATTATTCTTTATTTCCACTGCAAATATTGTGGTTCAAATACAGAAACTTGTCTATTTACTTTCAACTTTAAAAATTTAATATGCAAACAAATTATACTTTATTGAAATCTTCATCAGTCCTGCTCATCACCTACAGATGGGGTTAGCAGCAATGAGTCAACATTTTTGTTTCTGCCATCTTGTTTGTTAACATGCTTGTCTTGTTTAAGCTTGACTAGGAAGGGTTTTTGCAGTCATTTTGAACTGATTCTGGTTTGTTAAATGCAAAGCAGTAACCGTTCAGAATGTAAAAGCAGTTCAAAGTTCTATTAAGAAAAAAATACCCCTATGATTACCATGGAAACAAAAGCAGATGTTTCAAAAAAAAATTTTAGAGAGAAGAAAATGTGCTGCATTGTGGACTTGGGATGAATAGTTTGCTAGCTGCTGAACTGTCAATGTGCTGACGGGTTCTGAAGGAACAGGAGTGAATTATAGAACAAGTGACAAGTGTGGGGCCTGGGTACCTGGCGATCATTTGCAGGAGGGGAGGAAGCGAGGTGGACACAATGGCGACACTGCTGACTGTAGAGCTGGAGGAGCAGCCTCGTAGCCACCAGGGCCAGCAGGAGCCCTCTCAGGAAGGCTGAGCCAGTGAGGGTGCAGTAATGAAATGCACATCATTGACCTGGGATCGTTTCTTAGGTCCCATGCCTGTAAAAATCTGCACATCAGAGTGGTCACAGCCCAGGGCTTGTGACAGGTTCAAGGCACGTTCAGAATTTGGGATGCCACGAAGCCAAAATTGAAAATTCATTTTGAAGGTAAATCCTTTTTTTATTGCTGAGTGTATACTTGGCTCCTTTAGTGTTTCAGTAGGCTTAGTTAATGAACACATTTGGAAAGTGGTCAGATGAAGGTAATCAACTTATGTTTGTATATTTATGTTTTTATTTATACTTGGTATAAAAATTGACCTGCATACATGTGCTGTTTCTCTGGTGCTTATGAAGAGTCCTATACTACCTGTAGACCATCATGATATGTGTCAGTTTGGGGAAACATAAACAGAAGGGCCAGAAATTACTGTTAGCTCCTCAATTCGGAGTAGATAGAACTCCTGGAGGTCTCTCCCCTGCACAGTTGCAAACAAGGGTTTGTGTCTTTGCCATGAGCCCTCCCCTCCCTGCCCTGGAGGGAGTATGGCAGAAAGGAAGTTAAGGATGGAGATCTCTTTATGCACAACCCTTACTTGTTGGGGAGGAACAGGTATTTTGGGGCTCACTTTGGTTCAGTCTGATTTTTTTCTGTCTCTAGCAACCTCAGAAGGTGTGGCCTTTGTAATAAGAAGAGACAACTCATCTCTATGAAGAAACTTACCATCAAGGCACACCGTACTACGAACACCCTCCCTTCCCATTTACCACTGTATCTACTAGGCTGTGGGAGGGTGGACAGGGGTATGGTTGATGGCAACAGGGTGTGCAGGCCCTGGAGGATGGAGTTTGGCCCAGTTGTGGGTGGTTCTCTTTAGAGAGGGTGCTGGATAAATATTTTTCTTAGCTTTGATAATAATAGTGAAAGTCCCTCTCAGCATCCTAAAGGTGAGGATTGATCCGTCTCTTATCATAACAAGAAGAGTTGTGACACTGGGGTCCCTCTGAGGAGTATGAATGATACACACATCAGCCTACACATCTGTATGAGGCTTTCAACTTTGTTGTATTCACAGTGAAATGGGAGAGTTCCCTGGTCCCCCTTCGTAGGACTGGCAACAAGGGTGTGGCTCACCTGTTCGGTCCCTGAGGCTGATCGAACCTCTGAGGGGAGGGGGAGCACGTAGATGGAAGGTATAGGAGCCCAAGTGGGCATGTGTTACAGTGGGCCCTTCTAGCCCTGCTGTCCGCAGATGGTGTGAGTGTTATCCAGCTCAGTGGACCCTCTGCCTTTTCACAAGGTCGGAAGCCAGTGTGACAGCTTTCTGTATCCTGAGCTCCTGTCCATCGTCCTGGAAGAATCCAGTCACACACAGACGTGAAGGATGAATGTGGGAGTTCTATTGAGTGGTGGAGGTGGCTCTCAGTGGGATGAATGGGGGAGCCAAAGGGGGATGGAGTAGTAACATGATCTTCCCCTGAAGCCTGGCCGTCCAGCGGCCAAACTCCTCTCTGACCACCCCAGCCAAACTCATCTCAGCATTCAGACATCCCTCCTCTTCTGTCTTCCTCTGCCATGTCCTTCCACAGTTCATCTGCTTGTCTCCTCACCTACTTGTCTGCCTCTGAAGCCTGGGGTTCGGGATTTATATGGGTAGAGAATGGGGGGCATGGCAGGCCAAAAGGACGTGAAAACAGAAATGCTGTTTCCACTTAGGGCTGTGGGTCTTCAGGCTTGATGGTAGGGCCTTTGTCGGATAATCACCCGCTAGTATCCAGTGTTTCCCTGCCTCCTGTCCATATCAACAGAATACTTTCAAATGCTAGAATATAGGCAACAGCTGTGAAGGCATTGAGATACCTAAAACAATACTCAACAAATCAGCAGTAATGACACCTCAGCACAGCGACACTGCCTCACAGCGCCTGTAAAGCTGCTCACCTGTGTCGCATGCATGTGTTCTCTCTCCAACACTGTTAAACCTAATGTCCTGACTACCCCTTGGCATATCCACTCTGTTCAGGTGTCTAGCACATCAGGTGTACAAATTATCCTCTTTGCTGCTGACCTGACCTCATGCTGTGCCTCTGACCTCAGTCTGCTTTGCCACCTACTCCCCTATCCGCCTAGTGTCCCATCTGCTGGGGACCAACCAGCGCACTTTGTCTGAGATTCAGTGGTTTCCAGAGATATTAGACTTTCAATGTGAAAATAAGGACCATTCCAGGCCAAGCGGGATGGCTGGTCACCCTGTGTGTGACAGACTGTGCATCCCAATAGTGCGTATATTCAATTGCAGCACTAATGCATTTTACAATTTGATCACCAATTGACAGCACACTTGGAGAAGGTGTTCCTCCACGGTCTGTGGCAGGCCTGTTGAAAAACCTTCATTTATGTTTTGTTCCTTGCTCATCAAATTTGTTTCCATTCAAGAGAGGCCTTTATTTTTATCCCATTCAGTCTAAGCATCATCTTTAGATCATACTATTTTGAAAGTTCAATTTTAGGCTTTGATGATATGCTTATAAATCAGAGCCACCCTTGACATAAATCAGTAGAATCAACCTCATACATTGAAGGGGGTCACTGTGGTCTCCAGGGCTACATGAAGCAGACACAGCTGTATAGCTGTCAGCAGAGGTGGCCGAGAAGGCAGCCCTGCCCTTGTCACTGACCAGCAGCCTTGGCCTTCACAAGGAGGTCCCCCTTGGCCAGCAGTGCTGCAACTAGAGCCCAACAGCATGCTTCATCTTATAAATACATGCTGTGGCCCTTGTTGTAGGTGGAGTCTTCATTTAGTGCTCAACTTAAGTTCTGTATGGATAATTGTGTTCTTTGGGGTAATTGTGTTTTTCCTGGATGAAACATGCACTGCATATATTCTTTCCAGGCATGTTTATGCTGTCCATTGGCTTAATATAGTTTTTAAAATGGTCTCTGTGTTAACATCTATTCTTAAGTGCCAGAATTTGAGCTCAAGGGCAAGAGTAGTGAACATCACACCATAAATCCATGTTGGAAGGAGGAATACCAGCACCTGTCTTTCTACCAAGGTCTAAGAAGTCTTTTAGGAGGTCCAGCTGTCCATAGTTATTGCCTTCAGACCATAAAAACCATCCTTTTAGCAGGACTACAACGATGGTAGGCAAAGAACACACATGGTGTTCTGGAGGCACAAAGGGAGGGCTCTTTTCTGGTTCATGGAAATACCACATGATGCCAGGATCTAGGTGTCCTGAGAAAATTGTTTGGTGGTGACCTTTTCATATGTCCCTAAAACAATCAAAACATGGAAGAGGACTGGGTCAGATCATTTGTGACGTGGGCCCAGGGTCGGTACCTTAGGGAAGTTCGCTTAATGAGTGATGTGCTCACTGTCTTCTTTAACCCGCCAGCTCTCTAACATTCTCAGGCAAAGGCAACACATTTTCATCCTTTACAACCCTCATCATCCCACTTACTGGCGCTGTAAAACTTCTGCAACTTGCATCGAATCCAGTTTTATTGGAAAAGTACTTTCAGATACAAATCTTGCTAAATGATTTGATGTGGGAAAAGTTAGAAAAATGTCTAAGCAAACGTTCTCCTGGATGCAGTCTTCCATTATGTGATTTCGAGCAATTCTTCCGTAATTCAAGTGAAACACACACCTGCTGGGTCAATGCTACTGATAGCGACAAAATTGGTTTCCTTCTGACAGTTTCAACATTATGTTGGAAGCCCTGCGTGTGTAGATCTTAAAGATCGAGATTTATAAAGTGAGAACTGTTCAAAGCTGAAACTGGTTGTTTAGTCCATTTGAAAATATGCGGAAGGGAGGGACCTGAATACGGCCCATAGAGTGAAAATCTTCTCCGTCCCTCACTGTGGTTAAAAACAAATGACAGAGGGCTGTTGTGCAGCTATTTCAGTATTATGAATGGAACGTCTAGCACTCTGTTACCACTGCTCCCAGGGCAGCCTCTTGAGGCCCTTGGGCCATCCCAGCCTCACCATGTTCTCCTCTCCACGCTGTTAAAAATAGGCAGGATGTAGGAGTGTGGCAACCGGAGAGGGATTAAAGGCAGGGAGTTCCAAATAAAGGGCAGCCTCTGAGCTATAAAGGCTACTCACAATTTTGGATACATCATATATATAACCAGAATAAATTGAATTAGAAGATGATGATGTTTCCTTTTGAGTGCCAGAGGGCCCTTTATCATGTAGGAAATACTTAATGTAGTAATGATAGGAATACCTAATGTAATATGTGATTATTTTTATATCTCTAGCCTTTCAGGATGAATAAAGCTTATCGTTTTGATTTTCAGGCTTTACCAGAACTCTGAAGAAGTCAGGCTTTGCTAGTTTGTCTGTTTTGAAAAGGAAGGGAATTTACTTTGAAACTGTGTTCAGAATTAGATGTGACTCGTTTAATGTAAGTAGCACCCTTACTTGACAAGCTAAATAGGGTGGTAAATCTGAGGTTTGCAGAGAGTAGACTTTTAAAATTCCGTCTAACATTAAAAATGTATTTCATTACGGCTTACCGTCAAGGGAAGGACTAACCCAACGTATAGATATGCCCATACTTTACACAAACAGCCAATTCGACATGTGTATTTTCTTGTGCTGAAAAGAGAAGCTTTTGGAAATGCAAACATGTGCATCCACTTACTAAGAGTCTACCAGCCTCTTATGTGGGATGGACATAATGATGTCTTATGCACTTCCTCTTTTAAAATACAAAAATAAATGGCACTGAGACCAAAAGCTCTGCAAATTAGTGGCTATTCAGGCTTGATAACTGCACTGAATGCACATGGTTTCCTGGTGACGGCCACAGCTGGGGTGGATGAATCATCCTAACCTGGCAGACTGTTTTAGTAAACCTTTCATTTTAATGAAGTGATTCATTTGGAAAGAGGGGCAATGCAGCGAGCGTAAGGCCCAGATACTTCCTTCAGCAGCCCGAAATGGCTCAGAGCCACAGAATCTTGTCATTTGATCATCCTGGCAGCCTTGAGAGTGAAAGAATCCCAGGCGGCCTGTCAACCTCAGTGGGTCCTACCTCCTGTAGACCAGATGTTTGTGTAGCAGCATCTCCGCTCATGCTCACAACAATCCTGTGAGGTTGATGTTATGATATTTTATAAATGAAAACATGAGGCTCAGAGAAGTTAAATAACTTACAACTCAGGCATCATAGATTCTACACTGTATGTGTTGCTATTCCTTGATCTTATCTTGTTCTCTCTCCTTCCTCTACCTATAATGTCTCCTTTCCCTCCCCTCCCCTCCCCTCCCCTCCCCTTTCCTCCCCTCCCTTCCCTTCCCTTCCCTTCCTTTCTCTTCCTTTCTCTTCCTTGTCCTATTCCCATTTCCCCCCTCCATCTATGCTTCCACTTATTCAAAGTGTATTGAGCTTCTACACCATGCCATGCCTTATGATAAATGCCGGGATCCAGTAGTGAACAAGACAGACATAAGTCTGGTCCTCATACAGTTTATGGTCTAGCCAACAAGAACAGATGTGTGTTCAAATAGAGACTAAGGAACATGGGAGGCGGGGCAACACATCTGGAAGGGATGCTTCATAGGAAGATAGCAAGTGTATTGGTTGACAGACAGACTGAGAATATTTAAAGATTTCAACATGATGGGTCAATGGACCAAAATCACTGGTTGAAATTACACAGGAATAAATGTAAATCTGCCATTTCATATTATATAAATATAGAACTGGGACCACATGACTTCATAGGGTTCCAGGTGATGTTTAAAGCCTCGGCAATATGAAATAATGCTTTAAAAAGGATGCAGTCTTAGGCTATATCTGTACCAGCATGGGTTCCAAAATGAGGGTGCTTGTAATTTCATGTCACATCTGCAACTCTCTGCAGGGCTTTTTTGTTTTAAGGGAGATGTTGGTTACAAGACAGTGAATACTGTTTTTGAGAGAATAAAATTCTCCAAATTATATATTTCCCTTGGTAGAAGGTGAGAGACACACACTTAATTCTTATTCATTCCTCTCCCCTAATGAGCTTTCCTATAGGGAACTTTTGGCTTGGTAGATATGAACTAGGAGGAGATAATTGGCCCCCCAAAGCAGCTGACTTTCCTTAACAATACCTAGCAATGTCTACTGCTCAGAATTTTCAGGGAATTATTCTCCAGATTTGTTATTGTTGTTCCTAGTTTAGTTTGACTGAGGAAACAAAATAAGGGTGTGTAAAGCTGCTGACAAAGAACATAATTAGTTTATGATGGGGGCTGGGCACAGTGGCTCACGCCTGTAATCCCAACACTTGGGAGGCTGAAATAGGAGGATCACTTAAGCCCGGGAGTCCAAGACCAGCCTGAGCAACATAGTGAGACCCGATCTCTATAAAAAATCAATAAAATTAGGCAAGCGTGGTGGCAAATGCCTGTAGTCCCAGCTACCTAGGAGGCTGAGGTGGGACTATTGTTTAAGCCTGGGAGGTCTAGTTGCAGTGAGCTGAGATGGCGCCACTGCACTCTAGCCTGGGTGACAGAGTAAGACCCTGTCTCTAACTAACTAACTAAATAAATAAAATAACAGATAATTGGTGTATGATGTCATTAGGAAGAAACGCAAGGGAGACAGTTTGATGAAGTGGAAAGGACACTGTCATTGGAATTAAACATACAGATTTGAATACCAACAATACCTGTATTAGTTGATACAGACAGGTTACTTAACATTCTCTCAGGCTTAGTTTCCTTAATTGCAAAATGGTATACAAATATCTGCATTGTAAGATTGTTGCAGTGATTAGAAATAATATCGGCAAATTCATGACCAAAGAGCCTGGCACATTGTAGGTGGCTAAGGAAACCTTGGGAGTTAAAGATGAATTCTTGGAAGAAATGCTTTTTTAGATTCATACTTAGGAAATCACAGACGTAGACTGACTGAATATTAAGAAACCCATTACAGACAGAAGAAAAAGTGACAAAATGAAGAAGTAAAGTCAAGGCCTTTATAGATGCTATTGTGTTTTCTTTTTGGTCAACTGAGTCATCATGCGTTAGTGTGTTCTCTTAGGATTAGAATTTATTGACAGCTGTTTGTGGCCAGTGATAACCTCTGTGTGTCTGTTGATTTCCCTGCTTTGAAATCCTCCTACTATTTAGAAAATGATGTTATGGTGTTCCCAACTTTTTTTTTCTCATTTTAATGTACAAAGCTAGCAGTCATTTCAATGTTGTGTAGCATGTCACCTATTTTTCATGAAGCACATTTGCAATGGTTGCCTTTAAAATATAGGCCGGGCACGGTGGCTCAAGCCTGTAATCCCAGCACTTAGGGAGGCCGAGACGGGCGGATCACGAGGTCAGGAGATCGAGACCATCCTGGCTAACACGGTGAAACCCCGTCTCTACTAAAAAAAAAAAAAAAATACAAAAAAACTAGCCGGGTGAGGTGGCGGGCGCCTGTAGTCCCAGCTACTCGGGAGGCTGAGGCAGGAGAATGGTGTGAACCCGGGAGGCGGAGCTTGCAGTGAGCTGAGATCCGGCCACTGCACTCCAGCCTGGGTGACAGAGCCAGACTCCATTTCAAAAAAAAAAAAAAATATATATATATATATATAGAGAGAGAGAGAGTACTCATTTATCTTCCTTTATCAGAAATATCTGGCAAGGGGACAAGGAGTTTTGTTTTCTTTTCTCTTCTTTAATAGAAATGATTTCCCAACTTATTAGTGAAAAGTAACTTATTTAAAATTTATTGTTTTAAAGAAAACTAGATGATATGTTTAACTTGCCGCCCTAAAATCTAAGACTGGGGAGCATCAAGCTCATTCAATAAATACAACTAATAATTTAAAATATTGTATAATCCAGGTGTTTTGGGAACACCCAAACACTGAATAAGGGAAAGGATAATGGTGAGAAAGAAACAAAGTGATTGGAGAAGTGGAGGAAGAAGAAAAATCAAAATGTGGGAAACAAAAGAGGAAAGAAATAGGAGGAATAGCAAAGAAAGAAGATAAATGAAGGAGAAAAGAAAGACAAAAAACAGGGAAGAGGGATAGAGGGATGAGGGGGCCAGTGTGGAGTGGGGGTCACTATACCTAAGGCCAGAGACCCTTTTGCTCCTTCCCCACCCACCATTCAAGTCTGGACCCCAACTGGTAGGTAATGCCAGAAGCTACAGCTCACAAATCTCTTAATGCTCTCACGTGCCCAGGATCGCCACAGACTTCCAGTTTTAAGTAGTGACTAAACATTCCTTTGTCATTAAAAATCTATTAAGTTATATTCCTTTATTCTTCCTTTTTTATCTTCTTTTTTTTTAAGAGAGAAGTTCTGTCACCCAGGCTGGGGTGCAGTGGCACGATTATAGCTCACCACAGCTGGTTGCCACCACACCCAGCTAATTTTTTTTTTTACTTTTTGTAGAAATGAGGTCTCACTATGTTGCCCAGACTGGTCTTGAACTCCTGGACTCAAGCAATCCTCCCGTCTTGGCCCCCCAAAGTGCTAGGATTACAGGCATGAGCCAACATGCCCAGTCTTCTTCTTAATGATAGCCCTGACTCATTCAAAAGTCATGACCGTAATAGAAATGTAAGTTTAAAATGTTATATGCCCATTTATTCAAAATTAATATTTTTAGCCTCATTGGGTCTTAAAGTGCAATAATATAAGGACCCCCCAGAAGATTATGTAAATCACCTACATGAAAAAACCCTTTGTGTCAACGGTCCCCAACCTTGTTAGCACGTCACAATCACCTGGCCAGTCATGAAAACCTGGGGTGTCTGGGCACCTCAACTGAGAGTGGTCTGAATTGAGGTCTCAGCACCCGTTATTCTGTAAGCACTTCGGGTGATGGGAAATTCAGCCAGTGAGAATTGTGCCTTTTGGGTGATAGCAGTAGACTGAGTGAATCATGGTTGCAGCACTTACTAGTGAGGGCTGTTCATACACCTATATAACTGGGATATCTATTATATAGCAAATTGAAAAGCTACATATACAATAGATATGTAATATATTTGATATTGTACTTGATATTATATTTGGTGTCTGTTATATATACAGCAAATTGTGAAAATATATGATAGAAGTATATATTATATCTAATATAATGTATATTAGGCCCCCTGAAACATGTTATGAAAAAACTAGCTCCAAAAAATGAGAGAGCACTGGTCATGTGGAGCAGTTGTCCTGGTGGTGGTGTTGCGGAGACCTCATGTTGAATTTGTGTCTGCTTGACCATCATCTGAGCACAGTGCTCATCATGTTGCCCGTATCGCCTGCTGAATTGAGTACTAGGTCCCCACTCCGAGTGTCCCTCCATTCTGACTCTCTGCTGCCTGTTATCTTGGCTCCAGACAAACCAAGCTGCACTTTCTCTTCTGGACCTTTTTCCAGCCATTCCTTTATTTATTTATTTATTTATTTATTTGTCTGTCTGTCTGTCTATCTATCTATCTATCTATCTATCGATCTATCAGATACACAGTCTCACTCTGTCACCCAGGCTGGAGTGCAGTGGTGTGGTCTTGGCTTACTGCAACCTCCGCCTCCTCTGTTCAGGCCATTCTCCTGCCTCAGCCTCCCAAGTAGCTGGGACTACAGGCATGTGTCACCACACTCGGCTAATTTTTGTGTTTTTAGCAGAGATGGGGTTTCACCATGTTGGCCAGGCTGGTCTCAAACTCCTGACCTCAGGCGATCCACCCACCTCCCAAAGTGCTGGGATTACAAGCATGAGCCACCGCATCCAGCCCAGCCATTCCTTTAAACTAGACCAATCTAGAACTCTCTCCATAACCACACCCTTGTCATTGTCTATTGAAATTTTGTCCATCCTTCAAGGTCTTCTTTCAAGAAGCAATCTTAATTCTCTTGCCAACAGATAATTCTTTTTGCTTTTGAAATCCCACCTCATAGCGTTTTATTCTCTCCTCTCTCTCTCTCTCTCTCTCTCTTAGTTTTTCTGTTTTTTGTTTTATGGTCATCAATATTTTTATTATTTTATTTGTCTAATAAGCTGAGTGAAAGTTTAGGCTATCTTCTATATCTTTGGATCCTCTATTGGACCTTCCTAGCCCAGTGTTTTGCACAGAAAGTGCTCAACAAATATTTATTCAATAGAATTAATGTAACTTTTAAAAAGATGTTGAGGGGATATAAAACCCATTGAAATACAAAACTTAAATTTAAGTAGCTGTGATTGTTGAAACAAATGGCTAGTTTTAGGAGATGCTTTTCTGTTCCCCTACACAGAGGCTTAGACCAAGATACAGCCATGAGAAGCTCAGATGGACTAGAGATGTGTGTGCATGTTTGGGGTACTTTAGGTGCATAGAAAGTGAATGAATAGGTAACGTTCTAGCCAACCCTGACTTAATGACGGTAGCGCTTTCCTCTTCTGTGAAGCAACACAGCCACTTATTCATCTTAAGTCACTTCTCCTTATCTCTCTTTGATACACGTCTTAATTTGTAATCCTAGGATTTATTATCTTTTGCGTCAAGAGACAGACAAAGGATTTATGTCTATGAACACGGTGCAGTTGCCCTTCTACCCACACACTAAAAAATGAATTAAAAATTTGCTAAGCTTGAGCTTATTCATTACAGTGTTTCTCTGGATAACAGGCCCACCCCATCCCTTCCTTCACCCTCCAAATATCCTTACTGTACAGTGAAGAAAATGTAATTGTTCTCCTTAGGCTATATCATTCTTCTGCTCACAGTAACCAAGAGCATCCATTTAAAAGTAGAATCTGGCCTCTTGAGTTTACCAGTTAATTTAATCAACTCTCTATAAATTACTTAAAAAAAAAAAAAAGCTTGGGGGAGAATGAAAGAAAAGAAAATCTATTTTAGAAACAAAAATGTATCTGTGCAGCTTTGTTTGCTCATGGAAGACAAAGGATCTTTCCAATAGGACGGAATGGCAGTTCCACTTATCTTGGCTGCACAGAAATTAGATCAGTAACATATTTTCTGTTGAAGAAGAAACCTTATCTTAGTGGCTCCATTTCAGAATCAATCATCTGCATTTCAGTCCTGCCCGTTCTCACAAGCAGGGAACATTATACAATTTGTATGTTTCAATTAGTTTGCCATAAAAAATGAGTAGCTCAAGGGCATTAGTTTATTACTGGTATCCAGCCATGTTTTCTTTTGCTAAATGACATTCTGAAAGCCTCCATTCTGAGCATAATCACCTTAGGGTACCCACAAAATGTGGCCCCAAATGATTCAATTACAGCTAGAAGTTGTTCTCTTCCCAAAGCACAAGTCTTTTGCATTCACAGGATATTTTTTCCTTCGTAAACATTCCTGCAAGGATGTAAGTGCAGATGAAGATTGTGTTCTGTCTTCTCCTTGCTGTCTTTTTTCTGTTTACTCTGACTTTATAAAATGCAGTGTTATGTCTTAGGACAAATTATCCTCAGTTTGCCAGCAAGTGAGTTTATAAATTATTTTATTCAAATGAGAAACATTTTCCCATAGAACCAATAGTAAAGGATGGTGAGTTTCCTGCTTACCCATAATGACTTATTTAACTCACAGTGAAACTCAGCTCTGTGGTTTTAATAGTTTTCTTTTATTTCTGAGAGCAAAGGAGCCTATGTTTCTAATAATTTGACATGTCTGGGACTGTCCCTGACATTTGACAGTTTTCCTCACTTCAGAGACAGCTTAATGTGTTATATTTGGATGTAGGGATGTGTCAGTTATCTATTGCTATATGGCAAACCAATCCAAACTCAATGGCTGAAAACAACAATCATTTATTGGTTCACAGTTCTGTATGTTGGCAATTTGGGCAGGGCTCAGCTGGTGAGTTCTTCTGCTGATCTCTCCTTTCTTGTGCAGTGACAGTTCATTGGCAACTTGATGGAGTTTTGTGGCCTAATGATGTCTCCCTCATATGCCTCATGGTTGGTTTCAGCTGTCAGCTAGGCCTTTCTCTACATGTGGTCCCTTATCCTCAAGGAGGCTAGCCTGGGCTTCTTGTCTCAGAGTTCCAAGATGGTGAGCATAAAAGCTGAAAGACCTCTTCAACTTATGAGCCTAGGGCTCATAAGTTGCGTATCACTT
Source organism: Theropithecus gelada (assembly GCF_003255815.1). NCBI lineage: Eukaryota > Metazoa > Chordata > Mammalia > Primates > Cercopithecidae > Theropithecus > Theropithecus gelada. The sequence continues at coordinate 64,757,887 of NC_037685.1, read as the reverse complement.
CTGCTTGATTTGTTGGTCAAAACAAGTTGCATGGCCAAACCCAGATTTGAGGGCTCTTCCTGATAAGAGGAGCAGCAAGGCTAAATTTCAAAGAGATACGGGATCTGAGGAATTATCACAGCAGCAGTCTATGTAAAAAGTCTGCTAGAGGACGGAGGGGGGGGTGAGTGGTGAGAGGTGACAAGTGGTGAAAGGAGTGAGAGGGTGACTGATAACTTTGAGATTCAGAGGACCTGGATTCCAGTGTCACTCTACTGTTTCCCAGTGATGTGACCTTGGAAAAACTCCTATCCAAGCTTTAGTTTGCTATCTCTTGAGGCTAATTCCTCACCCACAGAGAACTTACTAACTCTCCTCCTTCACCTCCCCCATCCTGATTTGCAGCTTTCATGGTATTGGCATTCCCAGATTAAGGTACAAGTTGACCATCCCTAATCTAAAACTCCAAAATCTGAAATGCTCCAGTGAGCATTTCCTTTGAGCATCATGTTGGCACTCAAAATCTTTCAGATTTTGGAGCGTTTTGGATAATGCAAATTTTTTTTAAAAAATGAAAAAGAGCCAGAACCGGAAACACTTCTGGTCCCAAGCATTTCAGGTAAGGGATACTCAACCTCTCTTCCCATCCAAATAAGTGCCCAAGTTAGGGACCTGGGAACCATACACTCCCTTATTCTCATCTCACTCTTAGCCATTGGTTCCTGCTTTCCACCTTTAAACCAGTGCTTAAATACCTTACAGGGGCCAGACCTGGGCTTAACAGGTAAACAAGGCTGACATGGTTCCAAGGAACTTGCACTCCACTGATAATATGAGAATCTCCAAGTTCTGTGAAGGAAACAAATGTTGTGAGAAGCAGTAAGGGCCCCAGGGACCCTGTTTTTGCCCACCGATATCCACAGCACCCCGCTGAATCCAGGCCACCATTATCCCTGGCCGGTCACAAGTGTGTCAGTTACACGGATTCTCTGTCCTTTATGGTTCATCCTTCACACTTGCTACAGGTATTGTTTTCGAGAAAAAAATAATTCCATACTTGAAAATCCCTATGACCCAGAGGATTAAAATCTGAACTTCTTAAGGTGGCATGAGAGGCCCTTCACTCTTGGCTGTGGTGTAGCTCTTCCCACACACACAAAGGTACTCTTCACCCTGAGGAGCTACGCTCCTCACAGGTCATGGGATTGGTCATACACTGGCAAGAATCTGTGCCTTCCCTTTGGGAAAGTCTTTACTCTGAAATGCCTCTCTTTGATGCCTACCATCCCCCCTTCCACACTCCAACATTTCTATTTACTTTTGTATTTTAGAACTGTGGAACATGTAAGTGCTCAATAAATGTTGAATGAATGTTTGTGGTATTTAAAGGAGGGGTAGCTGAGTATGATTGTATCCACCAAAGAGTACCATGAGGAAGAAGAGGAGGTACATTGTGCTATGGAGTGGGCACTAGGGATGGAATAAGGGGGCCTTCCTTGGCAAAACAGCAATAGAGTGGGAACAGGAATTCCTGTAGCCACATCATCCAGGAAGGAGAGTTGTGATGGAGAGGTGTTTTCTGAGGCTGAATACATGCTTGCAGGAGCCAGCAGTTTGGAAAAGACTGGGACTATTTTTGTTGTACAGTGAGAAGTAATATATACCTGCTAACTTGGAGGAATTACTAGGAAGCTCTAAGAACAGAAAAACAGACAAATACACACCAGCTAAACCTCCAAATATATCAGACTCAATACATAGTAAAGATGTTTTGAAAATAGTTTTAACCATAAAACTATTAACTCCATACTATTTAATTAAATTTTCTTTTCCATTTATACGTATGACTGAAATTGCCTAGAAAAATACCCTTGATTCAGAACTCAAAATGTTTTATCATAGCTTTTGTTGTAGTTTAACATTAATAAAAATGCAGTTTTTATTAATAAAAACCTGCATTAATAACGATTATGGTTTTATTCTATTGTGTTGAATACCCAAGTTATTTCTTAGCTAGATTTTAAACATTCACTAGGTTCCTTTTACTCATGCCATTGTTTCTATCTTTATTGACCTCCATTAGTGCTAAGAATTAACTTAGATCTACTTTCTATGAATAGAGGTCTGTTTTGACACTTAATTGATTGTAGAAATCAATGGCCCTAAAATAGTTTACAAAACAATTTCATACCCATAAGCTCATGGAATCCTCACAACAAATTCAGAAATATGACAAAACACAGTTTACTCATTTATAATACAGTCTTAATAACGGCACCCTACACAAGACATCCAACTTGGGAAGTGATAAATGAAAGTATCTCTGTTTGCAGATGACATGATCTTATATGTGGAAAACCGTAAAGACTCCACCAAAAAATGGTTAGAACTAATGAGCAAATTCAGCAAAGCTGCATGATACAAAACCAACATGCAAACGTCAGTTGCATTGCTATACATGAACAATTAACAATCTGAAAATGAAATTAAGAAAACAATACCACTTATAATACTATCAAAAGGAAATAAGGATACCTAAGGATAAACTTAAGGCTCCTTAAGGATAGAATACTTAAGGATAAACTTAACCAAAGAGGCAAAAGACTTGTACATTGAAAACTGCAGACATTGCTGAAAGAAATTAAAGATACAAGTAAATGGAAGGACATCTCATACCATGGATTAGAAGACAATATTGTTAAAATGTTTATACTACTCAAAGTGATCTAGAGATTCAATGCAATACCTATCAAAATCCCAGTGGGATTTTTTATTTTGCAGAAGTAGAAAAAAAATTCTAAAATTGATGGGTCTCGATGGATCCTGAATAGCCAAAACAATCTTTAAAAAGAACAAAGTTGGAGGCTTCATACTTCCTGATTTCAAACATATTACTAAGTTTCAGTAATCAAAACAGTATGTTACTGGCATAAAGATAGACATATGGACCTATGAAACAGTATAGAGAGCCAAGAAACAAACCCTCGTGTATACCGTCAAATGATCTTCAATGAACTCATCAACACTACATAATGAGAAAATGACAGTCTCCTCAATAAATGGGAAAACTGAATATTTACATACCAGTGAATAAAGTTGGATCCTTGCCTTATGCCACATATAAAAATAACTCAGAATGGATAAAATATCTGAATGTAAGACTTGAAAACTATAACATTTCTAGAAGGAAATGGGAGAAAAGCTTAATGAATGACATTGGATTTGCAAAAATTTATATGATATGATGTGAAAAACACAGGCAGCAAAAGAAAAAATAGACAAATGGGACTACATCAAACTTAAAAACTTTTGCACAGCAAAGGAAACAGTCAAGAGTGAAAAAGCAACCTATGCAATGGAAGAAAATATATGCAAACCATACATCAGATAAATGGTTAACATCGAGAATATATAAGAACTTCTACAACTTAACAACAACACCACAAACAAATTGCCTGATTTAAAAACATGGGCAAAAGACTTGAATAGATATTTCTTCAAAGAAGATACACAAATGCCCAAGAAGCATATGAAAAGATGCTTGGTATCACTAATCATCAGGAAAATGCAAATAAAAACCACAATGAGATATTACCTCATACTCCTAGGGATGGTAATTATCAAAAACAAACAAACAAACAACAAAATAAGTCTTGGCAATGATGTGGAGAAATTGGAACACTTGTGTATTGTTGATGGGAATATAAAACCGTGCAGCTACTACGGAAAACAGAATGGAGGTTCCTAAAAGATTATAAATAGAATTGTCATATGATCCAGCAATTCTACTTCTTAGTATATCTCTAAAAGGATTAAAGCCAAGAGTTCAAAGAGATTTGCACCCCAAGTTCATTGTTGTGTTAGTCACACTAGCCTAGAGGTAAAAGCAACCTAAATGTTCATTGATGATGAGTGAAAACATGAAGAAATGTGGTACATACATAAAGTAGAATATTATTTAGCCTTAAAAAAGAAGGAAATCTTGTTATATGCTACAATGTGTGTGAGCCTTGAGGTCATTATGCTAAGTGAAATAAAGCCAATCACAAAAAGACCAATTCGGCTTGATTCCACTTCTGTGAGGATTCCAAAGAAGTCAAACTCATAGACACAGAAAGTAGAATGATGATTGTCAGTGGCTTGGGGGAGGGGGAAATGGGGAGGTTGTTGCTTAATTGGTATAAAATTTCAGTTTTGCAAGATGAAAAAAACCTGGAGACCCTTTACACAACAATGTACATAGAGAAAACACTAATGTGTTACCTCTTAACACATTAAGAAGTTATTTTTTATCCCTTAAAAATGGTTAAGATGGTATATTTATGTTGTGTTTTCTTACCACAATAAAAAAGCATGCTACCTCATGGGGATATCATAGGATTATAGAGATAATGTATATAAAGCACTTGACTCATTATATGCACTTCCACATTAGCTATTATTATTGCTACAAATTAATCAACCCAAGCCTAAGGATGATAAGTGACTTGCTCAAGGTTCCACAACTACTAAATGGCAGCACTGGACCATCAAGTCAGGTTTTCTCACTCTAGAGCTCATAGATTTTTGACTGTTCCTTGCTTCCTGAAACTGAAACTTTCTTCCATATGGCAAAAATTTACACCCTGGGATCCCCAACCAATATTTCAAAATCACTAGTCTGTTTCTTACTAAGCATACACATAAAATAGATGTTCTACTTTTAAGGCTATGCTGTTTTTCTAATGTAAACTTTTTTATCACTCACTTTACCTTTTGGGGGATATATATTAATTTTCCCCAAATCTTTCACTTTATTTGACCCCATCCTTATTGCAATCTCTTGGGCAGCTCTTCTTAGTCCATTATAGTGCCTTAGGACAAGCAGATCTTTAGGTTTTAACTATTAAATAAATCTTTAGTCTTGAAATCTGGCTTTGCCATTGAAACTAGCCAGGGAGTTGGACCAACAAAGAACAATCCCAAGGGAGTGAGGATTATGTCTGTTGTGTTCAATGTTGAATTCTCAGGGCTTTATGTGGTGCTATATTAATGGATGAGTAAGTAAAAGTGCTATCTAAAAGAGAGTCTTAGATTATCTGAGCTGGAAAGTAATCCAAGGTCAGCCATAACTACTCAGTGGAAGAGCTAGTCTCAAAACATATTTCTGCTTAATACTACCTCACTCATAAGTGATACTGATCAGTTACTCTGTGTGGTTTACATAAGATGTGTTCTTCAAAGACATAATTTTGTCTGTCTCTTTTTATGAAGACACTAATGAAACATTTCTATAGACAGTGATGAAACAGTTCTTTGAATCTAACATACTCTTGGTTTTTGTCACCAGGTAAAATGTTTCATTTCATTCTAAGCCATAAAGACTCTTTTCAACCCAATTGGTATAGTTTAAAAGCAAAAATCGTTTCAAAGGAAATACGGTGTTTCTAAGAGCATCAGTAGAGATTGTGTCAAGCTTTTCCCTAAAATTTTTTGACAAGTGTAGTCAAATGGGTGTAGGGGATGGTGGTGAGGGGGGAGATGGGAAGTTTTTAATCAAGGGATCACACTGGTAAGTGCTGTGATCCAGAAATGTCTTTTCTAGCACCAAAGTTAGGATTAACTGGAGAAGCAAGATGCTGGAGGCAGGAAGACCAGAAAAATAGTTCATTGCAATAGTTCGTGTGGGAAGTGAGGCTACTGCAAAACAGGTCAATGGCAGAAACAAAAAGGAGGAATAAGGTGTTACAAATTGAGGCTTGTTTATGTTCTTGAAGGCAGGGCCCAAGTCTTACATCTGCAGTACTAACACAATGCCTTCTTGCTGGCAAGGACTCAATCTATAGATGTTTTATGAATTTAGGAACAAATTGAAAGTGAGGCCAAAGAAAAACAGGGATTACAACATGACTTCATTATTTAACTTTTTTTCCTAGTTAGCTGAGAGTGGTGACTCCTTTAAGAAGTTAGAAATCTGGAACTGGGACTTTGAAAGAGGACAAGAGTGAAGTTCCAGGAGAGGTGCAGAGTGCAGAAAGAGATTAGGATATGACTAGGAGAAAGCTGAATTCCTTGACATGGATGAGATTGTAGAGGGCTGGTTTAAGAAGAAAAGAGAAAAGGTTAATGTGTAGATCTTTGGGGAAAGCGTGTATATATAAGAAAAGAAAGAAAGAAGAAAATTGAGCAGTGAAAACCAAAAGCAATTCCATAAGGGTATCTACCCAAGGGAAGAAAGAATTTCAGGAAGGAATCAGTGGTCAAAAAGTATCAAACTCTGAAGAAGAGACTGAAATTTTTAAGAGAAAGGAATGAATTTATACCAATCTCAGAAGATGGCTGTAATTTAATTTCTAAAAGTAATAACATTCAGTAATGCAACAACATTGAGGAAAGCTATTGAGTAGCTGTTGTGAGCCAGAGTGGTTGTAATGCATTGTCCTCACTGTCCTCAAGCGATTGAGGACCAGTTGATTCCTGCTGTCACCTCAAGGTCAAGCACTGAAACCATTCCAGTATCAGAGGACTCAAGATAATAAAGATTGCTCTTCCCCTGTATCCACATAGATGCACTTTCCTGACTGGCTTCCTTATGCTCAGCAGTAGACCAGCATATTGCTAAGGAAACAGGGGATGCCAAGGAAGATTGTTGCTGAAAGCTTCTGATTTAGCACTCCAAAGTTTGGAAATCTCTGCATATGTACAAAGGCTTAAGGGGATTAACCAGGATGAAAAACTGAGGTCTGCTATTCAGCACAAGAGATTTTCCTCAAAATCTCTAACCCTCACACAGCCATGCGTTTCCACTGAACCCAGGGGCCTCCTTGCACCTCATCCTTCCTTATTCCTCTCCACAGAAACACTAACAAGGTGTATGAGGAGAGTCCTGCTTGCCACCAAGTCAGAAGAGAATACAAATCAGATTCCTGCCAAAGATTTTGGATCATGCCTTACTGGCCAGCCATAAATTCTGTCTTCTGAAAGGAATGATATGATTCATTCTCAGCAGTCTGAAGCATTCAATAATAGAGTGATTCAGTCTTCAAAAATCAAAAGGCACTTCGGGTTCCCCAAAATGCCAAAGAGAAAGCACAAATTACTCACACTTTGTAATGAAAACAGTACGCTTTCATAATTTTAAGAGGCTGGAATGAGCTTTAAGACAGCAAGATATATGCATTATGTATTTATGTAAACTGATTTGGGGATGGTTTTTTTGCCCCCAGTTGGGTCATTTCTGTACTTTCTCATTCAAACTGTGAGATTAGCCTGATGTTAATTTACCAACAGAACATCCACCCGCCCAAGCACACCTGCTGCTCTTAGGACATGAGCTGCTAATGCAATGTTTCTTAAACGTGTGCATGCATTAGAATCACCTGGAGGCCTGGCCAAAGCACAGATCACTGTGCCCCACCCACAGAGTTTCTGATTCAGGAAGTCTGGAGTGGACCCAAGAATTTGCATCTGGAGCAAGTTCTCATGTCAGAGGTTTCCAGACTTCCTTGGCTCCTGGTGTCCTCAAGGCCTCAGTAGTTTTTGCACAGTGTCCTTCAACAGGGCCACCAGACTTTTCTGATAACTCTGTTTCTAGGCCAAAAGAAATACCTCACAGTTGCATTTATTAAGTACATAGACTGAAACACCTGAAGAAGTATTTGTGTCCTAACAACTTAGCAGCTGTTTTTAAAAACACCCTTAAATTGAAAGAAAAATAATATTTTAATAATAACCACAATTACTTAATAATGAGATGTCTGCACTGGCTGGACACTGCACAGTTTCTCGAACCTGGGAATCAGATGGGCTATTGCCAGCCTTATTTTCTGTTCCATATTGATTTTCACATAGCACCTGCTTTTTATCACAGCATCTGCCAAAAATCCAGCTAGATATGGACTCATGGAAAGGAATGTTGTTGACAGAGTCTCATGTTGAAAGCGTGAACTACTTTGGACTAGTAGTTTGCTGAATGTCTGACAGATGTCCCGTGTTGCTTGTGAGTCTCTCAAGAATTTAAAAAATATCCCAAGGCTCCTGTGTGAGTTTGCTACAGTGCCCCAGAGTGCCCTGGTGCACATTTTGGGAACTGGCGACTCAGGCATTCCTGATGCTAGTTTGAAGATGCCACTTTGAAAACCACTGTACTAATGGCTTCAAGAGACCAGAGGAAGGAGTTCTCTGAACATTTTTATATTTTCTGTGATATTACCTAAGATCCTTAAAATATTGAAAAGGAAGAAATGCAGATAAATATATACAAATTCAGCACTAACGACTTTTTATTTCTATAGCAGAAGAACCAGATATGGAAGAAATCAGAGAAGGAATAAAGATATCAAAAGGAGTTGTATGCTATCATTGTTATGAATAATTTACAAAGCAATTTTCTATAACCTTTTAAAGTCATAACTAATTAAACCTGGCAATCCCAGTGAGCTGGGTAACTATTGTTTTCCATGCTTTACACATAGGAAACTGATATATAAGATTAGGTGACTTGGCTCAGGCCAAAGAGAGGTAGATTTGTTGGAGGCAGAATGCTAAAATCACAGTATTTTTACTTTCATCAAAAAAAAAGTTATAAGAAACGGGACTATCATTTCATATCATTAAGAAAAGTCCCTCAAACTTCATAGTTAATTTTCACAAAAATCATGTAAGGTGACTGAACATCAAGTAGCACCATTTTATTAATGAGAACTCCATGGCCAGTTGTGGCCTTGTGCGAGGAGAATGTCAATGAAGCATTTGAGAGAGCCCATGAGTGGAAGAGAGAAGATGACATGATGAGTGTGAAGACACAGAGCACAGGGAGAGGAAGGCTGGTTTTTACCTTTGAAAATAGCTGGGACTCTGTTCCTGTATCCTCAGGAGCATTTTCTCAAAAGAACAAAATTCAAAGCCACTTGAGGACAAAGGGGCAGAAAACTCAGCTTATGACCAGAAAAGCGGGTAGCAGTCAGTAGTTCTTCATCTCAAGGGGTGGAGGTTCTGCATCTGTTTGATGAAATCATTACTTCTTTGGGGGCTAGAACCAAGAGGTTCAAGAGAGTCTATTCAGACACAGCCAGCCTACATATTTTTCTATTTGTACACATGCTTATAAGCCACATATGTACACAAATACAGTCATACATATCTTTGGCTCATCTGCAGTACCTGGGACAGTGAGGGCCTGGTGCATTTGATGCAGAATTTTTCTTGGCCCTTTCAATGGACTCATAGAAGGGGCACCCCACCTATTCGGTCTGCCATGCTCAGCCCCTTGCAGGAGGGAGCACGTGAGCAAGCAGGTGCAGGATCCGACTGGCTGCTCTGGCTACTGACACAGGAGCAACTTCTGTGCAGGGCCTGCATCCAGACCAGGCATGTCACCTTGAGGGGAATGCAGCAACACCCAGGTAAGGATGACTGCAACCCCAAAGCCCCAGAGGGGGTGTTACAGTGCTCCTTTAGTTCTGCCATCTGCAGACTTGTGTCAACAGCTCAGTTGGCCCCTTGCCTCATCGTGTGGGGTGGCTGCTCCACCAGCAAGGGCAAAGGGCTGCTGTGACAGCCTTTCTGGGTACCCACACTTGATGGGTCCTGAGCTCTCATCCAGCATCCAAGACAAATGAGATCATATGGACAATTGAAGGATGGTGAAGGTAGAGAATTTTATTGAGTGATGAAAATGGCTCTCAGTGGAGAGGGGAGCTGGAGAGGGGACGGAAAGGGCAGGTCATCTTCCCTGAAGTCAGATTGTCTCTTCCCTGCAGTCAGGCTGTCGTCTCCTCTAATGACTGAGTCTGGGGTCTTTATAAGCACAGGATGGGGTGTGCATGCTGACTGGTTTGTGAGTATGCAAAAAAGGTTAAAGTGAAGATACAACTCAAATGTGGGCCTGACAGAATAGAAAACCAATTAGGAAAGGGTAGGTATATGGAAAACAGATAAAGGGTGGGGATCCATCAAGGAAAGCACACCAAACAGGAAGACAAGCTCTCAATCCAATCCTAGGATTTAACCTGTAGCTTGACTTTCAGGCTTTAAACTCTCTTTGGCTTGGAGGTGGGATTTCACTGGGTACCTCCCCTGTATGCTGAGGCATTTGGCTGCCTTTTGATGCTATCACATTGAGCAGTGCTTGATATGTTACTAAAATGTCAGGGGTTTGGTCTAGGTCTTGCTGCTCTCAGCACAGAATGTCAATCACTGAGACAACAAGTATTGCCAGAGAAGAAGGCTTTAATCAGGTGCTGCAGCAAAGCAGAATGGGAGACTTAGTCTCAAATCCATCTCAACAATGGACTAAAATTAGGAAGTTTATGCAGGAAAACAGGGAACTAGGAAGAACAAGGAAGCAATCATGATGGATGAGGGGTCTTATGTCTCATCGTCTGGATGTAGTGATTGAGTGAGTTTCATTCCCCTGCCTGAGGGTTGATTTCCTGAGGAAGGCACTCAGAACAGACAAATGTTAAGTTTCTAGTTTTAATTCAAAGAGTCAATTTCTATGTTTATTGAAAAACCTGCAAATATCATTTCTTTGGGACAATTGAGCTGGTTTCAGATACACATCGTCAAAGTTTTTGGAGCATGATTGCAAGATTCTGGAGGAAAAGAGAAGAGATGAGAGATTATAAATTGAGTTATTGTGTTTTCACTTGTCCTGGAATAGATAAGATTTAACACACTAACCAGTGATCTAGATGACTAAACAGAGTACAGTAGTCCCTCTGCATCTGAGGGTTCTTCCCCACTTGTGAGTCAACAAATCCCAGATAAAAATATTTGAAAAAAAATTTAAAAATAAAAGAATAACAGTACAACAATCAAAATATAAAATTTAAAGTGCAATACAAGAACCATTTACATAGCGTATTTATTTAGTTTTGGAGGCAGAGTCTTGCTCTGTCACCCAGGCTGGAGTGCAGTGGTATGATCTTGGCTCACTGCAACCTCCACCTCCCAGGTTCAAGTGATCCTTCTGCCTCAGCCCCTCGAGTAGCTGGGATTACAGGCACATGCCACCATGCTTGGCTACCTTTTGTATTTTTAGTAGAGACGGGGTTTTACCATGTTGGCCAGGCTGGTCTCGAACTCCTGACCTCAGGCAATCCACCCATCTTGGCCTCCCAAAGTGCTTGGATTATAGGCATGAGCCACCATGCCCGGCCTTTTTACATAGCATTTACATTACAGTAGGTATTATATGTAATCTAAGGATGATTTAAAATATATGGGGGATGTACTGGGTTACATGCAAATACTATGCCATTTTATATCAGGGACTTGAGCATCTACAGATTTTAGTATGGGTGAGGGGGGCGTGGAACCAATCCCCTGTGGATACTAAGGGATGACTATATACTAAAATGACACTGAATCATAAAGCTGTTAAAATCTTTAAAGTTTCAGGTAAACCTCAGTCATCTGGAAACGCTATGGGAATGCCCTGGGCCTGCAGTCAGAAAGAGAGTCTGCAGTTTGCACTCCAGCTTTCTCCTGCTGGCCATGTGACCAAGGCCATTCTTTAACAGTCAGTTTTCTAAGACGTAGGTCTAAATAGAGCTCCAAAGGGAGGTGGTAAATGTGAACGTATGCCACAAGTTTTTATTATGTTCCCTTCAACTCAAGATGATGCGCACGGCCTAGACCACAACTCCCCCAAATCTGCCCCTCCTCCGGTCCCTCATTCATAATGTAGGGTTCTCTAATGCCCTAGCCTGCAGGGCAGTGAGGCTGGCCTGAGTAAGCCCTCATGTGTGTTAGAGGAGTCCCAGGATTACAAAGCACCAGAGCTCATACCCTGTCTATAAAGAGAGCCACTCAGCCACCACCCGTGTGCCAGGCCTGAGCCTCATCTCCCTGGTGCCTTGTGCAATGTGTGGCACAGTGAGAACCTGGCCCTGCTGTCCTGAAAATCTTCACCCTGTCCAGGGCCTTATGCACCAATGGCTGCCGAGTCAGCACCTTGAGGGCCGATCAACCCCTCATCTCCACTCCCAGCCCATTGTCTTCACTGTGTCTCACCCTTGAGATAAATTCGAAGTTATAACTGTCCTTTATCACTAGGCCTGCCAACTGAGGAGTGTCCTGAGATGCAGGACTTGAAGTTTTAAAACTGGGATGGTAGGTCATCCTATATATGGCCCAACTGAAACTCTATCTCCTTCTAAGCTAGTGTCCCAGTCTCTCCAGTTGGAAATAAGTATTATTTTCTCTCTTCTTTATGTGCCCACGATATTCTGACTATGCTCGTATCTTGGCACTTTGCAGGTATTACCGTTCTTTCCCAAGTGTTTCTGCTTCTTTCACCAGGTTCTTAGCATCTTGCAGTTATGGTTCTTCCATCCTCCTCAGTGCCTCACTGGCACTTTGCACATCAGGGGTGCTTAAGAGTACTTTGCGTACATTGAACAAATTAATCATTCAAACGTAAAATGAGTAAAGACCGACCTTACGCGTCATAATGGACTAAGTAAACAGTGTCTTAGAAGAGATAATGTGATTCTCAGATGAATCAACATGAGGATAACAGGAAATAGGCTGAGATTTCAGCAAAAGAGAATTCTTGTGCATCAGAAAGCAGCTCTTGACCGGAAAGGGTGATGAAAAAAAGTGGATATAGCTTACAAAAGAAGATCATGAAAGCTCCACTCTCAAAATCGTTCAACAGTGTCCCAGCATTCATGGATGTTTGTTTAAAATGAAGATTTTTCTGAAATAAAGGGCTGGGCAAAGTAATGTTGGAGGCGGTGTTCAGGCAGGCCACCTCCGGGAAACCCAGGGCACCAGGATGAGTATTCTCCCTATTTCTACCAGAGCAGCCACGCCTCTTCTTCTTTCTAACCAAGGTAAGATGTGCATGTACCGGCTTTTTCCTGTCCAAGTTGTGACTGTTTAGGTTTAGAAGTCAAGAGCGTGACAGTAAAGCTAACTAGCCGCAGATGATGATCTTATGTTGTAGCTGAATACTTTTCCAATACGGGATTTATCTGGGGACCTAAGGCTCAGTGAATTACCATTTGCCATGGTCTTCACTGGAGAACGATGGCTCCAATCTCCTTCTTCCCCATGTGAACTGACCATCTGCTCCCAATAATTGCAAATTCACTTCCAGGCCTCATAAAGTCTCCCTGTGTTCTTGCTTGTCTTTGAAATGCCTCAGGCAACTGCTCTTCTGTCCAATGGAGCAGCCACAACAGCTGTGGGATTCACTAGGGTTTGTCTCTGCTCCATTTTTGGCAGCAGGCAACCACCACTAAGCCACTCTCCAAAAAAGCCTGCAAATCGTAAACCCATTTAAGGTTTAACTCCTGGGGGACAACAAAGAGAACTGCCTTTGAATGTGAGCTCTGTGTGCCTCACTGAGGCGTCTGGCACAGGGGCTTGTCCTCAGGGCCAGGGTGATGCGTAGGGAAAGTTACAAGCTTCTGAGGGAGTATTTTCACAGGTTTTCCAAACAAAGAGTTCTTTCTTCCAACCCCATACAACTCTCTTCTGATTGCTAATTAACCAAAGCTAGTGAAAAACAGGCCGTTTCTGTAAATAGACTAGAAGTAGTATGTGCGTGTGGTGTGTGTGCACACGTGTACTCGCATGTCCATGCCTGGCACGGGCGATGTGACTTTTAATATTTTTCGTTTTTGTTTGTGTTTGTTCAAGCAGGCCATGAAATGAATGAAAGTCTGTTTTGAGTTCAACAAGAGATAAAGGGATGTTACAGGGCATCTTGTCCTTCTGGTAATTTTTCCAGTACTCACGCAGTCTTGCAGTTGTCCTGGCAACTTGAGTATGTTAAGTGTTTTGCTTTAAGTTGCCCTCTGTCCTCTTAAGTTGAGAGTTACCACAGTCTTCACCATAGGATCTGTTTTGGTCTGTGTCATCTCATTGTCCTGACCATATCTCACCTGTCTTCCCCTGTTTACTTCCATGGAGTCACTATTTAGGAAGTCCCTTCTCAGCCCATCTGCCTTAAATCACTGCATTGTTTATTTTCCCACCAAGGAGGCTTCCCTCTGTTGGTTGCCTGTCTTTCAGATTGAGTATGCATTTGAAGATCTAGAAGCCCCTTTCCTTAGAAGCCCATACAGGCTGCTGGCAATTTTTATTCAGGCTGCTTCACCACTTGGTACAGTCTTCCACCTAGTCAAAGCCTGCCAGAGTCTGATGGCCTTTTGGAATGGTTGCTGAAGTCTTCAAAACCCTACTTCTTTTAACTTTGCTTTTGTGGTTACATATGAGTAGTTTCATAAGTTTTGCAATTTGGTATCTTGGAGTTTTGAAACAATGTTGCATTTTGATTGTTTTATCCACAATTATGATACTTACTGTGAGGTTACATACCAATTAGATCCTTGTCTTACTCGTGTCTAATCAATATTTCTTACTTGTTTTAATTCTGGCCTTTTTGGTTATCAGACTCTATGTGATGGGGGAAAAAAGCTCTTCACAGGCCTCTAGTGGACATGTAGTGGAACTGCAGAAATCTTGTTTTCAAGCGTGTAGAACTGTTGGTGTGGCCCATGTCCGAATTAGCAATCACAAGCATGTTATTCATTTAGTATTTAATTTAAAGATAAATAGTATGCATGGAAGCAAGGAAGATAGGGATACTGGTGAAATCAAACTCTTGATTGACTAACTACAGCATATGACCAGGTTGTCCACTGTTGCCTGTTGTCCTCTGAACTGAGTTTCTTTGACTAAGGAGTCCACGCAGTCTCTGTTTTATAACAGGAGCTCAATTTCAACTTCCAAAAAAAAAAATTGTAAATGAACTGTACTCTTAATTCATTTTTATCAATAATTTTTATGAAGAATGCCTGATATTTTAGTAGATTCATAGTTTAAATAAGAAACAATCAGTTTAAATGTTTCTTCTCAAAAGAGTTGAAAATAATATGTCTCTATAAAGAAATACATAAGGGAGTAATGTGGTCCAGAGGCAACCTCAGCCTTTGCCAGAGGCTGCAATCCACCAGAGTCCACTGGGGCTCCCTCCCAGCCATCAGTGATTTTCCATGAGCGCTCCATGTACTCTTCATGCTTCTGGGCCATGCTTTTATGTTGCCTTTGCCTGAAATAACTCCTCCCTTCCACCACTTCCCCACCTGGCGAAATTCTTCATATCCTGACAAATCCAAGTCAAATGTTCTGTTTTATTTGCATCTCCCCCACCACACAACAGTTAAAAACTGCTCTGTGTTGTTTTGTTTTACTGTCGCACATTCAATCTATCATTATGTTCATTTGTAAAGGGCCTGTCTCTTTCTGCTGATGGGCTTTGAGCTTCTCATATGTTGTTAGGACGGTGGTGTGCTTCACAATATTCTTATCATCGCTTTATCCTCAGTAGCTAACACAGCTCCTGGCATCTTGTAAAGACTTTTTCAATTAACTGATACTCCTTATGTTGCTTGTCCTAGGAAAAAATGAGAGTGAGGGAAGTCCGCCTCATTTTGTCTTTGGTATCTAGGTTTGCATCCAGCATCTTGCCTCCCTATTGTTCCCCCTCCATAGTCATGTCCAAGTTAAAGTGGTCCTAATACCCTAAATTACCTTTTTCAGGATATTTGGACTATAAACCTTATCTCAAATTTAAAATGAAATGTTTTGCCCTAGTGTTAAACAAGAACAGGAACTTCAAGCAATTAGGCTGGTGAGAGAGTTGTTTGGGGGAACGGAATGCCTAGCTCTAAATATAGAGTAATGGCTGTCTCTTCTCCCTAAGAATTGGACTAGCTTCACTCTTTGTAGAGGGAGCTTCCATGCCTCCTTTTGGATTTAACTTACAAGTATTTTCAAGGTATTGACATGGAAAGTAGTTCTGGAACAATTTAGCTATCCGTTTAAATTCACATAGGGTTGAACTACCTGGGATCGTGTTTTAGCTATCTATGAGGACAACGAGATTCTGATGAGTCCGTCACTGCCAGCAGACCTTGAACTAAGATAGAAAAGACTAAAGATGGAACTTTCAAGGGAATAGCTTTATGGCTAGAGATCTGATGTTACTTCACATTAGAGGGCTGAGCAAAGCTTGCAGGTTGTAGATGAGAGCAATTCAAAGCAACTGATCACTGAGGCATTTTGTAACGGCCATTTAAAGGTTAGGAATGAAGCTTGATTTGCTGCAAACACTCAGTTTGGTTTTGCTTAGTTTTCTTTGAGGCAGAGGTTCTTAGTCTGGTGACTTCTCTGCAAAACTTCAGAAATTATATAAGAACAAATGAATATACATATGCCATATGTTTAATGGAGAGAAATTTGTTAAGATCCCTAAAAAGTTTTAAAAACAGTTAAGAAGTACTGTTTTAAGAGAAAGGTAGATGTTTTATAGTACGAATCAAGTTACTAGACTTTTACCTAAACATTGCTTGGACTAGCCTGAATATTACATTTTCATATATTGTCCAATTGCCTGCTTATGAAATGTTCTTATCTGAATAATAGAACTAGATTTGCGGCCGGGCACGGTGGCCCACACCTGTAATCCCAGCACTTTGGGAGGTCAAGGTGGGCAGATCACCTGAGGTCAGGAGTTCAAGACCAGCCTGGCCGACATGGTGAAACCCTCTCTCTACTAAAAATAAAAAAATTAGCCAGGCATGGTAGTGCGTGCCTATAATTCCAGCTACTTGGGAGGCCGAGGCAGGAGAATCGCTTGAACCCAGGAGGCGGAGGTTGCAGTGAGCTGATATTATGCCACTGTACTCCAACCTGGGAAACAAAATTAGATTCATCTTAAAAAAAAAAAAAAAAAAAAAAAAGGAACTACATTTGAAAGCTATTTTTCAAATATCCTAACACTTATGGCAATAGCTGGCAGTAGACTTTTACTAAAGACTTCCCGTACTTTTATGAGGCAAAAATGAAGGAATTGGAATAATTTGTTGGGGCAAAAGAACAACTTATTTATAAAAGAATGAAAGAGCACAAATAAAGTTTGTCTCTAACGAGAAGCTGCTTGGAGCTTGCATTAGTTTGCTCAGGCTGCCATAACAAAATGCCATAGACTGAATGGTTTAAACAACAGATATTTGTTTTCTCACAGCTCTGGAAGATGGAAGTCTGATATCAGCATGCCAGCATGGTTGGGTTCTGGTGAGGGCTCTCTCCCTGGCTTGCAGACGGCCGCCTTCTTGCTGTGTCCTCACATGGTGGAGGGAGGGCAAGCTCTCTGGTGTCTCTTCTTATAAGGACTTAATTAACCCCATCATGAGGGCCCTACCTCAGCTAACCCTAATTACCTCCAAAAGATCCCATCTTTAAGGATTCAGTCACACTGAGGATTAAGGCTTTAGCATATGAATTTGGTGGGGAGACACACTTCAGTCCATATCAGAGCTTAACCCATTTTGTGCAAGTGTTACTTCAGTTATGTAGTTTTCTAAATTTGTAATTAAATGTTACCACTAGAAGAAAATCACATATTAATATGAAGAGTATTTTTTAATTAAGGAAAAGATTTAAAGAACACAAGGCAGTATTTTATAAAACATAAAAAATATATCAAAGGTAATTGTGCCAAGGAAATGAGAAAGCTAGGTGTTTAATACTCTACATTTATGATACAGTGATACTTTGCTTACCCAAAATTCAGCTCTGTGGTAGCATGAGCTATACAGAAAAGACCTAAAAACAAGCAGCATAAATATTATGTACCAAAGCTCTTCTGTTTTATTCATAGGACAGTTCCTGACATCTTTACAACTTGGTTTATTTACTCTTATTTTACACATAGTTCTAACAAGCTTTATTTCCAGGACTTTAGAGAATGAAAAAGTAAAAGTTAGAAGGAAGAGGAGGACTGCAGATGTACAGATGGCAGACAGAAATGGTGACTGACTAGTTGATAGCAATGGAGGAGAAGAAAATAACCATAAAAAACCAATCTGGCTCAAAGACCCTGCACAGCTGCCTGAGGTCAGGAATGGCTCTATTTCCCACGTATTTCCCAGTTTCTGGCATAGCATTTGGTATATGTTTGTTGAATGAATGAATGAATGTTTTATTTGGTACCAAGGACATCACAGCATAGTGTCTGATATTCATAATGTTGATCTTCAGTGATTAAGAATCTATTAAATTATATATGTATTATTCTGTTTAGAAAGAAAGAAATGTATCTATTTTTAAAATATTGTAATCCAAAAAAGTTATTGTTTTTAAGTTCAGATACTCTAATGTTAAATTTGTAGGTACACACACACACAAAACCCTGTTATCTTGACATACCTCATTCCTGAAATATTCAGACTTTACTGTCATTTGTTCCTGAAAAGAATGGAATGACGTAGGCAACTGTCCAGCTGCTGAATCAAAGGTCAGGTAAGCCACGTATCTACACAGTGGAGAAGACTTGGTTATGCTTAGAAAAGCATGGTTTTGAGAGGAAAATGTACAAAGATGATGATGTTTTACATCTCATATGTGTTCTAGTCAATATTGCTGATGTTGTTTTCTGAAGGAAGAGAGACCCATTCAAACTGGCTGAAGTA
This sequence comes from Theropithecus gelada, assembly GCF_003255815.1. Taxonomy (NCBI): domain Eukaryota; kingdom Metazoa; phylum Chordata; class Mammalia; order Primates; family Cercopithecidae; genus Theropithecus; species Theropithecus gelada. Next base: position 64,739,438 of record NC_037685.1, on the reverse strand, counting down.
TTAATGGTGGATGTAGTAGTCAATTAGCTATTGACAAAATATTCTAATGTAACTCTTTTTTTTGTCTTTTTTAATTTTTTTTTTATTATACTTTAAGTTCTAGGGTACATGTGCACAAAGTGCTGGTTTGTTACATGTGTATACATGTGCCATGTTGGTGTGCTGCACCCATTAACCCGTCATTTACATTAGATAGATCTCCTAATGCTATCCCTCCCCCCCAACCCCCACAATAGGACCTGGTGTGTGATGATCCCCTTCCTGTGTCCGAGTGTTCTCATTGTTCAATTCCCACCTATGAGTGAAAACATGCGGTGTTTGGTTTTTTGTCCTTGTGATAATTTGCTCAGAATGATGGTTTCCAGCTGCATCCATGTCCCTACAAAGGACACGAACTCATCCTTTTTTATGGCTGCATAGTATTCCATGGTGTATATGTGCCACATTTTCTTAATCCAGTCTATCGTTGTTGGAGATTTGGGTTGGTTCCAAGCCTTTGCTATTGTGAATAATGCCGCAATAAACATACATGTGCATGTGTCTTTACAGCAGCATGATTTATAATCCTTTGGGTATATACCCAGTAATGGGATGGCTGGGTCAAATGGTATTTCTAGTTCTAGATCCCTGAGGAGTCACCACACTGTCTTCCACAATGGTTGAACTAGTTTACAGTCCCACCAACAGTGTAAAAGTGTTCCTATTTCTCCACATCCTTCCAGCACCTGTTGTTTCCTGACTTTTTAATGATCACCATTCTAACTGGTGTGAGATGGTATCTCATTGTGGTTTTGATTTGCATTTCTTTGATGGCCAGTGATGATGAGCATTTTTTCATGTGTCTGTTGGCTGCATAAATGTCTTCTTTTGAGAAGTGTCTGTTCATATCCTTTGCCCACCTTTTGATGGGGTTGTTTCATTTTTTCTTGTAAATTTGTTTGAGTTCTTTGTAGATTCTGGATATTAGCCCTTTGTCAGATGAGTAGATTGCAAAAATTTTCTCCCATTCTGTAGGTTTCCTGTTCACTCTGATGGTAGTTTCTTTTGCTGTGCAGAAGCTCTTTAGTTTAATTAGATCCCATTTGTCAATTTTGGCTTTTGTTGCCATTGCTTATGTTGTTTTATATGTGAAGTCCTTGCCCATGCCTATGTCCTGAATGGTATTGCCTAGGTTTTCTTCTAGGGTTTTTATGGTTCTAGGTCTAACATTTAAGTCTTTAATCCATCTTGAATTAATTTTTGTATAAGGTGTAAGGAAAGGATCCCGTTTCAGCTTTCTACATATGAGTAGCCAGTTTTCCCAGCACCATTTATTAAATAGGGAATCCTTTCTCCATTTCTTGTTTTTGTCAGGTTTGTCAACGATATGATAGTTGTAGATATGTGGTATTATTTCTGAGGGCTCTGTTCTGTTCCATTGGTCTATATCTCTGTTTTGGTACCAGTACCATGCTGTTTTGGTTACTGTAGCCTTGTAGTATAGTTTGAAGTCAGGTAGCTTGATGCCTCCAACTTTGTTCTTTTGGCTTAGGATTGACTTGGCAATGCGGGCTCTTTTTTGGTTCCATATGAACTTTAAAGTAGTTTTTTCCAATTCTGTGAAGAAAGTCATTGGTAGCTGGATGGGGATGGCATTGAATCTATAAATTACCTTGGGCAGTATGGCCATTTTCACGATATTGATTCTTCCTATCCATGAGCGTAGAATGTTCTTCCATTTGTTTGTGTCCTCTTTTATTTCTTTGAGCAGTGGTTTGTAGTTCTCCTTGAAGAGGTCCTTCACAACCCTTGTAGGTTGGATTCCTAGGTATTTTATTCTCTTTGAAGCAATTGTGAATGGGAGTTCACTCATGATTTGGCTCTCTGTCTGTCTGTTATTGGTGTATAAGAATGCTTGTGATTTTTGCACATTAATTTTGTATTCTGAGACTTTGCTGAAGTTGCCTATCAGCTTAAGGAGATTTGGGGCTGAGACAATGGCGTTTTCTAAATATACAATCATGTCATCTGCAAACAGGGACAGTTTGATTTCCTCTTTGCCTAATTGAATACCTTTTATTTCTTTCTCTTGCCTGATTGCCCTGGCCAGAACTTCCAACACTATGTTGGCATAGGAGTGGTGAGCGAGGGCATCCCTGTCATATGCCAGTTTTCAAGGGGAATGCTTCCAGTTTTTGCCCATTCAGTATGATATTGGCTGTGGGTTTGTCATAAATAGCTCTTGCTATTTTGAGATACGTCCCATTAATACCTAATTTATTGAGACTTTTTAGCATGAAGGGCTGTTGAATTTTGTCAAATGCCTTTTCTGCATCTATTGAGATAATCATGTGCTTTTTGTCTTTGGTTCCGTTTATATGCTGGATTACATTTATTGATTTGTGTATGTTGAACCAGCGTTGCATCCCAGAGATGAAGCCCACTTGATCATGGTGGATAAGCTTTTTAATGTGTTGCTGGATTCAGTTTGCCAGTATTTTATTGAGGATTTTTGCATTGATGTTCATTAGGGATACTGGTCTAAAATTCTCTTTTTTTGTTGTGTCTCTGCCAGGCTTTGGTATCAGGATGATGCTGGCCTCATAAAATGAGTTAGGGAGGATTCCCTTTTTCTATTGATTGGAATAGTTTCAGAAGGAATGGTACCAGCTCCTCGTACCTCTGGTAGAATTCAGCTGTGAATCCATCTGGTCCTGTACTTTTTTTGGTTGATAGGCTATTAATTATTGCCTCAATTTCAGAGCCTGTTATTGGTCTATTCAGAGATTCAACTTCTTCCTGGATTAGTCTTGGGAGGGTGTATGTGTCCAGGAATTTATCCATTTCTTCTAGATTTTCTAGTTTATTTGTGTAGAGGTGTTTATAGTATTCTCTGATGGTAGTTTGTATTTCTGTGGGATCAGTGGTGATATCCCCTTTATCATTTTTTTTTTTTTTTTTTTTGAGACGGAGTCTCGCTGTGCTCCCAGGCTGGAGTGCAGTGGCCTGGTCTCGGCTCACTGCAAGCTCCGCCTCCCGGGTTCACGCCATTCTCCCACCTCAGCCTCCCAAGTAGCTGACCCTTTATCATTTTTTATAGTGTGTATTTGATTCTTCTCTCTTTTCTTCTTTATTAGTCTTGCTAGTGGTCTATCAATTTTGTTGATCTTTTTAAAAAAACCAGCTCCTAGATTCATTGATTTTTTTGGAGGGTTTTTTGTATCTCTATCTCCTTCAGTTCGGCTCATCTTAGTTATTTCTTGCTTTCTGTTAGCTTTTGAATGTGTTTGCTCTTGCTTCTCTAGTTCTTTTAATTGTGATGTTAGGGTGTCAATTTTAGATCTTTCCTGCTTTCTCTTCTGGGCATTTAGTACTATAAATTTCCCTTTACACACTGCTTTAAATGTGTCCCAGAGATTCTGGTATGTTGTGTCTTTGTTCTCGTTGGTTTCAAAGAACATCTTTATTTCTGCCTTCATTTCGTTATTTACCCAGTAGTCATTCAGGAGCAGGTTGTTCAGTTTCCATGTAGTTGAGCGGTTTTGAGTGAGTCTCTTAATCCTGAGTTCTAGTTTGATTGCACTGTGGTCTGAGAGACAGTTGGTGAAAATTTGTGTTCTTTTACATTTGCTGAAGAATGCTTTACTTCCAACTATGTGGTCAATTTTGGAATAACTGTGGTGTGGTGCTGAGAAGAATGTATATTCTGTTGATTTGGGGTGGAGAGTTCTGTAGATGTCTATTAGGTCCACGTGGCATGGAGCTGAGTTCAATTCCTGGATATCCTTGTTAACTTTCTGTCTCATTGATCTGTCTAATGTTGACATTGGGGTGTTAAGGTCTCCCATTATTATTGTGTGGGAGTCTCAGTCTCTTTGTAAGTCTCTAAGGACTTGCTTTATGAATCCTGTATTGGGTGCATATATATTTAGGATAGTTAGCTCTTCTTGTTGAATTGATCCCTTTACCATTATGTAATGGCCTTCTTTGTCTCTTTTGATCTTTGATGGTTTAAAGTCTGTTTTATCAGAGACTAGGATTGCAACCCCTGCCTTTTTTTGTTTTCCATTTGCTTGGTAGACCTTCCTCCATTCCTTCATTTTGAGCCTATGTGTGTCTCTGCATGTGAGATGAGTCTCCTGAATACAGCACACTGATGGGTCTTGACTCTTTATCCAATTTGCCAGTCTGTGTCTTTTAATTGAGCATTTAGCCCATTTACATTTAAGGTTAATATTGTTATGTGTGAATTTAATCCTGACATTATGATGTTAGCTGGTTATTTTGCTCATTACTTGATGCAGTTTCTTTCTAGCATCGACGGTCTTTACAATTTGGCATGTTTTTGCAGTGGCTGGTACTGGTTGTTCCTTTCCATGTTTAATGCTTCCTTCAGGAGCTTTTGTAGGGCAGACCTGGTAGTGACAAAATCTTTCAGCATTTGCTTGTCTGTAAAGGAGTTTATTTCTCCTTCACTTATGAAGCTTAGTTTGGCTGGATATGAAATTCTGGGTTGAAAAATTTTTTCTTTAAGAATGTTGAATATTGGTCCCCACTCTCCTCTGGCTTGTACAGTTTCTGCCGAGAGATCAGCTGTTAGTCTGATAGGCTTCCCTTTGTGGGTAACCCAACCTTTGTCTCTGGCTGCCCTTAACATTTTTTCCTTCATTTCAGCCTTGGTGAATCTGGCAATTATGTGTCTTGGAGTTGCTCTTCTTGAGGAGTATCTTTGTGACTTTCTCTGTATTTCCTGAATTTGAATGTTGGCCTGCCTTGCTAGGTTGGGGAAGTTCTCCTGGATAATATCCTGCAGAGTGTTTTCCAACTTGGTTCCATTCTCCCCATCACTTTCAGGTACACCAATCAGATGTAGATTTGGTCTTTTCACATAGTCCCATATTTCTTGCAGACTTTGTTCGTTTCTTTTTATTCTTTATTCTCTAAACTTCTCACTTCATTTCATTCATTTGATCTTCCATCTCTGATACCCTTTCTTCCAGTATGATTGAATCGGCTACTGAAGCTTGTGTATTCATCACGTAGTTCTTGTGCCATGGTTTTCAGCTCCATCAGGTCCTTTAAGGACTTCTCTGCATTGGTTATTCTAGTTAGCCATTCATCTAATCTTTTTTCAAAATTTTTAACTTCTTTGCAATGGGTTCAAACTTCCTCCTTTAGCTCAGAGAACTTTCATCGTGTGAAGTCTTCTTCTCTCATCAAAGTCATTCTCCGTTCAGCTTTGTTTAGTTGCTGTTGAGGAACTGCGTTCCTTTGGAGGAGGAGGGGCACTCTGATTTTTAGAATTTTCAGTTTTTCTGCTCTGTGTTTCCCCCATCTTTGTGGTTTTATCTACCTTTGGTCTTTGATGTTGGTGACATACAGGTGGGGTTTTGGTGTGGATGTCTTTTCTGTTTGTTAGTTTTCCTTCTAACAGTCAGGACCCTCAGCTGCAGGTCTGTTTGAGTTTGCTGGATGTCCACTCCTCCTGTTTCCCTGGGTATTCACAGCAGAGGCTGCAGAACAGCGAATATTGCTGAACAGAAAATGTTGCTGCCTGATTGTTCCTCTGGAAGTTTTTTCTCAGAGGGGTACCCAGCCGTGTGAAGTGTTAGTCTGCCCCTACTGGGGGGTGTCTCCCAGTTAGGCTACTCGGGGGTCTGGGACCCACTGGAGGAGGCAGTCTGTCCATTCTCAGATCTCAAGGTCCATGCTGGGAGAACCACTTCTCTCTTCAAAGCTGTCAGACAGGGACATTTAAGTCTACAGAGGTTTCTGCTGCCTTTTGTTCAGCTATGCCCTGCCCCCAGAGGTGGAGTCTACAGAGGCAGGCAGGCCTCCTTGAGCTGCGGTGGACTCCACCCAGTTTGAGCTTCCTGGCCGCTTTGTTTACCTACACAAGCCTCAGCAATGGTGGGCGCCCCTCCCCCAGCCTCGCTGCCTTGCAGTTCGATCTCAGACTGCTGTGCTAGCAATGAGTGAGGCTCCATGGGCGTGGTACCCTCTGAGCCAGGCGTGGGATATAATTTCCTGGTGTGCCGTTTGCTAAGACCATTGGAAAAGCGCAGTCTTAGGGTGGGAGTGACCCGATGTTCCAGGTGCCATCTGTCACTGCTTTGCTTGGCTAGGAAAGGGAATTCCCTGATCCCTCGTGCTTCCTGGGTGAGGCAATGCCTCGCCCTACTTCGGCTCACACTCGGTGTGCTGCACCCACTGCCCTGCACCCACTGTCCAACAAGCCCCAGTGAGATGAACCCAGTACCTCAGTTAGTTGGAAATGCAGAAATCACCCGTCTTCTGAGTCGCTCACTCTGGAAACTGTAGACTGGAGTTGTTCCTATTCAGCCATCTTGGAACCGCCTCTAATGTAACTCTTTTTGGCATGTGGTGAGATTATATTTCCTCTTTGATAAGAGGCATGGTCAAGTGACTTGCTTTGGCTGCTGAAATGTGAGTAAAAGTGACATGAGTCACATCCAGGTAGAAGCTTTAAAAGCCAGTGTGTGACTGCCATGTTCCTCCTGTAACTGTGGTAAGACTGTTGAGATGAAATCTCCATCAACCTGTGTCCTTGAGGGAGTAAGATGGGCTGAGCCCCACTGCCAACCCTTAGTGGCCACGAAGAGTGATAAGTACCCTTGTGTTGTGTCAAGCTGCTGAGACTTGGGAGCTATTTGTTACTGAAGCATAACGTAGCCTATCCTGACTAATACAGAGTTTACTGTAAAGATACAGGACTACTCCCCAAATCTAAGACTAGGAAAGAAAATACAGCTGGGGTTTGTGGCAACTGAAATGAAACCCTAAAAAGATGAGAGCATTATCTCCAACCTATGGCTATATAGTGTTTCCTGCCTTTGTTTCTCTCTACACATTGTGGATTACTCTTAACTAGTCAAGCTGCTTCCTCACCCTGCACATTATCAAGTGTAACTGCTCTCTTTTCTCCCTACCAAGGATTCAAACTGTTTTGAGTCAGCCAATTCAGTTTCCTCAGAGTAGGAATCTATTGGCTCAATGAAGCCTATATTAGGGCCTCTTGGATTGGGTGTCCTCCCCTATTGTAATTAGCTGTGTCCATCACTCAGCAAACCTGTGATCTAGGGAATTCCTAAAGCTAGGGAGAATAATGGTTAATATTTAGTGACCATTTAATATGCACTAGGCACTGTTGTGTTCTAAGTGCTTACATGTGTGAACTCATTTGCTCTGGCAACCACCATATGACATAGGTGTTATTATTCTCATTTTATAAATGTATAAACTGAGGCACAGAGAAACTAAGTAAATTGCTCAGGGCATACTTACAAAAGTGGCAGAGGCAGGATTTGAACACAAGGCAGTGTGGCTCCAGAGCCCACACTTTTAACTTCTATACGTAGAAATATATATATATATATATATATTTGAGATGAAGCTTCGCTCTTTTTGCCCGGGCTGGAGTGCAGTGACACGATCTCGACTCACTGTAACCTCCACCTCCCAGGTTCAAGCGATTGTCCTGCCTCAGCCTCCCGAGTAGCTGGGATTATAGGCGCCCACCACCTCACTCGGATAATTTTTGTATTTTTAGTACAGATGGGGTTTCACCACGTTGGCCAGACTGGTCTTGAATTCCTGACCTCAGGTGATCCACCCACCTCAGCCTCTCAAAGTGCTTGGAATACAGGCATGAGCCACCGTGCCTGGCCATAATTATATTTTTTAAGTGTATTTCGCCTATACAACCAGAAGTGTCTTACATATGAGCTAAAATGTCTCCAGGTTGCTTTCGGTTTTGTTTTATGATAGCAGTATAAAAACATCATTCTTGAAGGACCAAAGTGGGACATCTGTATAGCCATGTATTGCCTGAGCTGTTGTCCTCAGATAACTCGTTTACATCTTTCTCCAGACTCTCAGACCTGCCAGCACAGGCTGGGTAATCTAAGACAAGTTGGATGACTTCCACCAAAATTGTTCAGCTGACTATCAGATCTTAACTAAATTAATAGGTGGTCTGTTTTCAGAAATGAAATTCTGCAGTGATCCTGAAGTAGCAAATGGATTCCTAACCCCTCTTTTCCTTTGAAAGTTATTGTATTTACCAATCACTTAATTTATCAGCACTTCACAGGCCAGTGATCCAACATGAAATTAATCCAGTCATTGGAAAAGTCAGTCTGGGAACAAATAAGAATTACAGCAGTTAGTCACGGGGACATGTTTCTTCTGTTCTCTCTGTGACATTATTTGTTACAAAAAGGAATTTTGAACATTTTGCTGGTTGCTGAACATTTCAAATGGCTGAGAATCTTTAGGACCTTGCATTTACACGTTACGTGGATAGAACATATAGGTATCTTATTTCTTCTTCATCTCTAACATAGAGAACTGTGAAGAAAAAGAAAAATGGAAACGCTGGAGAAGTAGACATGATGTGTGTTGTAGGAAAAGGCAACAGAAGGTGCTTTGGGAAATGTTCTCTATCTGCTAATATTATACATTGGATGCTTATGTAGATTGCACAGGTTCTGGAATTCAGAAGGCCCCAGAGCTTGGTTTAATGTTCTGCTGTTGCTTTCTTGAAATTATTAATAATTTATAAAATTGTAGCAAAATACACATAACATAAAGTTTGCCATCTCCATCATTTTTAAGTGTACAGTGCAATAGTATTGAATCTATTCACATTCTTTTGCAATCAATCTCCAGAACTTTTTTCATCTTGCAAAACCGAAACTCTGTGCCCATTAAACAACAACTCTCCAATCTCCATTCCCCAACCCCTGGCATCTACCATCTGACTTTCTGTTTCAATGAGTTTGACTTCCCTAGGTACCTCATACAGTGTGTGTCCTTTTGTGACTGGCTTTTTTTCACTTAGCCTAATGTCCTCAAGCTTCACTCGTAGCATAGGTCAGAATGCCCTTGCTTTTTTTGTTTGTTTTTTGTTTTTTGTTTTTTGAGATGGAGTCTTGCTCTGTCGCCAGGCTGGAGTGCAGTGGTGCAATCTTGGCTCACTGCAACCTCTGCCTCCTGGGTTCAAGCGATTCTCCCGCCTCAGCCTCCTGAGTAGCTAGGACTACAGGTGCTCACCATCATGCCCACCTTATATTTGTACTTTTAGTATAGACCAGGTTTCACCATGTTGGCCAGGATGGTCTCGATCTCTTGACCTTGTGATCTGCCTGCCTCGGCCTCCCAAAGTGCTGGGATTACAGGCAGGAGCCACCGTGCCCAGCCTAATGCCCTTGCTGTCTTTCTTTTTTTTTTTTTTTAGACGGAGTCTCACTCTGTCACCCAGGCTGGAGTGCAGTGGCACGATCTCGGTTCACTGCAAGCTCCACCTCCCAGGTTCATGCCATTCTCCTGCCTCAGCCTCCCGAGTAGGTGGGACTACAGGCACCTGCCACCACGCCCAGCTAATTTTTTGTATTTTTAGTAGAGACGGGGTTTCACCGTGTTAGCCAGGGTGATCTCAATCTCCTGACCTCGTGATCTGCCCGTCTTGACCTCCCAAAGTGCTGGGATTACAGGCATGAGCCACCGCGCCCAGCCATGCCCTTGCTTCTTAAAGCTGAATCATATTTCATTGTATATGTATACCACATTTTTTAATCCATGCATCTGATGGATACTTGGGTTGCTTCTACCTTTTGGGTGTTGTGAATAATGCTGCTATGAATGCGAGTGTACAAATATCTCTTTGAGACAGAAGTTATCAATAATTTTTTGGCAGGAGGCCTGTGTTTTCATTTTGCACTGGGATCCACAAGTTTTATAGCCAGTCCTGCATAGAGGAATGGGATGAGAGTGAGCTGGAGACCCAAGGGGGAGCTGAGTTGGCCGAACAGAGGAACAGGAGAAGGGATCCACTCAGATGATCAGTAGGAACCCAACTCAGAGGGAAGAGGGGGATGTGTGTTAATGAGAGACTGATGCCTTTGTGCTACTGTCAGTTTCCAGTTCGCATATGTTGCTAAAGTTTGTGATGATATCAGTCTGCCTTAAAAAGCAAGGAAATGTTTACCGTGCTACAACATGAGTGAACCTTGAGGATATTATACTAAGTGAAATAAGCCAATCACAAACGGACAACCACACGAGGCACCTAGAGAAGTCAAACTCATAGAGACACAAAGTCCAACAGTGGTTGCCAGGGGCTGACGAATGGGGAAAGGGGAGTTGTTCAGTGGATACAGAGTTTCAGTTTTGCAAGATGAAAAAGTTCTGGAGATTGGTTGCATAAGGAAGTGAATATACTTAATGCTACTGAAATGTACACTTAAAAATTGTTAACTTGGTAAAATTTTTGTTAGTTATTTCAGCACAATTTTTTTTTGAGTTGATGACAAGTGTTTTCATTTCAGTAGTCCATCTACTATTGAATACTCTTCCAGGGCTTATCTATATGGATATAGGGGAAAGTTAACTATTGTAATGAATGTGACGACTATTGTGAACTCCTCTAACTGCTCCAAGGATTTCAATAAATCTCTCCTCTGTTCTTGCAGTTCTCTATAACTTTGTATCCCTTCATTCATTTCATAGAAGGCGAACATTTTCTGTTCATATGAAGCTATTCTTTTGTTGTTCTTAATTGTAGGAACAATTAATGACATAGTGTAATCCATTAGAATCAGAACCTGGATGACTTTCAGTCATCTGTTTTCTAGAGATAAAAAATATTAAATGCAGCCTTATTTATTTATTTTTTTTTATTTTATTTTTTTGAGATGGAATCTTGCTCTGTCGCCCAGGCTGGAGTGCAGTGACACAATCTCGACTCACTGCAACCTCCACCTCCCGGGTTCAAGCAATTCTTCTGCCTCAGCCTCCCAAGTAGCTAGGACTACAGGCGCCCACCACCACACCTGGCTAATTTTTTGTATTTTTAGTAGAGATGAGGTTTCACTATGTTGGCTACGCTGGTCTTGAACTCCTGACCTCATGATCCGCCTGCCTTGGCCTCCCAAAGTGCTGGGATTACAGGCGTGAGCCACTATGCCCAGCCTAAATGCAGTCATTTTTATAAGGGATCATCTTTACCCTTATAGCTAATATTCATTGTCTACAACCAACTGATACTCATTCTCTAAAATCAAAAATAATAAATAATTAGAGTTTTATTCCATGAATTTCAGATAAATGTGTTTCATGACCCTGAGGAAATTCGTTCACTTATTATTTTGTAAAGTTTGCTAGCCATTCAGTTTGCTGTATCGGCTACTTTTCACGTGTGTTCGCCAGTTGTATGATTCAGGTGTTTTACATTTGAATGCCTGTTATGTGTCAGCAGTGTTCTAGCCACTGAAGATATATCAATGTTCAAAACAGAAAAACATCCCTGCCTCATCAAGTTTTTAATCCGGGAAAAGACAGGCATTAAAGCCAAAAAGTGAGCAACCAGTGTGAAGGTGAAATGTGCTTTGGAAGAAAAAAATTAAAGCAGGAAGTGGCATCTGATTGTAACTTGTTCATAAGGTGCTTTGGGAATATCATGGAAAAGCAGTTCCTCTGCCCGTCAGTATTTCAGTCTGGAAACTGCAGTTGTCTATTTGTATACTTTTCTTCTTTCTTTTTTTTGTTTTTTTTTTTTGTTTGTTTGTTTTGTTTGTTTGTTTGTTTGTTTTTAGAGACACGATCTTGTTTTGTCACCCATGGTGGAGTACAGTGGCATGATCATAGCTCACTGCAACCTCAAACTCCTGAGCTCAAGATCCTCCTGCCTCAGCCTCCCAAGTAGCTAGGACTATAGGCATGCACCACCACGCCCAGGGGTCTTGCTATGTTGTCCATGCTGGACTCAAACTCCTGGCGTCAAGTGATCCTCCTGCCTCTGCATCCCAAAGTGTTAGATAACAGGTGTGAGCCACTGCACCTGACCTATTTTTATACTTGTTTCATTTTGCACTGGGATCCACAGATCATGTCCTGCATTGGGGAGCAGGATGAGAGTCAGCTGGAACTCTAAGGAGGAGTTGAGATGGCCAAGCAGAGGAGCAGGAAGAGGGTTCCCTCAGGATCAGCAGGAACCCAACTCAAAGGGAAGAAAGGGACACACATCAAAGAAAGGCTGGTGTCTTTGCAGTACTTTTCCCTACTCTGCAGTCATGCCCTGGAACTGTGGCATACTGCATGGTGACCATCCCCCTCACTCCTTGGAAAGTTACTTTTATTTATTTATTCTGAGATTTATCCACCCCTTAGCATCTTACATAGTACTCTGTAATTGTATTTCACAATAGATATAGTAAACACGATTGTTACATTTTTAAAATTAATAAGAGAAGATACCCTGTAGATTTCCAGGGCCCTTATTTGTAGAGTCATCCAAGTTCTAGGTTTAGCTGTAGGTTCTTCTTTAGAAGAAATAATATTACAGGTATTCTCGGTTTTTTTCAGCGACATGTTGTTCAGCATAAGCAAGCGTAGAATGGTGTGCCCTAATTCCTATTTATCACAAGGTGTCCTTCCCTGTCTTTTTAATATCAAAATCTTAATGCTGAGTTTCACGAATATATAAACTACTCTCTGTTCTTCACAGACAACTGAATGAAAGATATGTTACAATAATGCCATCTTGAATTTATATAGTACTCTTGCTGTGTTAAGGTATGGCAGCATTTCTTATAATGTTTTATTTAACAAAGAGGTTGAACGAGTTCCTATGAGTCAGACAAATGAAGTGAAATAGGCATTATGATGTAGGAATAGTGTGGGCTTTGGAATTACATGCTTTGGAGTGAGAACTAGATTTGAATACTGTCGTACCAGACCCCTATTCACTTCTGTAGAGATGGCACCAGGTTCAAGAGGCTGAAGGAGAGACAGCAAATGAGACATACGGTTTATTGAGGGGAACTTACATACAGAGCGTTCCAGTGGTGGCAGGCTGGACAGGAGAACTGAGACCGTCTTCAGAAAACATGCAGTTTATGTAGCATTTTCACTTACCCTTCACCTGGAAACCTTCACTTAACCTGAAACAAAGGGCCTGACTCCCCAGGACAGCCCACATTCCATGGGACAGGCCATGAGCTCAGATGCTCCTCATAGATAAAGAATGAATCTCTGGTTGGCCACTCCTGGATTCCTTAGCTTGGAACTCTGAACACACATTCCTCTTAGACCATAGGGTAACTCTCAGGGTGTTGGTCCAGTTAAGCTGTTGCTGTCAGGTATGTCTGCCACACAGTAAAAAGTTGGCTACTTCTGTGTCGCTTTTGACACCACTGAAATCTATGAGCTTTAGTTTCCTCCTCTGTAAAGTGGAATAAAATGAGATGTGTGTGAATGTGTGTGTGTGTGTGTGCCATAGAGTCTGCTCCAAGCTTTGCCATTAAGTAGACACTCAGTAAATATTAATTTCCCTTGTCTTTCTCTTTTAAAATAAATCACTTGCCTGATTTCCCTGTCCTGCTAGACAGAGGGCTTCCTGTTGGAAAGAACCGTGCTTTGTTTATCCTTGCCCCGGCAGAGACCCTGGGCTTGTAATTTTTTCAGTAAAGCTGCATGTAAAAACAAATTTAAGCTTAACTTTTACAATATTTCTCATGCAGGTGTTTATTTCAGCTTGGTGCCTTCTTCCCGGGAGGGGCGTCACTCTCCTCCCTCGCTCTCTTGGAGGTTTTATCTGGAATCTTCTTGTTTTGGAGGGACTTTCTGATGCCAGCCCAGTGAGTTCATGCAGCACTAAGTGGAGAAGGCCAGGCCGCACGGTCCTCCTTGACCTGAGAGGATCTGAGGCCCCCTTCCTCTATGTGCTTGCACCACACGTGCAGTCATACATCGCGGCAGCCTCTCTGGCTTCTTGCCCATAAAATAAATGCTCTCAGTCTGACATCGCTCAGCCTGACAAGAGGCATATTTGATAGGAGCAGGTTTGATAGAGAGGGTTTTGAAGAGGCCAAGCAGTGGAGGTGAGAGGCAGGAGGCAGGAAGTGCTCACACCATGGAGTCACAAGGGTGGGGCAGCCTCCTCACTCCTCCCCAAGTGACATGTCAGTACTTAGTTGGCACATGCCATCAAAAACAATGAGCTGAAAGAGTAGAAATGTCTTTCAAATTTCATGTCTTGTGGGCTTTGATAGGTGTCGTATGGTGTCATGCCAGACCCCTATTGACTCCAGTAGGGGTAGTACCACGTCCAGAGGCCGAAGAAGAGACCTGGAGCCAGCCAATGAGACGTAGGGTTTGTTGGGTGGACTTATATCTGGGGCAGTCCAGTGATAGCAGACTACACACGAAGACCACTACTGTTTATAAAAAGCATGCAGTTTATATAGAATTTTTACTTAGCACCCTCCACCTAGCAACCTCCATTTAACCCAAAACCAAGGGCCTTGATTCCCTGTATGGCCTGTGTTCCAAGGGATGGGCCAGGAATTTGAATGACCCTCATGGATAAGAAGTGCAACTCCAGGTTGGCCACTCTCGAATTCCTTAGCTTGGGACTCCAAACACACATTCTTCTTAGACCATAGGGTCATTCTTGGGGCATGCTCAGTTATGGTGGTCAGGTGCCTCTCCTATACATATGGTCAAATACTACCAACCATATATTTATTTAAATTTTTTTATTGCCATAGGTTTTTGGAGAACAGGCAGTGTTTGGTTACATGAGTAAGTTCTTTAGTGGTGGTTTGTCAGATTTTGGTGCACCCATCACCTAGCAGTATACACTAAACCCAATTTGCAATCTTTCATTCCTCGCCTCCTTCCCACCCTTTTCCCCTGAGTCCCCAAAGTCCATTGTGTCATTCTTATGCCTTTGCATCCTCATAGCTTAGCTCCCACTTATGAGTAAGAATATATGATGTTTGGTTTTCCGTTCCTGAGTTATTCACTTAGAATAATAGTCTCCAGTACCACCCAGGTTGCTGTGAATGCCATTAATTCATTCCTTTTATGGATGAGTATATTATATATATATCACAGTTTCTTTATCCACTCATTGATTGATAGGCATTTGGGCTGGTTCCACATTTTTGCAATTGTGAATTATGCTGCTATAAACATGCATGCAAGTATCTTTTTCATATAATGACTTCTTTTCCTCTGGGTAGATACCCAGTAGTGGGATAGCTGGATCAAATGGTAGTTCTACTTTAGTTCTTTAGGGACTCTCCACACTGTTTTCCATAGTGGTTGTACTAGTTTACATTCCCACCGGTAGTGTAGAAGTATTCCCTTTTCATCGCATCCACTCCAACATCTTTTTTTTTTTTTTTTAATTTGGCTATTCTTGCAAGAGTAAGGTGGAATCACGTTGTAGTTTTGATTTGCATTCCCCGATCATTAGTGATGTTGAGCACTTTTTTATATCTTTGTTGGCCATTTGTATATCTTCTTTTGAGAATTGTCTATTCATGTCTATAGCCCACTTTTTGGTGGGATTATTTTTTCTTCCTAATTTGTTTGAGTTTGTTGTAGATTCTGGATATTAGCCCCTTGTCAGATGTATAGATTTTGAAGATTTTCTTCCACTCTGATACCAACCATATTTTTTATCACAAAAACTTCCTGTTCTAGCTATGGTTTTAGAATGGCCTGTACTCAAATACTTTAGGGAAATGATACTCTGCCTTCCTTTTAAGATACCTAGAAAATGAGATTTCTCTGCTTGTTCTAGTCCCCACTCCAGTAACTTAAATCACATTTAAGCCATGAGGCAGCCACATCTCCAGGTGATAGAAGTGACCTTAAATATGATGAGCATTATTATGTCCAAGCATCCTGGATCCAAACTCTGAACTACATCATAATCAAAAGAACAGAGTAAAAAAGTTTTTAGTGTAAAAAAATAAGTCATTTGCTATATTACAAAGTGAAAGAATGCTTATAGGTTATGAGGGGATGCTGTTTGGAGAGTTGCCAGAGGTTGAAGTAGGAGATAGGTCTTCACTGTTTTTGCTTTGTTTTGTAGAAGTAAAGCACTTGTTAGCCTTGTGGAGTTAAGACCAGCTGGGCAGAGCAGAGCCCAAGCTGTAAGTATGGGGACTTCAGCATGACTCCAACAAGGCAGAAACATGTCTGCAGATGAAACCTCAGGTCTTTTAAGGAAGAATCCTTACGTGAAAGCAAGATCCCACCAGTCAGAGACTAGCAGGCTCAGTGAGAGGTGCTCATCCCCCCCGCTCCAATACTTATTCTATTCCTGAATTTTCTGATGCACTTACCTCTAAGCTGGGCAAAGCATTTTCTTGTTCTCTAAATAAATTCTTTTGCAAGGAGCAACAGTCTGTGTGTCTGAGGGGAAAAACGACAGTAGAACCTAATGCTTCCAAAGGACTTAAACAAGGTTCTGTTTCCCTGGAAACCAAATCCTTTCCTGCTGTTTGTACACATTTTTTTGTAGGAGCACCTGTGAAAGGAGATCAGTAGCATCTGAATCTCTTGTCAGTGATGGCCCCCTTGAAACTCAGAATGTCTGTGGTGTTTTGAAGCACATCCTGGTTGTTTTAAAAACTCATACCCTGCACAGCACTGGGAATATTTGGTTTTAGCTACCATTACAGGGAATGTGTGTGTGTGTGTGTATGTGTGTGCATGTGTGTGTGTATCTGTGTGTATGTGAGTGTGTAAGATGATGGAAAAGAAAATCTGGGATTTAGTAAAAGCTAAGGTCTTTAATAAGTTCTGAAGTCACTGAAGGGCTGTGGAGCTGGCAGATGCACTTATCACTCGGCGCGGATGTCCCTGGCTTTGAATTACTGGGAGCATTATGGTAGAGCAACTAATCCTTTGTGGCCAGTGCTGCTTGGCTGTGTTGATAAGTGTGATTAACAACTTTAAAAGTCAAATACGTTAGCAAATGCCTTATAGCTGCCAGGAATGTTGCGGCCACCCACGCGTTGCAGCAAGATGAGAAGTCTGTCTCAGGAGCTTAGGATTCCTAGACCTTTTAGATAAGTATGCCTCCAAGTTTGGTTTTTAAGTTTATTTCAACCCAATCAATTAAAGTTATTGTTAGAAAGCAGTGGGATATAAAACCAAAAAATGAAGAATGTGCTTTTTGTTTGTGAGGTTTAAAAAGATGACGTTCATTACACTTTCAGAATCCTCTTTAAGTCTGCTTTCTCCTTAAATTCCAAAGTGAACTTTAAAAGAGATGCTAGATTTTTAAAATATTTCATCGCACAGGCGTTTGTGGTGCTAACCCCGAATGAAAGTGAAAACTCTGGTGTATATACGATTTGGGTGAGGCCGGGGGAGGTGAAGTAATCTTCAAAACAGTGTAAGAAATCCAGCTTAGAAAGCGATCAGCCTGGCTTGCCACGTGACCTGGGGCTTTGTGCTTACCAAACTGCAGCTTCCTTTTTGATGCCCATTAACATCTTAATTAAAGCAGGCCCTGTGCTAAGTGTTATACCAAGGATTTCTGGATTTCTCTGCCCAGGATTAAAGATACCACCATTGAAAATTTAAAGTATAGGGTTTGATATACAGGTCAAGGGTTAGTAGACAGTTGGGGTGAAAGAACAAGATAAGCACAGAATTAGGGTAATCAATCCCGAAGAACAGCAGTGCCAGTTGCAAGAGGCAAATCCAATCTTGTCGTCTTGCCATGAGCACAATGCATGAAATTGGCTTGCCCCAGCAGGTAGTTTATGCTTTCTGCCTCACTGTTGACTTTCCCTGGTCTGCGGCTGTTGAATGCCAGAACTTCACATACTTTCTCTACCTCGAGAGAGCCAGAGTACGTTCCATTCCTTGGCAACAGAAACAAAGAGCAGACTCTCTGGAACATCAGACTTGTAGGAAAGATGCTGATGTGATGGAGATTTTGTTTATCCCTTATGTCCTTCTGAGCCTCTCCTGTGAACATAGTTAATTTTGTACCACATGATGTTTTCTCTGTTTTCAATACGACTCCCCAATGCACGGTTGACTCTTTCCCAACAAGATATATTTTTCTCCCCCATTTCTCTCCCTCTCCTTTTGGGTAATATAAGCCAGAGTGTATAACTCTTAGAATTTTACAAATATTGAAATAGGAATCCTGGATGTGCAGTGAAATGTCCACAGAGATAAGGCATTGCTGACATTTTCAAACTGTACCTGATGGGGAATGAAATTCTGAGCATTGGAATTTTATGTACCCAGCTGGCATTACTCTTACAGTTCGTTGTCAGAGCCCTCATGTCACAGATGTGCTGTCTGATTTTTCTTATGAAATCTTTTTGGATAAAGGAAGTTCAAAAAATCAGGGTCAGTAACTCAACTAGCAAGCACATTGCCTTGATCTAAAAACATGATAGTTTGACAAAACTTTCCTTTTTAATCAATAGTTGCAAACAAAAAGGTGAAAATGTGTCATTTTATAAGGAAAGGCAACTTTTTTCTCAGAAAAAGAAAGGCAGTTTAATAATGGCAGAAATTAGAGGACAGATTGTCATACCTGTTTAGGAATGTAAATTCTGGAAAGGGATTTGTGAAGAGATTGTTTTTCAAACAGGCTATAAACATGAGTTTGGTTGATTCTCCACATTACCTGAAAGGCTTGCAAGTGAAACGGAGTTGGAGGCATATGTAGTAGCCCGAGAACCTAAGAACTGCAAGTTGCGACTTGGAAATAGGCTCCATGACCCTAGAGAATGGAAAGTCCCAGAGCCCTCCTCATGCACATCTGCATCTGCCCGCACCTGCCTGCAGGACCCCTGAGGATTAATACATGTTGCTGCTCGTGTAGGCTCTAGGTGCCCGTGTGCCCAAGCGACTCGGTGTCCAAATCTGAAAGGTTGACATTTCTATTGCTGTAAATAAGAATAATTCAACAGTAGAAAGTGGCTTTATTTTCTGCTTAAAATGGGAGTAGAAAACAAGGCAGGCATGCTCTAGATAGCTGTGCACATGCTAAAGAACAGTTGGTCATGAAGTAAGAGACTTAAATTCTACTTAATAAATGTTTTCATTTATGAGTTAGTGTGGGTTCACTCACCCATCTTTTCTACCACACTGCTTGGGATGTAAAGCTACTAGAGAGGTACAGAGGGACAAATCTGTGAGTTTCAGGGGGACAGGGGGACAGCCACCCAAAAAGGCATGCTTCTGACGCTATTCTGGAGTGGTGCTGGTTCCTTGGTCTGGTCCCCTGAAACCACACTTTTGACTACAGTAGTCACTGGGGTTCCACTGAACTAATCTGTTGTTACCTCTCTTTTTTGTTTATTTGAAAATCTCCAAGACATATTGTTCAATGAACAGAGTAAGTCTGAGAATAATACATATATTATGATTCTGTTTCAGTGAAAAACAATTCTTATGGGTGTATAACATGGATATATATGTACAAGTATATATAGACATATGTGTATATTTTACATACATAAGATATGTGTATGAATATGTGGCATACATACACACACACACACACACACACACACACACACACAGAGTCAGCTCTCTCTATCCATGGGTTCCAAATCTCTAGATTCAACCGTGAATTGAAAATATGTATTTTAAAAATTGTATCTATATTGAACACATACAGACTTTTTTCCTTGTCATTATTCCCTCAACAATACACAGTAGAACAACTGGGTACATAGCATTTACATGTTGTGCTAGGTATTATAAGTAATTTAGTGATGATTTAAGGTATACAGGAGGATGTATGTAGGTTACATGCAAGTACTATCCCACTTTGTATCAGGGACTTGAGAATCTGTGGATTTTGATATCTGTGGGGATCCTGAAACCAGTCCCCCTTGGTGTCTGATATCACAGCTATCAAAACCCACATATATAACAAGCGTGTTATATATGCATAACAAGTTTGGAAGGATACACACCAAATTGTTAATAGTGACTACTTCCAAGGAGGCAAGTGAAATTAGAAGTTGGGAATAAAAACGGGCTTTTACTTTTTTAGGCTATGCTTCTGCATTGTTTAAATATTTTCAATGAGCATTATTTGATATCATTAAAATATTTTAAGAAGATATTTTAAATAATATTTTTATTTTAATATCTTTCATGTTTTATGTAATATTTTATTTTAAAATATTTTTTAAAATAATATATTAAAGATTTTTTTATTAGCTACTAGAGTGTGTTAGATATTCTTTGATTTCACTTGATTTCACTTTGTGAAGATAAAAGTAATTTACTAAAAATGAATGATCCTGTCCTATACAATAGCTATATTTTCATATTTATAATGATATTCATAGCATAATGCAAATAATGTATAGTACATTTCCAATGGGTTTTTATTTTCTCATTCCTTTATGTCAAGAAATTGGTGAATTTCTTAGTATCCAAGATCTAAACCAAAATATATGACCAAAAGAAACATACTCGTTCTGTGTAAACAAACTTTGGAACTCTTAACTGATTTTCTTAAATGTCCTCTGGGTTCCATGCCCCATGTTGTCTTTATTAGTGAACTAAAGGGATCAAATTAGCCATGCACTACTCTTAGTTTCTTTTTGGCAAATAACGGTAGCTAAAGAAAAAGTTGTAAGGCAAAAGAAGATAAGCAAAACCTCACAATAAAATCATATTGATTACCAAATATAGGCTCAAATTCTGTCTGATCTCCAAATGTCGTTTAACAAGCAAACATATTAAAATACATATTTTCAATTCACAGTTGAATCTATAGATTTGGAACCCATGGATAGAGAGAGGTGAGTGTGTGTGTGTGTGTGTGTGTGTGTGTGTGTGTGCAGGTTTGACGAAGTCTTAGCTCTTCACTTTCCTTTCAGATGCTTCAACCACAGTCGTATCTTACTTAAAAGGTTCACCTGAGGCTTGAGGCAAACATCGGGATTGGAAGGGCAGATTCTGTTGCCCTGCAGGCAGCATGGGGCAAACAGAGCCCTCCAGAGCTCGTGGCTGGACGTGGGGTCACTTAGGGATTTAGACTAGGGCGTTATCACCAGAGAAACAGGTAAAGGTTTTCCTGGATTTTTATACTGAAATACTTTTAGCCAGTCCATATTTCTCAAATACCTTAATTCCACCAAGCACACTAGTCAACGGTCACAATTCCCACCAATGGAAACCCATTTCTGACATTCCAAATGCTAACTGGAGGTTGTTGGTGGAGAAATGGTAACAACAGGGCTTGAAACAGCCGATTCTGATGTGGAGGTGCCCTCTTTAGAATGCCAGGTACACTGTTAGTCTCCCAGATTTTGAATGGTGGATTAGATGCTAGCAGCATCTGCGGGATAGTTTAACCTAAGTGTTAAATAACGCACACGATATCGCACCCTATTTGCTCAAGTATTTCAAATTGTAGGCATTAATACAATTAGCAGTTCTTACAGAGAATTCTCAATTTCTTGATTTGTGGTTAATCAAAGTCAATCTTTTAAGTGTAGTCATATTCACCTATATTTTAAATCACCTGTATTTTATTCCATTCTAACTAAGGAATGATAGCATGTATTGAATGCTTATGCTAAGCTCTGTGGCAAGCATTTTACGTACATTCACGCACTAAATCTGTACAACAATCCTAAGATGTGTACCCTTATTACCTATTCAACAATGAGAGACTGCAAGCAACTTGTTCACATTCACACAGCTTGTACCATCAGAGCCAAGATTAGAATTCAGGCATTTGGGACATTAAGTGCAGTTTTTTTATTGGACTCTAAAGGGAGCACACTGTTATCCATCAAGTCATACTGCCCTCACTGGCTGTGAAATACTGTGTTCTTCATTTACTCTTGCGGGAATCTGCAAATTGTCTGCACCTGTTACTTTGTAAGGGCTCCTCCCTTGATGTGCAGTAAGTTCTGCTTCCTCAGTGTGCTCAGTGTGCTCTCGTCTCTGCAGAGCTGATGTTTAATAGTCAGACCTGGCTCTTTGCAAAAAAGAAAGCAAACTGCCCAAGGAGCCATATTCATTGCCTCTAGGATCCTTCCTACTTTGCCCCTTCAAAGAACACTGTGGGCGTTTGCTGTTGAAGCTGCACACCCACTCGGTGCATGAAGCTGGACTCTGTGTTCTTTTTGTTTTTGTTTTTTTGACAGGATCTTGCTCTATCACTGGGCTGGAGCACAGTGGCATGATCACAGCTCACTACAGCCTCCACCTCCTAGGCTCAAGTGATCCTCCCACCTCAGCCTCCCCAATAGCTGAAACTCCAGGTGCATGCCGCTACGCCTGGCTAATTTTTAATTTTTTTTTTGTAGAGACAGGGTGCCTCTGTGTTGCCTAGGCTGGTCTTGAACTCCTGGGCTCAAGTGATCCTCCCAGCTCGGCCTCCCAAAGTGCTGGGAGTACAGGCGTGAGCCACTACAGTTGGTCTTGGACTCCACTTCTTGTATATGGTCATTCAAGATGTCCTGTCATTGAAAAGAAAGGGAATGATGGTTGAAATATCGGTCCCTCACTTAAGGATGGCATGACTGAGGACCAGCAGATCTGTCCTAATGATTGTTGCTGTGCTCAGTTTATGAACTTGTACTGCACTTACACCTAGATATTACTTGGAATGGTTAATTGGCTTCTTAGGCCCTGGAATTTGGGGGAAAAAAGAGAGAGAGAGAAGATTCAAACATCATGCTTTTTGCTTTGCCATCTGCTATAATTCTTAAAGGCATTTTTAGGTCCCCAATATGGGTAGTGCTGCTGTTTGTTCCTTTCCAATGCTGACAGGCTCAGGCACACAGGTTCTGGGCTTTTGATTATGAAATTGATCAAGGGTGGATGAGGGCGATTTCTGGCACCTTCGAGTCAGTGGTTGTGGCCAGAGGGACCATATACATTTGAGTAGGTTGTACATTGCACAGCTCTAGGTTGTCCTGGTCCTGGGGAATGCAGGTGCCAATATGGGGGTACCACACAAGTCCTGAGGTCCCCACCCATGCTCATTCCACTCCTCAATATTTTCCTTCCTTTGCCATAAATTGAATCCCTGTCTAAAACTTCTCTTCTAGACATACTTCCTGACCACTAGCAATCTGGTGCCTATCACCAACATGCTACAACAGTTGTCTTGTAGCTGTGTATGTATTTTAAATGGCTGCAAAAATATTTCACTATGTGGCTGTAGCAAAATTTATTTGTCAGTTCCCTATTGGTGAGCACTGAGGTAATCTGCAGTCTTTTACAATGACAAATGCTGAAATTAGAACTTGAATATGTGTGTACACCTGTCTGCAAATACCTCTAGGAAAAATTCCTCAAGATGGGATTTCCTAAGACATACCTTCCTCAACTCGCATGTTTTTCTAGTTGCCTCTAGCACTCTTCCTGTTTTTAACCCTGTCCTCCTACTTCAGCCTTCATGACCTCTTGCTGAAATCATTGCCATAGCCTCCTGAGTGAAGCCATCTGCCTACGCTTCCCTTTAGAATCCATCCTTAACACAGTTTCTAGATCTCACTGCTCAGATTGTGTTACACCTGTGCTCTAAAACCCCCAAGGGTTCACAATTGCTGCCTGAGCTGGTATGAACTCCCTGTACCCTCTCCCAGCATCCAAGGCCATCCCATATATGGTTCCGCCCCATCTTTGGTGACTCATTTGCTTGATTTCCCCCACGTGTTGCCTGTGCTTCAGCAGCACCAGAAGGCTCCTGAGTCCCCGAGCTTGCCTTGCCTCCTGTTTCTTTGGGTGCCTCAGAGCTCACTCCCTACTTGGAAGTGTCCTTCTCTCTCCAGGGTCCTCCCTCGTCTCTGCCCGTGTACCCTCATGCTACCAGCCCGTCCTGTTTTCTAGATTCTCCCACTCCCACTCCACAACCTAGACTCCTTCCACTTCCCCCTGTCCTCATATCCTGTTTTTGGTTATAATTTCATATCATGTCCCCTTGCAGACCACCTGCTCAGAGACAGCTGGTAGCATGCATCCTCTGAAGTGGCTAGCACAGAATGTCTTGCACATTTTAGGAGGTTTTTTTTTTTTTTTTTTTTAAGGATTTATTAGATAAGATCTTTGCAGTTGACAAATTCTCTTACCCAAAATTGGCATAATCCTTTAACCTGGGGAGAAGAGATCACACACATGAAACTATTATGAAAGTAGTGAATTTCCCAATATATTTAGTCAAGAGCGCACAAGCTCATTGGCAGTGAGGTTGCAGGAAGGGCAGGAGCAGGAGCAGCCCATATCATCTGCCTTTCCTGGACAGGCAGGTCACAGATGCCTGTCACAGAGCCTGCATCGAGCAGGGCCTGCTGGATTGGAAAGCTGACTTCTGACCAGCTACAGCAAGCAAGGACTTGCAACACCATGTGGGAAGAATTTACCCTAACAATCCATGTGCTTTCATTAAAGGGATGTTTACAGACATCCTGGTTCTTGACTCAAGTTCATTGTCACCGAATGACGTTCTCATGGAGGAAGTGGGAAAGGGGTGGAATTCGGGGGTGAGTGTAGAAAACTGGACGAAATCAGAGGACCCTGAACAAAATCTCTCATGTTCCTTTTCAGTGACTCAGAAAGCCTCTCTCCCTACAAATCCCTACAAGGTTGAGACACGCAGGCACTCTCAACCTTGAAGTATCTGATTTTACAACTTCAAACTCAGGCTTCTCACAATACTCTATATTCCATCTCTTAGAGTGAGTACCTCTTATCTAGTTCAAGGTCTCATTCATTCTCTTATTTGACAAACACCAACTGTGTGTGTTCTTGCCTTTAAGGAGCTCGCTGACTAATGGCAGATGCCAATTCTAGGGTTCTATTGAGTGAGAGTGGAAGGAGAACTGTCTCAAACTTTTACTACTCAGCCCCACTCTGCCCTATGCTTCCTTTGTATTCTCCCTCACTGTGGAGCTCAAACATTTAAAATCTGAGTGACTGTTATCCTCAGCATGCACTGTATACTCTGCACCTTATTCCTGGAATCCTTTTATCTTTGGCTGTCCTTATCGTGGGCAGTGGTAGTTTGGTATCATCCTCTGCCAGATTAAACATATATATTTATTTAATATTCTCTCTGTTGTTGAAAAGAACAATGTGAATGTTGCATAATAACAACAAAGTTCTTTATCATCTTCATTTGATCTGCTGTCATCTGTGAGGTCTCCAGAGCATACTCTGTGCCTTTCATGTTCGTGGATACTGTCGAGAAATAAAACAGACTCGAATCCAGATCCTCTGACTCTGAATCCTAGTACAGTATTCCAATATTTAGCCTTAGTTTAGGAACACTCACTTTCTCTATTCATAGTAAACGTGTGGCGTCCACTCACTGATAAGGTGGGATTACCATTGAGCATGCAGAATACGAAAGTCTACAGTGCATTGTTTGTCGTGCTCACTTACAGAGCAGACTGATTGTTCCACAGTCACCTGTTCAACCCCACTTGGTAGCAGTTAACCCAGAGAAGCAATCGCCTCTCATCTGGAACCTGAAATGCATCCCATACATTCTCCTGATTCACCAAGTTCATTGGCAATGTAAATACCAGCAAATCCTGTTGCCAACTGAGGGTGTAATGTCATCCGTAATGTCATCCAAATGTGAAGGATGACCTGAGTGTTTTAAGGCTACAAAATTAAATGTGCGCTAATTTTGTTATGTCCTATTTTGGCATTTTCTCCTTTTCCGTTTTCTCCTTGGAATTGGTTTGCACAATTTTAACAGATTAAAAATTAGTCATGGGTGTGTGTGTGTGTGTGTGTGTGTGTGTGTGTGTGTGTGTTTCAGTCATGGGCATCTTCTTTCGAGTCTTATTAGGCATGGAAAAACCTAAGCTTGGTTTAAAACACTTGCTCCCTTCCTGTGAAGTTTTAGGCTAACTTAAAATGGGATGTGTTATATAAGGAAGGCACCTGACACTAGCGGTGGGGGTGCCTAGGAGAAGGAGCACCCCCCTTGGTTTGTGATAGACTGGCAGCGTTTCCTCTGGTATGTGCCAGAGCGGCAGAGCCAGTTTTAAAAAGAGGATTTATAGGAAATCCAGCTGTGAGTTTTCATTTTTTTCTCTTAGAGCTGGAGGCGGGGCCAAAACCAACCTCAAACCAGGCACACCATTGATCAGGCTAGAATGATGTGGACCAGTCTCACAGACAACAGCCAAGCTCAGAGGAAATATTAGCTGGCAGAGATAACGAAGAGAAAACATTCGCTGACAGATGCACCATCTGTCAGTTTCTGAGGAGCAGTTTTCAAGAAAGCTGAAAATGAATTGAAGAAGAGAGGGGTTTTGTTTGAAAGGTACAGCAGAGCCTAAGGACAATTTTAAACAAAGTAAGTTTGTGTTCCATAGAAAAAGACGTCGTGGTGGTGGGAAAGACAACAGTTACTTCCTATGTAGATTGTGAGTTTTGTCATTGATATAAAAAGTTTTCTTTGTAGTGGACTTGATATTTACAACATTCTCTTAACACGAACTTGATTTAAAATTAAAAAGCAGTGACTGTCATTTTGGCTACTCACTCTAGAAACATTTGCAAGTTACAGTTAGATTTATTTAACGTTTATTTAATCTCAGAGAGAATTGTTTTATCTCAGACTACAGATATGGATAAGGCCTTCCTTCCTTCCTTCCTTCCTTCTCTCTCTATTTATAACAATGGGCAAAATTATTTGTATCTTTCCTCAAAGGCAGTTTATTAAGAAAGTGACCCACCTTTCAGATTGACGAGGTTGGCAGTAAATACTTTGTATTAGGATGCTTAATTCCATGGGCTACGTTACTTAAATAGCTATGAATATGACCTGGACTTCCTACGAGCCTTCCAAATAATGTTATTGGTGTTGACATCATTTTTAAAGGAAGCTGCTTCTGGATCTTCTGTAGTTTATCTTTCTCAAAAAGTCTGTTACCCTCTTTCAGAACATAAGCTACCATATGAAACAATCCTGCTATTTATGTTTAATACATTTTCCAACGGCTTCGTTTTCAAAGTTGGACTTGGGCTGTTCGTAATTGTATGTTACATCTAAGTGGTTTGCGTTCGATGTCATATGTCGCATGTTTTATTAGACCAGGAGTTGTCTAATTCCAAGGGGATCTAAAGCAGTGATTGAGAATCAGATTCTATGAGCGATAGCAGAAAGTTTTCAGGGGGCTCACAGGAGCTCCTTTATTGGAAAAAGTCAGTTCTCTTACAATTTACACAGGCGGAAAGGGATTTATTTTGCCTCTGCGTTAGCAGGCTGTCTAGTCCAAACCAGCAGTGGAAGCGCTGGCTGTAAACTCGCCAAAGTAGAAACCACTCAGTGTTATGGCCCAATATGGATGTCAGAGCTCTGGAGCATGTGTGGGAAAATGGCCACAGGCCAACGTCTGGAATCATTTATCTTCCGGTAGAGCCTAGAGGACAACTGTTTTATGCGTTTTACAGAAATCCTTGCTGATTGATTTCATTTACATAGAGCTGGTGCAGAGACTAATGGTGAGGACAACTAAAAATGGGAGAGAAATATTGATCTATTTCTGCTTTTCCTGACATCCTGGTCTCATTAGTGTTCTTAGCACCTTTGAATGAGATTATGCCGTTACTGACAACCATATGGTTTCTACGGGGTTCTTTCCACGTGTCTCATAAGAAATGCCACATTTATGTCTTTTCTTATTGGGGAAATCAGAAACTGAAAGTGGAAGGTTTTGTCGTACTGTCTTTTCATTAGCTTAGTCTGTTTCCTACAGTCTGAATGTGAAAAATGAGAGGAAGGAAATATCAGTAGACAGAGTTCTTTGTACACTCCGTGCAACCTATGTAGTCATTTAGAGACGTGTGCCTGCTACTCTTTGTGCAATACTGGGACATACTGTTGTTGATGTGTAGATTCATATCTGCCTGTGAAGGCATCATCCATGCCAACCAGTATGTTCTGCATGAGCTAAACTCACATGTGCTGACACATGCTGACATGTGACAAGGTAGCATCCGGGCCTGTTTTTCTAACGTGTAAAAGAATTTTGCCAGCCTCTGACAGTACCCACGTCAGACCTTCTGGAGACGTTTTTAATTGATTTCAAAGACCAAGGTAACAGTCAGAAGCCTTGGATTTCAGACACTACCCTTATGCTGCCTAATTTTGTGACCTTGAGGAAGATAATTAACCTTTTGATAAATCCATTTCACTGCTTACAAATATAGTGAATAATTATAGCCATTTTTGTCTCCCAGAGATATTTCAAATGTCAGTAAGACATTTATAATGCATCTTGTACTATTAGCTTTTGGTACGTATGCCATTAATGAAATTGCCTCCACTCTCTTAGACAGAACTTCTGCGTTACACTGAAAAAGCTAAAAACTTTAGCCTTTTAAAGTTAAAACAAAATTAAAAACAAAATTCTATAATCTTATGTAGTAGTACTTTTGTTTTTTGGAGGCTGCTCTTGAAGGTATTTGCATCTATTGTTCTCTCTTTGTGGAATAGTTATTTGATTTTCTCATCAAGATTCTCAGCATTGTGTAAGACTGGTCATTTCCTCAAACAGGTTGAAGTTTTAAAAATCAGGCTAAAATTGGTGTGATGCTGCTTTGATTTAGTATGATTGAATATATGTATTTTTTAAACTTCCTAATGTAAAGAAAATGGATAATAGTACAGATTAAGGTACATAGTATTTTCTCACATTTTATAGATACATAGATATACCATAAAAATAAATATATGCTAATCTTCATATGTATATACACACACATGCACTTCATCTTTCAAAATAATCCAGTAAAAGTGATAGCATAGCAGCATGTAAGATATTAAAAGATAGGAGTGATTAATGTGTTTTCATTTTAAATCCTTTTCATTTTACATGATGAACATGATCTCAGCTTAGCGTAGTGCAAGGGACATCAGAAGCCAGACCTGCAGTCTCAGCTGCCAGTGCAGAGATTCTAAGGGCCACCACACACCCTGTTCTGTGCACACAGGTGCGTGGTAGCCCCTAGAATCTCGAAGCGTGGCAGCCTTGGGAGCCACGCCATTCAACTGTGCTCTTCTGCTGCAGCGTGGGAATCAGAATGTGTGCCTTACCGCAGGAGGTGTTTGGGAGGTTCGTATGACATGATGCGCGTGAAAATGCTTTGAAAACTTTCAGGCCATTTAAAGTCGCTAATTGAACTTCGACAACTTCTTTGTTCCTGGAATATTCCTTTCTTCCCTTTCTTAATAAGTTCTGCCCATCATTCAAAGGCTCCCTTAATCTTTTTTGATTTCCTCAAAGGTGTTTCTTTGGAGCCCCCAGAAAGAGGAAACTAGTGAATTTTGCCACCCATGTCCCTCCCGCCTCACCCACCAGATGACTTCACTATTACACCCCGTGTTTTCACACGTCCACACTCTGCCCGGTTCTGTCCCTGCGCTCCACTAAATATTTTCTCTACCACTTGCCAACATCCTCCTCCTCCAAAGCTACCTTAAATATCACTTGCCTTTGAAACCTTCCCCACCACCAGTCCTCCACAGAGCTAGAGCCTTCTTCATTCATGGTTCCAAACTTCTAATCAAGGCTTTATCTTGTTCTACTTCTTTCTTTATTTACACATGTTCCTTCCTCCCTAGGCTCTGCAAAGACAGGCCAGGTGCCATGCTGCTTTGACTCCCTGGTGCTTGCTGTAGTTTCTCATGTCTGGTTGGTGTTCAAGTAATGTTTGTTGAATGAATGAGGAAGTCAGTCTTTCCATATCACTTCTTTGTGGGGTCCTGTCATTACACACTTTCTGGGACAGAACCCTGGTACCCATTTGTGTGTCTGGAATAAATTGTCCCTTACGGCATAACAGCATATAGACTGTTTTCAGCCGGGAACCTGAGGTTCCAACAACCCAAAACCCTGCATCTAATCACCAGCAGATTAACTATTAACCTACTAGTCCTATCTGAATCCTACTAATCATAGTTAGGTAACTAAACATTAAAACTATCATCCAACTATCTCTATTCTGAGAGAGCCTTGGCATATTTGTGACTAGCTGTGTTTTAAAAAGAAAATCTGACCATCTTTTTGAAAGGCAGTTTGGCAGCATTTGTCAAGATCCTCTGATCCAATAATTCTCCTAGGAAATTATCCTAACGAAATGGTTTCATAAAAATGTAGACAAAGCTTTCCGAACAAAGATGTTCAGCATGATATTATTTATAAATAATATGAAAAATGGCAAATAAGTGACCAGTATTACTTTTATAATCAAATTAAAATTCTTAAGAATCCAAAGGTTGCTTGACAGATTATGTACTAATTATGTTGACCATAAGGCCTCCGTTTTTAGGTTCTTTACACAGAATCAAGGATATACTTGGAACAATCAAGTTGAGCAACTTCTTACCATGCTTCCAATTTTACTACTCTCCCTTCTCTTTAAATTTAGAAAAATGTTGAAAATAAGGTAACCTTTGAGGTCAGAATTTGAAAATTCTTTGACAGAATAATCTGAGCATCAGAAGGGGCCTAGAAGGCCTGCTTCAACCATTTTCATTCAAAAATTGACTGCATGGAGAGCTGGAGATTCAAACTGGTTTAACTTTGCTCTTGAGCTGAGGTTTAAAACAGTTAAAAAAAGGCTGAGAGCGGTGGCTCATGCCTGTAATCCCAGCACTTTGGGAGGCCGAGGCGGGCAGATCACGAGGTCAGGAGATCGAGACCATCCTGGCTAACACGGTGAAACCCCGTCTCTACTAAAAATACAAAAAATTTAACCGGGCGTGGTGGCAGGCGCCTGTAGTCCCAGCTACCAGGAGGCTGAGGCAGGAGAATGGCGTGAACCCAGGAGGCAGAGTTTGCAGTGAGCCAAGATCGCGCCACTGCACTCCAGCCTGGGCGACAGAGCGAGACTCCATCTCAAAAAAAAAAAAAAAGAGTTAAAAAGAAAACTTGAATCTATTTGTTCAAATACTATGAAGAAAGGTATGTGAATTATGGAAGTTTTTTGGTAATCTCTCATTTAATCTCTTTTTACATGGAATAACTGGCAGAGGTAAAACCATGTTATCATAGTAGTTTCTGCGTGTTATATCGGGATAAACCACAGGAGTACCAGAAATAATCACTGACCAAAATGGGTTCGTGTAGTCAATGGAACACAGGATTTGATGGGGCCATGCCACTGAGATACACCGTCCATCACCATGTCTGGGCTCAGTGTGGGAGGGTTTCTGTTTCCAGTTCTTGGAATAATACTTAAAGTGCATCCCCACTAATTGTGGCCCCCCTGAAGCTCTCAGTACAGGGGTCAGAGCTAAGGATCGCTAGTGGGTAGGAACATTTCCATCTCATCCCCAAAGTGCAGAGAAGCACATTGCTTCTTTAAGCGTGTTTCTAAATGGTCCTGTTTGGTTGTGTTCCATGTGCAACAACTGAGTAAGTGGGTGCAAGTCCTCTGCTTCAGAGAGTTCACTGTTTAAAAGGTGAAGGAGCGCCAACTTCCAAAGTGAGTAGAAACACAGTAATACATATACAGGTAAGTCCCCCAGTAGGGCAACAGCCAAGCACACACGCAATGTCAGTGGCGGCAGGTTAGGGGTAGAAGGAGCAGGGGAAAGTGGAGTCCTGAGAAATTCACTACAGGGAACTTAAGTGTCAGTGACCAGGAGAGCACCTTGAAGTGGTCTCATTGCTGGTGACGCTTTGGAAGACTGAAGCAGCCTTCACGGGGCTGGCACGGTGGCTCCCGCCTTGCCAAGGGCTTCCACATACAGATGGTGGGTGGCACAGGGATGCATAGGTCGTTTACCTGAGCTTGAGCTGAGCCAGGCTGGTTAGGGGACCTACATGTCAATGAGAGAGCAAGCTGCTGGCTGAAGAAAGCTTCATTATCCTCCAGCCCCAGGAGCTCCTGGGGGATGGCAGGGAAGGGCATGAGCTCTCTCAGCAGACCACAGGGCTAGAAAGGGGTGTGTACGGTTACCTTCAGCCTCTGTGGGGCCTCTCCAGAGACCTGTTTATTCTGCACTCAGCAAAGGGCAAGAGGATCCTGTCTGAATTTGTTGCTCGTGGGCCCAGATTTCAAACATGCTCTACTGCCTCAGCAAAGATTACGCCGTAAAAGCTTCTTGGAATTATTGGTTCTCTACTCCCCAAAAGAAAACAGTGATTTAAAACAGTCTCCTGAGAACTGCTGTTCTTCCCACACGTGCTTATTATCCTGCATCCTGGGCCATTGGTACTGGGCCCAGCCGATGACTGGCCATATATACATTATGAGACATGCCTAAGGAGGAGAAACCCAGCAAGCAGATGAGATACAATTTCTTAAACTAACCATAAATTACTCCATGAAAAGAACCCTTATGTAACACTGAGGTATCCTGATTAGTGTTCTTTCGGCCTTGCAAGTACCTGAATGAAACCACAAAATAGTTAAACAACAATATTGGGAACTCAGTTTCAATAAAAGCTGTTTATTTTTAGCTGAGGATCAAGCTCCAAAATAAGTGAGCTCTCTGTGCCAGGCGTTCCAGCAGAGCAGAAGAAGTTATCTGTATCTTTAGAGTTTCTTATAAAGTCTTCTGCTTCATGCTGGCTTAAACGATAGCTTTATGTTTCTTTTCGGTTGTGCTGACATTCACTTTGGTGTTGGTGTATTATTTCTACAAAGGACCTAAATGCCTATCTCTCTACAATTCTCCTCCTCCAAAATGCACAGCTAGTCACACTGTATACTTAATGTCAACCAACATTTATTGAGCAACTACTATGTGTAAGGAACTATGAAAAGGAGACAGGCCTATAATGTCTTCTCAAGAATATTAGAGTCGTGTCTTGGGGACAGATATGGACACAATTCAAGGAAGAATGTTTTTTTTGTAATCAGAGGCTTAAAGCCATGTACTACGGAGCACATATTTAAATCCAATTCGAAGAATGGAAAAGCTTCATGCGTGATACGAAACGTGGCCTGGAAACATCAACAGATTTCACTAGAAGGTAAAGTAGGAAACATGCTCAAGATCAAAGGACGTATGTTTGAAAACACAAAGACTTTAAAGTGTTCAATGGGTTCCTCAGCGTGACTATACCTTAGGGATGGATGGAGAGATCTTCTGCACTGGGAAACGCGATTGGAAAGGGAGACGGGGGCTAGAAGTTTTTAAGGGTCTTAGATGCTATTTAATAAATCACATGTAGTTACTGACAAATTATGAGGAAGGTGGCGATTTTCAACTTGTAATTTAGGATGAATATTTTGGTAGAAAGTGCATCAGAGAAGATGCAGTAGCACCATTTATAAGTCCATTGTGATAAACCAACTCCATTTATTAAGTCTATATTCATTAGATATCTACTGTGTGCTAGGCCCAGTTTTAGACTAGACACAGGAATGAGCAAAATAGGAAAACAAAGTTTCCTGACTCTTGGAGCTTATGCTCTAGTGGGGAAGACAGAGAGTGAATAGCATAAATAAATGAACTATGTTTATTTTAGTGATAACTGATAAAGAGAAGGAATAAAATAGGGAAAGGGGGTATGGAGGTGCGGGAGAAGGGTTAATTTCTGTACATTTTGCAATATATATTCAAGGTCATTAAGGAAGGCCTCTTGGAGAAGGAACTTGAGGGAAGACGTGAAGGAAGGAGGCTTCAGGCAGGGTCTCTAAATGTCTGGAGTAAGCCTGTGTCAAGCAGAGGAGAAAGATGGGTAGGGCCAAGGCTCTGATGCTGGGTGAGCCTGGGATGCTCACAGGTTGACTGGTAAGTTAGGCGGTGTGGGCGGAAGAGGGAAAAGAAGAGAAACGAAGCACCCTTAGTGACTGTGGGCTTGGTTAATAAAGAACAAGTCAAAGACGACTTAGGTTTTTTTTCCTGGATGGCTTAGGTTGACATATTTGGTGTTGAAACAGCTTTTCTTCTGTTTTGTTTTTTGAGATGGAGTCTCACTCCGTCGCCCAGGCTGGAGTGCAGTGGCGTGATCTCAGCTCACTACAACCTACACCTCCTGGGTTCAAGGGATTCTCCTGCCTCGGCCTGCCAAGTAGCTGGGACTACAGGCATGTGCCACCATGCCCGGCTAATTTTTTTGTATTTTTAGTAGAGACAGGGTTTCACCATATTAGAAGGTCTTGATCTCCTGACCTCATGATCCGCCCACCTCGACCTCCCAAAGTGCTGGGATTACAGGCGTGAGCCATCGCACCCGGCCTGAAACAGCTTTTGTAAGATGGTCTTGGTGACCTCATCAAGGAAGAGGGGAAGTCAGCTAAGAGTCAACAGCCAGGGATTAGGGCTGGGGATTGGAATTCAGTGGCAACGTTTTGGATTAGCTCCTGGGAGGAACAGGAAAAGGATCTAACCAGATACAAATATAAGGACTGATGAGCAGGGTGTCAGCTGTATCGTGCCTTGCTGATCCGTCAGGCAAGCATACATTAGCACTTACTGCGTCAGCAGCAGCACTGTGTCGAATGCTAGGCGAACCGAAGTCGAATCGGCTCGCTGATGGAGAGGAAAGAGAATATTTACAAATATATAAAGTTTGTTCTTTCATCAGGTCTGAGAGAATGAGATAGCATAAATATTTAACTCTGACAATAAACCCACTTGTGATACAAACAAGTTTTATTGGGCTGACTCTTAAAAGGTCCATTAAAAACATACACACACACACACACACACACACACACACAACTCTCTTCCTTTGTCTACAGAGATAACTCAGCACCAACAGCTCTATTCTTCAATAATTAACCCCACCTAAATCTGTAGAACTGAGTTTTCAACCTGTGTGCTTACAGGGTACCTCACGTGGGATATGAGTGTGCTCTGAATTGGTAATAGGTGTGCTGAAAATATTGACCTCCTCAATCTTGGGCTGGCTGAGCAGGACCTGGGGCGACCAAAGGCTTGGGCTTCCCGTAGCCTAGTAGCTTATCCCAGCATGCAGTACAAACACAACATGTATGCCATGTGTGAAAAAGGCTGGGAAGCAGGCAGTGTGGCTACTCTGTATTCATTTCCCCAGCACAGTGACCCCAGCCTTTTTTGAATATACACTCATATCAGTAACAAAATCTTGAGCAGTACTCCCAATATATCTTTATGTATTTTATAAGTTATAGGCAGTTCTACTATCATTAATATCTCAAGTCATAAAAGCCAAAGTTCATTATTAATTATGTAAATCTCTATTTCAAATTGTCTTCCAGACGATTTTACAGTAGTTCAGTTGGCTTCTTGTCTGGTCTAAATCTATGTTCATCATTGTTGCCTTGTAGATGTGACTGTTAACAGGGCCAGTACTAGGAGTAGGGAAATTTCAGCTTCGTCTCTTTCTTGTTGGCTACTCATTGCTGGTAATTAATATTTTCTCTTTGTGGTTCCTCTGCAAGAATCTTTTTAAGTTACCTCTCCATTTTGTGGGGATTAGTTTGGCTAAAGATAAGCAATGTAGCTCATAGTCTGTCATAGTCTGTCAATAGTCTGTCAATCGAGTCCATGTCGGCTGCTGCACATCATGATGTAGGGCAGTACTGAAAGCAAGCATGGAGGTAAGATTGCTGGGGTCAATCTTCTCTACTGTATAATCTCCATCCTCCCTCCCAGAAACCACCAGCAGGCTGGCAGCTCCAGTGACGGCACCTCCTATCATATCCTGACATTCCATACTGTCATGACAATTTATTTCTTTAAAAATATTTATTTTGTTTTTATTTATTTATTTATTTATTTATTTATTTATTTATTATTATGATTTTTGAGATGGAGTCTCGCTTCATTGCCCGGGCTGGAGAGTGGTGGCACAACCTCAGCTCACTTTGTCTCCCAGGTTTCAGGGATTCTTGTGCCTCAGCCTCCTGAGTAGCTGGGATTACAGGCATGCGTCACCACACCCGGCTAATTTTTGTTGTCTTAGTAGAGTTGGGGTTTCGCCATGTTGGCCAGGCTGGTCTTGAACTCCTGACCTCAAGTGATCCACCTCAGCCTCCCAAAGTGCTGGGATTACAGGCGTGAGCCATCATGCCCAGCCTAATTCTTCAAAAATATTTTAGAATATTTTAATTCAATATTTTAAACACAGATAACATTTCTCATCTAATCATCTGAACCCCATTTTGGAGACCATTGTTCTTGTGTCCTCTAAATGTCTATAACTTCCCTTCTTAACCAAATGGAGAAAGCTTTTAGTTGTTATGTGTGTCCCATCTGCCAACCACAGTTCAGATCACCTCATTTCATCCTCACAGCCACCCTTTGAGGGAGAATGATTGTCTCCATTTTACAGATGAAAAAACTGAGGCTCAGAGGGTTTATTAACTTGTCCAGGTTGGCATTGCTTGTAAGAAAGAGAGACAGATTTGAAACATATGATCTTTCCCATCTTAACTACTGCCTTCCTTCTCTTAGGGCTTGGGGGTAATTCCCATTCTTGTGTCTAAAGAACTAAGTCCTGGAAAATAATGAATTGTCAGATCTCAAGACACGCTTTACGATAATACTGTCGTGGGTGCTACGTGTCGGCTTCCTGGCTAAAATTGCAGCATCGTTATGACTGCTTTCTGTCCATGCGGCAAATCTGGTTGCTATGGTATCCTTCACATAGAAAAATATTCGTCAGCTCCAGGTGGCTGGAACACCACACAGGCTTACTGATAGTGAGAACACGAGCAATGATTCAGTGAATTACAGGATACTCTCCTGAGAGAAAAATGTGGTCCCCGGGGACTTTGATG
The DNA here is from genome assembly GCF_003255815.1 of Theropithecus gelada. Lineage (NCBI taxonomy): Eukaryota > Metazoa > Chordata > Mammalia > Primates > Cercopithecidae > Theropithecus > Theropithecus gelada. Next base: position 64,702,943 of record NC_037685.1, on the reverse strand, counting down.
AAGTCGGCTAGAGATGTTCACTTTGTATTTTTCCCGCTACAAAACTTCAACTTTAGTCCGTTGAGTTACAGACAGAGTGGCTAAATCCGCAAAGATGTCAGTAACAGGGGATTACTGAAATAGCGTTCCTTCCTGTGGGGGAAGGAATATATTGCATTAAAATAAATGAATGTGTTGACCTAGTCAAATTAAATTGCCATATCCAAAGTAGTGGCAGATTAGGCATTTTAATTGTTGGTCATTGATTTAAATCATCTCCTGAGTCAGAATGTATTCTCATTGAGCATGATCACATCCAGATAATGTTTTCTTCCAGTAAGAGGGAAAAAACAAAGGAAAATAAATAAAACACAGTTCACTAGAACCTCATAAAAGTTCTTGCACAAGAAGTGAAGTAGCACGGGAAAATATGAGTTCTTTTACAAAAACAAGTTTTTCCTTGAAGTCACTGGAAGATTGCTGTTCACGTAACATATTGGTATGTGTATATGTTTATACAAGAGGGGGCTGCAGCCCCAGGAAAATGTAAATCAAAATCTCTATGGTAGCTGTGGGTCATTTTAAAAAATGACTAACAGCATATATAATCTCCTTTCAATAAAACAGTGAGTTGTTCATTTCTGATTTTTTTAAAATTCATTTTCACTTTCTCCAAAGAAGCCCATATCTGAGGGTTGAGAATCATGTTTCTTTTTGTCTTAATTCTTCACTATTTTGAATTTGTTTTATATTCTGCCAAATACAAGCAAAGCATTATAGCATTGAAAAGTTTTCTATTAAAAAACATGACAAATTATATCTAGTTTATATTAAAGCAATTTCATTCTGTGCTAAATACCTTAAAATATGATGTTTAAGTATAAACTTACTTTTAAGTCAAAAACAAATGCTGATTAACCTTTTTAAAATATTCTTACCATGAAAGAAACTACATTTACAACATATGTAAATCAGGGATTTTTTTTTTAAGATTCAGTCAAAACTTTTTTAATGAAAACATTAGTCCCCTTAGTAAACTGAATTTCATAGCACAATGTTTCCATAATGAATATTAATCATCTCTCCTTAAATTATTTACCAAAATTCATTTAATACGCAGTTTTAAAGGTGTTTTTGAAGTGAAGTATATTTATGGTTCAAATATCATCAAATGAAAATGTAGTATTAGGCATGGGCTGTGTTCATGGCCTTCTCCGTGTGACTTTTCTGCTAAGTTTAGTCCATTGAATCTAAGTCCAGATTGAGGCAAGAAGGGCTAGAAGAGTATGCATCTACTAGCAAATACTCTGTCTTTCTTTTTCCCTATGTGAGTGAAATAAGCTCTAACACTCCTTGAGGTCTCTGGGAGCATCCTGGACTAGTTTGTAACAGGAAAAAAACAACGTGAAAACCTCAGCTTAAAGGGCCTTTTCTTCTTTTGCTTCAGCTCTAAAGAAAAAAATGCATAATCCTATTACACTTAGTTATCAGCGCCACTTGAAATCCTGACTGCCTTGATAATCACCATGGAGCTGTGTGCCGCTTAGCTGGTAGAGAGCTAAATTCAATTCATAGTACGGATGACTGGATATACCTCCTCATTTATTTTACTGATCTCTACACTTTCTCCTGTCCTCCAAGTTAAGATCTTTTTTGTTTTGTTTTGTTTTCCTGCTGCAACTACCATGTCACAGCCAACAAAAACACTACAGCAAGGCAGCTCTGAGCAGCATGGCTTTGAGGAAAGGTGGGAGGCACTGGGCTTCTCTGTGTCTGGATTTGAATCCTGACACTGTCGCTGGTTGTGTTCACGCCTTCCGACTGTTTTGGCGCTGGTTGTGTTCTAAGCGTCCAGTTCCTCATCTCCAAAATGGCAATGGTAATGTCTCCCTGAGTGTCATGAGGGTGAGAGATAATACAGTGAAGAGCCTTGAGCTGTGCTCTGTCTGGGTGTTTGTCCAACAACAAACCATTATGTTATGTTGTCATTGTTACTGTTTCTCACCTCTTAAAAAGCTCTTAAAGACCATTCTGACTGGAAATAGTGTTCCCAGCTAGAACCTTCTGCAAGGAGTCAAGATGTTTGATGGTTCAACTTTTCCTTCTCCTTCTAATCATTAACAATTTTCATTTTCATTAAGCCCCGCTGTATGGATGAGCTCCTTTCTTACTCCTCATACTACATGGTGCAGTGGTGAACATGTGTGTTTAGTGGCTGATTAAAGTATGAATAAATAAATGAAGAAATTATGTGAGGAATTGTTTGTCCTTTCTTCAGTTGCATTTTTGTTTGTAATTTATACCCTCCTTCTTTTAAAAAGATGTTTTAAAAGCTTTGCCATTTTCTCATCCCCTCATTCCCATTTAGTTATGAATGGGGGCTAGAATTGGAGCAAAAGTCGTGGTTTGAGTTACAGCATCCCATCTGTGACCTTGGGCACCTCATTGAACCTCCCTGATCCTAGTTTCTTCCTCCATAAGATGGGAATGGTAAAACCTTTTTTTTTTTTTTTTTTTTGAGACAGAGTTTCACTCTTGTCCCCCAGGCTGGAGTTCAATGGTACAATCTTGGCTCACTGCAACCTCCGCCTCCTGGGTTCAAGCGATTGTCCTGCCTCAGCCTCCCAAGTAGCTGGGATGACAGGCATACGCCACCACACCCAGCTAATTTTGTAGTTTTAGTAGAGACGGGGTTTCTCCATTTTAGTCAGGCTGGTCTTGAACTCCCGACCTCAGGTGATCCGCCCACCTCAGCCTCCCAAAGTGCTGAGATTACAGGCATGAGCCACTGCGCCCCGCTGGGAATGGTAATACCTTTTTAAAAGCTCTTGTGAGGATCAAGTGAGCCGTTGCACATAAAGCATTTAGCATCAGGCCTGACACCTAATATCAACAATAACAATGCAGATACCTTTAAGCAGAATATTTGAATGGCATATGCATATGAGAATTAGAAAAAGGATTGAATGGCTTTCATGGGTCCTATAAACTTTCCTCATACAACTTATCTCAGGGCAAATACTCCTGAATATGCATTAGAAAACCTGCAACATTCTCACAAATTCCACAAATTCAACAAATTCCAATAACAACTGTGGATGACTGTGATTAACTAATTAAGGAATAAGAGAAGGAAAATTGTCGATGTACTGTTTTAGCTTCTAAGTAGCATATTCCCTGTTTAGTAAGTACTGCAATTAGAGCCAGTGTTTATCTCCAAACTACAAAATGCAAAAAACTCTAGACATTTTTTTTTTTTTTTATCTTTTCGGTAGTAACTATTTCATGAGTTGCCAACAAGTTTTACCATGCCACTGTGTGCCTAACACCGGGTCAAGTGCTGTGGGAACTGTCGAAAAACAGACTCCAGCTCACAGACTCCTGTAAGCTGATTTCAGAGAAAGCCATCCAAGGCCATGTGCACCAAGGGCCAGATTGCCCGGCTGATTTGAGGCTGACTGCAGTCTGAAGCCATTTCTCCAGCCATTTTAATAACTGTCTTACAATAACTGACTGCCTTGCAAAATGCAGCTTTATTTATCTCCCAGTATCAGAATCCTGCCTGCCTTCTCATTTTTATTAGAACTGGATTACAAAACAGGGAGAAATCACCACATTACATTTAAGAATAAAATTGAAAATGAATAATCAGTTGAGGCTGATGTCAGGGACAAAGACATTGCTGAGGCTGTGGTCTTAGATGTTTAGCTAACTGTGTCAGAGACCACAGTATGAAATTTATAAACCATTCGGACTAGAGCTCATCCACCATGCTTTCCTAGCAACAAAGTGTGAGGGCAATCTTAACTTTCCTACAATGTTCATGTGGATTTGTTTGGATTCAGTTAGCATGGATGTGGCTTTTGTCTATAATCACATAGCCAGGACATTGGTGTGTGGTTGACCTTCTCTGGAGTCCTATGACATTGTTCCGAAGAGATATTAATGTCGCTGACTTCAACACAACGTTTCATCTTAGAAATCACAGGATTGTAGAGCATTAAAAGCATTACCAGACTCTAAAAGAGCCCTCATTTTACTGGTGAGAAAATTAAAATCAGATAGGGTAAAGTTTTGTGCCCAAGGTTATACAACTAACTAGCCACATTGTTAATAAACCTTTCGGTAATAACAATAGGTAGGGGCTGTGACCAACCAAGTATTAAATCGATTTTTTTAAATTAAATAAAAAGCATTCAGAAGTTACTTAACTTACCATCTAATAATCCATAGTGGGCCGATCATAAAAGCTGCCCAAAGAAAAATACACTTAAAAAGCTGAAAACCGTGTGTATAGTTTTTGACATGACCTTACTTTAGTAATTGTTTATGTCGTAACTTATTAAAATAAACATACCTTGTGAATTGTTTACAAAATCCCAACATCTTTTTGGAAACAAGTATAATGAGGCATTGTAGTAATACTTGGTATTTTGTTTTTATGTTTTTGAATGCTGATATTTTGGGGTTTTTTTGAATGCTGGTATTTTTAAGACTGTGTAATTTATATTGAGTACTTTAATAAATGGGTGTAGTGGCTGGGCACCATGGCTTACACCTGTAATCCCAGCACTTTGGGAGGCCGAGGCCAGCGGATCACAAGGTCAGGAATTCGAGACCAGCCTGGCCAACATGATGAAACTCCATCTCTACTAAAATACAAAAATTAGCCAGGTGTGGTGGTGTGTGCCTGTAATCCCAGCTACTCAGGAGGCTGAGGCAGGAGAATCGCTTGAACCTGGGAGGCGGAGGTTGCAGTGAGCCAAGATTGTGCCATTGCACTCCAGCCTGGGTAATAGAGTGAGATTTGGTCTCAAAAAAAAAAAAAAAAAAAAGAAAGAAAGAAAGAAAAAAAGGAAAAGAAAAAGAAATGGGTGCAGTATTCCAATAGTATATCATTTATTTTTCATCTCTCGTGGTGGTGATGCTAAGAACGACATGCTTAAAAACCCTTGGGGTTTTGTTTTCATGACTGTCTCAGTAAATCCTTAAAATATATTTTATTATTTTTTTTGAGACAGGGTCTTGCTCTGTGACCCTGGCTGGAGTACAGTGATGGGATCATAGCTTACTGCATCTTCTACCTCCCAGGCTCAAATAATCCTCCCACTTCAGCCTCCCGAGTAACTAAAGCCACATCCGGGCTAAATTTTTTTCTTTTTTTTTTGGTAGAGACAGAGTTTCATTGTGTTGCCCAGGCTGGTCTTGAACTCCTGGGCTCCAGTGACCCCTGTCTCATTGGCCTTCCAAAGTGCTGGGATTACAGGCGTGAGCCATCACACCCAGCCTATCCTTAAAACATTTTTAACTAAACCAGATTTAGGATAAAATAAAGCCCAAATTGGTATTCACTAGCCATGATAGACCTTTAGCCAAATATTTAGTCATCAATTAACGTGAACTTCCTGGGTGATTTTAGGGTATCTAGTGTAATGAGAAGGTTGTTTTGTCCCAAAGGGGATCAGGAAGCTAAATTTTAAAATCACATAAATCTAGAGTTAAGTTTGGGATCATCATTTTTACAATAGTATATAAAATGGCTTAGGGTGGGCTGCGGTTGAAAGTAAGATGCTGTTTCAGGTGGTACATTTCAGTCAGTGACTTCTGCTGAACTCCTGCTAGAAACTGGGATCACCCAGGCGAGGACGAACACAGGGAGGACAGGGGATAGAGGACCATTTTGTACATGGGAGAGTAACTGAGCCAAGCAGGAAACTGTACTTAGTTGAACTTGAGAAAGGTGTTGAAGTTTCTGATTAGAGAAATAGCTGTGAACTGGGCCCTGTCCCACAACAAGGGCCCCCATATAGAACAGGAAGGGCACACAAACAGGTTCCCTCTTTGTGGAAGGGAGGTTCACATACAGCAGCAGGATGACCAGCTAGAAGTGTCCGGAAGTGCTCCTGCTAGACTATGAAAGTGCCATCAGAAGGACTGGATTTGTTTAGGAACTTTGAAAGGACGACATACCATAGAGTCCCTTCCCTTTCCTCCTGCTTTCTCTCCTTCCTCCTTTTCTCTCTTCCTGCCCTCCTGCTTTTTTCCTGACCTCCTTCCTGCCATTCTCACTTCCTCCTTTCCTTTTTTCTTCTAACTGGAAGTTGGTTATATCTAGCCATTAAATACGAGTTTTAAAAGATACAGCCGCTTTGGAGATTCCAACCAAATTATAAACATCCTTTCTATCACCTCTCAAAAAATACTAAAGTAATTTTAAAAATCTTTGTTTGTAGTTCTTCCTTATGGCTTTATATGAAGCATCAAGCTATTCATGATATTACTTTTAAGCAATTAAAAGAAATAAAATAAAACATTTCTAAATAACAAAGGAAAAGCATAAATACAAGGCATGAGAGTCATTGACTTATACCTGACAGACACTAAGTGTCTGCCCTAATAAACAGTAACAATTAGTTTAAAAAGGAAACACCAAATGTCACTTCACAGCTTAAGCCTAGAAAGCAAAGTTAGCCAGAAAATAGTTACAAAATTCTAAGGATTCCGTGGGTTTTGTTATTAAGGCAAAGTGTCTTTTCATTTGTCATTTTCATCAACTAATCTGACAGATTCTTTATGAAGAAAGCACAGAGCCAGAAAATTGTCCCCACCCGGCCAGTACCTGCTCAGAGGATCTACCATTACAGTCCAGATCACCCCAAACGGCTTTTTAAATGCATTTGCTTTTCTAAAAGTGACGAGCAGTGAAACAAACCTATTCAGTCAATTGAAATAGTTATTTCGGGGAGAAAATGGAATCCTTTTCAAAAGAAGCTGTTTCACTATCTTAGTGTGGTATTGAAAGTTGGATGGTTTCCATGAAAACAAAAAATGGACATAAAGGACAAAAGAGTTTGTGAGTGATATTTAGAGTGAAGTTGAGTATGTGTGTGTGGGTGGGTGTGTATGTGTAGCAGCAGATCATAATCAGAAATTTTTCTCAGAATTAACTCTCTGTGTTCATTTCTTTTTTGTATGACTCATTCAATATTCACTATTCCCATAAATATTGGCCGTACACCTACTCTTTTCCAGGCATATGTGGCCATTGGGGGTTAAAGAAGGCTGAGGTTCCTGTCCCTAAAGTGTTTATCATGGTAACCAACTAAAAGTTTGTTTCCTACTCACATTGGGGGCAGAAGTACTGCTTCACTTCCAGGCCTACTGAAGTTCCGTCACCTCCACGTGAAGCTTCTAGGCCCGCTGGGCACTGGAACATCTGCTGTGGCTAGAGGAGAGCTGGTGGCAGGTCACATGGCAGATTCACCCACCTGCCTTTGGCCAGTGCTCTTTCCCATGGCCCAGCAACCAGGAAAGCTGAATCAGAGTCCGCTCAAAGGTCTATCCCACAGTCAGCTGGGTTTTGCCACAACATTACTTAAAGATGCTTCATTTAGGTTGGGCGCGGTGGCTCATGTCTATAATCCCAGCACTTTGGGAGGGCCGAGGTGGACAGATCACTTGAGGTCAGGAGTTTGAGACTAGGCTGGCCAACATAGCGAAACCCCATCTCTACTAAAAAATAGAAAAATTAGCCGGGTGTGGTGGCACACGCCTGTAATCCCAGCGACTTGAGAGGCTGAGGTACAAGAATCACTTGAACCTGGGAGGTGGAGGTTACAGTGAGCTGAGATCATGCCACTGCACTCCAGCCTGGATGACAGATCAAGACGCTGTCTCACAAACAAACAAACAAAATAAATAAATAAATAAATAATAAAAACTATGCTTCATTTAATTTTTTTTTACCATAGTAAAAATATCCTTTTATTAAAAACTGACCTGGAAAGCTAAGACTCATGCACTACATTGAATTAATGAATGGTTAGTGACAAATAAAGATAGAAGTCTCAGTAAAATGCATGCCCATCCAAGCCCTTTCTTTTGAACAGGTCTCAGGTTTGCCCAATCAGACTTTTCATAAATGTAAGATTGATGAATTTGCTTTTTATTTCTTTCACTCTCCACTCTTTCTGAAGTTGCAAATAAGCAGTCGAAAGTCCATAAGCAGATTCTGGCGGTAAATCAAGTATTAACTAATGCACAGCTGAGATCACGACTGTGACAGCAATGATTATCTCAAAAAAATCAGAAGTGGGCAGTTCTCAGCAACTCCTTGTCTGACCCCGATAGAGCGGGACCCTTCCCTCTCTTTCCCTGCCTTCCCGGCAGCCCTCTCCCTCTGTCATTCTCTTCACATCCCCCAGGTCAAGGCTCTTAAACAGAAACGGAAGTTAAGCCACAAGGTTAGAGGACAAGCAGTGACTCAATGATTCCCTGAGGGTCAGGTGTGTGGGTAGTGAGAGAAAGAAGGGAGAGAGAATTCCAGATTAGAAAAGTAGCCCAGATGGGAGGGTGATCAGGGCTGGAATTTCAGAGATGACAATGACATCAGCATTAGTGATACTCCTCCACTCTCCTACACAAGCATTTAAGAACGTTGCTATGAACTACTTCCCACCTATTTTCTTGGCATGCCTAGGAACGTGGGACTTTCTGGCAGATTTAATGGGTAGTTTGGTGGTGTCTAGTGTGCTAATAGAAGCCATTATACCAAAGAGAATTTAAAAACCTAGAATTTAGTAAACTGAAGGTGTTTCTTTTTTTTTTTTTTTTTTGCTGTTTTGAGACTATTAATCTCAAATACTCTAAATTTGCTGATTTCATTATTGTGTTAGGACATAAGTGAGATAATGAAGTGGGTAATTAATGATATACTCTTTAGGATGTAAATAAAAACTGCACTCCACAGAGAAAAGAAGTACCAAAAAGCTTAAAAGAGGTCATGAACCTTAGTACCTGCATTATACAATGAGGGTCGTTTTTGTACCAAGGCAAAGGAAGGAAGTCTCTTAGAATCATCATCTTTGCTACTTTTAGTCAACTGTGGAATGTTTTTAAACTGTATTTATGGTCTTAAAGGGCATCTAAGAAAAGATTTGGAAATTTCAAGCAAAGATTAATCACTGGAATTATGATATAAATCGCACTGTTTCTTTATAAGAGGGGAGTTCTGTTCACTACTAAAAGACTCTGTTGAGAATGTGAATGAGTGGAACATACCCCACCTTACATTTTAGTCTTCTTTAGGGGTTTGATTCATTAGAAAGTGTGTGGTTCTTTCTGTTCCAAACAGAATCCTTTTCTCTGGGACTTTATTTTGAGACTGTGATACAAATCCTTGGTGTTCCTTTTTAATGGGAATGAAAACAATGAGGAAAGGAAGTGTGGAGGCTTGGAATCTCAGCTGAGGCTTCACAGGTCACTGGGGAGCAGTGAGGTTCCTCTCCGCCGTTAGCAACCGGAAACATGAAAGAGGACTATCATCTGCTCCTTGCTCTGAATTTCTTTGAACCTCTATGCTGGAACCCTCCTCAGTTCTCCATGCAAACCTTAACCAAGCCCCTTTGTGGTGCTTGGTGCTGTGCTGGTGCGGAGAATGCAAAGACACTGTCTGTGGTGGGAAACAGAAAGGCAGAGTGAACCAGAAATTCCAGCGCCGGGGTAAGTGCTGGATCAGAAGGGCATGTGGGTACAAAGGATAGACCTTTGTGAACTTTTTACTTAGCCTTGCATGGCCTCAGTCGCAGTGGTCAGGTGGTCTGGAAGGACACGGCGGAGAAGATAGAACTAGAGCTGGGAATCAGAGAGGCAGAGAGGAAAAGAATTGGCTAGTCACGTAAAGCAGAAGAATGTCATTCTAGACAGAGGGAAAAATGCCTATAGGGAACAGAGGATGGGAGTTGGAAGGTCGGTTTTAGGAAACTAAGTCGGTTGGAAGATTGGTTTTAGGAGTTGTTTAGCTCCATTGCCAACTACTATCAGGGATGTGGGCGGTTGAGACACAGAAGTATGTCAGGGACCCATGCTGAGCTCAAGAATTTCATAGTGTCCTCGGAAATTTGGATTTTTCTTTGGAGAGATTTGAGAACCATGGAGAACTCTAAGCAAAGGAGAGAGTGATCAGACTTGGGTTTTGTCTCTGAAGTTATCTTTGCATGATGTTGGTAGCACTCCTAAAAAATGCATAAATTGCCTTCAGAACAAAAGATGTCCTGCTATTTTATGGAAATATAGTCAAGAAAGTCTTTATTTTCAAGCACTTTATGTTGCTGAGCAGAGATTCTTCCTTCATCCTGTGATCTTAAGCTTAGCCAACATCAGCCACTGGTGGCCTGTGTGTGTGTCTCAGTTCTTTAAGGGCTGATACCTGGGTTCACCATAAATGTCTAGAGTGGAGTCAGAATTTACCTGAACCCCACATTTTCCGGCATGCATGGAGGCTGTTGTTGAAAATAAATAGATCATCTCTCTGAAAATGAGATTTCTCTTTTAAATTTATACCTGAGCCTCTTCAACAAGGCAGCATGGCCAAGAGTGTTTAGAAGCTGCAGAACAGTGCATTTTCTTGGAGCATAGACTTTCCTCAAATTTGAAGGAAAACTTTGTTGCATTGAAAGAAGTATGGGCATGTTATATTCCAACTACATATAGGAGGAAATAAATAAATCCATTGGAAGTATCTGTTTATTTTCTTCTGCCATTTGGGTTCATCAGTGGAAATTGTGAAAAGTATTCATTTCGGTTAATAATAATAGCTCCAATTTTTAAGTGCCTGCTCTGTGTCAAATTACATAATTCATTTTGTTTAACAAATGTGAACGTAACATCAAGTTCAAATCCCGGTGACAGAGACCAGGATTTCAGCAGTAAACTAAATGCTCTTCCTTGTTCTGGAGTTTCTCACATCCTTACAATGACTCTGAAGAGTATATGTAATGTTGTGCACATGTTGCAATGAGGAAACTGAGGCTTTGAGATGCAATGAGACTTGCTCAGGGACGCATAGAGTAAACTCACACTCAGCCAGCTCCCCATGGCCACCTTCCTCGCTGAAAGATTTTTTAAAATTCCAACTTACTGTCTCTTTCCCCTTATCTGTTCCCGCCTTTACTTTCTTCACTAGGGACATCTATTTCTTTCCCCTAGATCTGCCTAGTTTTCTTTCTCTGAAAATCAACCATGGCCATCAACCATCAGCAGCAGCAGCAGCCATGCCCATATACAAACTTGTTTGTATCTTCCTTCTTAACAACAGCCACAGCAACCCCAACCACCACAGAACTGTCCCTGCTGTTTTCAGATTCACTGAGCTCACGCTGTAACTCTAAAAGAGACAGCAGTCACAGTTATATCTAACAGGACAAGTAAGAATTCAAGATGGCCAGAGATCATAGAGTGGAGGTGGCTATAAGTATCAAAGGGTTCAGGAAAGGTTTGTTGGAGGAGGTGTCCAACAGGCTACACCTTCAGGAAGGAGAAGTTAAAAGTAGAGAGAAAGGCCTTATAGGCAGGCCCGACTAGTTCAGTGACCCCCAAAACTCATCCCGTTACATCACACATATTTCCTCTGCTCCCGAGAACCAGAATAATCATAGCTGAATGTGGTTACATTTCATGGGAAGGGAGGCATTACTGAACTGTAATTAAAAGCACCCCCACATCTCCTGTTCCCCAGGAATGCCATCTTGGACTGGCTGGATGATTCCCTTGGAGGTGTGAATGGGGTAGCCTGGGGGAACTGGGTTTCCTCCAGGGCATATTCAGGGAGATTTTGCATGGTCCTGACTGGATCAGGCCTCATTCCTGCTCATAAGGTGACCTAATCCTTTGCTCATCACCGGAACTGCCCTCCTTCTCCCAAGTTCCTCCAGATTGGAGATGACTCCCCTCATGAAATCTGACTTCCCAGCACTATTCCAAACCCACATTTGGAAGACCTCCAAGCTTCATGAGAGTCCTTGTTATTGATTAAGGCTGGGGTCTGGCACTCAGTCCAACCACAGCCCCAGCAACAGTAGCATCAGGCTTCTCAAATAGAGTGGAACAGAAAGCTATGAAAGCCTGGCATGTGCCCTTTGGCCTCTTTACATCAGACCAGGAGAGAAAAAAGAGAGCAGGAGAGCTTTTTCAGGGGGCAGAAGTTTCCTTTGCAAAAGATCTTTGACCAGCAGCAATGTGCAAGTCCTTTGCAGGGAATAAGTCAACGGGCTGCTAATCGACTCTGCCTTGAGATTTATGCAGAGCAAGAAAGTCACTCTCAGCTTCTCCTTAATTCAGCATGTCTCGAGCACATGCTGAGCCCCAAGCACTCTGCTCGGCACCAGTGATACAAAGAGTAAATAAGGCAACCTAATGTAAATGACGAGTTAATGGGTGCAGCACACCAACATGGCACATGTATACATATGTAAAGAACCTGCACGTTGTGCACATGTACCCTAGAACTTAAAGTATATATATAAAAAAAAGGCAACCTCTACCCTCGAAGAGCTGTGGTCTAATGGGGGAGAGAGATGTGTAACAAGAACATTTCAGTATAATCTAAGGACCATAATGAATGTGTGAAAGTCCAGAGAAGAGCCGAGCTAACCCGGGATACAGGAGATGATGTCTTCGCTAAATCTTGATAGAGATAAATGTGAGCAAGTCAGGAGGTAAAAAGGGAGAGGAATGTGACAGATGGAGAGGAAACAGTGTAAGCACAAGTCTGGGATATGCAACAGCGGCCTGGGTCTGGGGATCTCCAGGCAGCTTCACATGACTTCTCATGAGCTCCAGAAGCACACAGAGGCCGGGCCAGGAGGCACTGTGGGCCATGGTGATGGGCTGGCACTTTATTCTGCAGGTGACAGGGAGACATGAAGGAGTTTGAAGGAGAATGAACATAGTTTCACATTAGAGATTCAAGGAAGGCAAGAACTGAAGCAGGGGGAGCTATTGGGTTCCGTTGCAAAAGTCCTGGTTTAGACAAAATGAGGGTCTAAACCAAGCACCATAAATGTCTAGAGTGAAGTCAGAATTTACCTGAACCCCACATTTTCCGGCATGCTTGGAGGCTGTTGTTGAAAATACATAGATCATCTCTCTGAAAATGAGATTTCTCTTTTAAATTTATTCCTGAGCCTCTTCAACAAGGCAGCATGGCCAAGAGTGTTTAGAAGCTACAGGACAGTACATTTTCTTGGAGCATAGACTTTCCTCAAATTTGAAGGAAAGCTTTGTTGCATTGAAAGAAGTATGGGCATGTTATATTCCAACTACATATAGGAGGAAATAAATAAATCCATTGGAAGTATCTGTTTATTTTCTTTGTGTAAGCTCGTCCAGCCCATGGCCCCAGGCCGCTTGCGGCCCAGGATGGCTTTGAATGTGGCCCAATACAAATTTGTAAATTTTCTTAAAACATTTTGAGATTTCTTACGTAATTTTTTTTTTTTTTTTTTTTTTAGCTCATCAGCTATGATTAGTGTTAGTGTATTTTATGTGTGGCCCAAGACAATTCTTGTTCCAATGTGGTCCACGGAAGCCAAAAGATTGGATACTTCTGGTAAACCAAGGCCAGGAGACAGAGGTGGGGAGGAAGGTAGAAGTTTAAGAAATATATTTGAGTCAAATTCAGCAGGTCCTGGGGTTGTGTGGTGAGAATATGGGGGGACTGGAAGAGAGAGGATGAATCTAAGAAGACCCTCAAGTGTCAGACTCGTAGAACTGTGTTCCATTTTTACATTAACATATTTTACCAGATGCATCTCATATAACTGAGTGTTATCTAGACAGTGTTTTTAAACTGACGGGTGATGAAGTCAGTGGATATGACTAGTAATTCTGAATAGGAAAGCATAGAACAGAAAATGCCAGATCTCCTTGCATACATAAAGTGCAGCTATTGTTTTGTGAAACTTTGCTTCAGTCTGTGTGTGTATGATGTGCGTACATGTGTGGGTGTGTGCATGTTCACAACTATGTGAAATTTATTTCTTACTAAAGATTGTGATCAAAATATTTGAAAGTCCTGGGATATTCTTTTTCTATGGTTATGATTAATTATTCTCAGATATGACTATGCCTCAGTCAGGTTAAGATGATCTTAAAAAGGGAGACCGATTCTTTTGTGGGAAAACAGGGAAATCTGTTCTCACTACTCTTCTTCCAAGACCAAATCTCCCATTACTCTGTGCACTTGGAACTCCTAAGGATTCCATCCAGAGAGAAAGGGAAAGATTGGAGCCAACAGAAGCAACAATCCCAGTCAGTGCCAGGACAATGTCAAACGCCCCACCCTTCAGAAAACAGTAGCAATATCGAGATACCCAGACATTGCTGCCCACGAATAGCCGTGTCTCTCAGAGGCAGAATCAGAACTGGAAGAATAATGTTACCTTATTTTTATATGGGGCTTACGGTCTGCAAGGACTTTCACAATACATTTTCCCATATGTACAACATCCTGGTGAGTTTGGAGGAACCTGAATATCTGAGAGATGTTTTGGGTGTTTATTGGCCTTCAGATCTATAAATGTTTTCCTCTTATAGTCATTCATGCATTCAGTCAACGTACTAAATGATAGCCATTTGCAAGACTCGAGGCTAAGAACATGAGATGTAAAGATGCAATCTGGTTTCCAATCTGGTAATGTGTACCTGCAATGTCAAAATTTAAAAGGATACAAAATCCACATATTTATTTAAGGATGTTTGCAGCTTTACCTAGGACATATTTACAGAATGCATGTGCATGAATATACGTGTGTGTGTGGGGTGGGGGGGGGGAAGACAGAGAGATAAAATATTTATGTCTCCAAATTTCAAAGTCACAAATTGATAGCCCACAGGGAATAGAGCAGGACAAAGCTGATACTCTTTTGGCCTCCAAGGGGCATAGTGCTATCTTCTTCTTGGGCTAAAGGAGAACACGTTAGAGGTAGAATAAATACACACATTTGATGAAAGCTATGTAACCTCAGGAAAAACAAAAAACATACAACAATGTTTGCATACAAAGGGTTTCCCAGGCCTCTCAATTATATCTAAAAACCCCAGATAAAGAGCTCTCAGTTTATGCATTAAACTGAGCAAGATAGACTTCATCTCAATTAAAAAAAAATTATATGTTGACATTTACTTGTTCCTTATTTTGGAGAAACAAAAGGTTCAAGGACGGCTTTCTAAATTTTCCGTTTGGCACTAGGGATAATTCAAGCAGTCATGGAACATTAATTATAATCATTATATGCATAAGAGCAACACTTTCTTTGTTTTTAAATGTAAATGTATTTAAGTATTTGAAAGATATTTGAATTACTTTCCCTGTCACCTCCTTACAAAGCAGATCCCTGAATATACACCTAGCATGTTTTTCACAGTGAGAATGACCTTGGGAAGCCGACCTGGGAGATTCACAACCTCTTGAGATCAATGACCTTGGACTCCACATTAACCCACAACTTCTCCCAGTCATTAGTCCACAGGAAGCCCATATCCCTTGCTCACAATTTACTTACTTGTTCGGATTTTTTCTCATAACATGGAAAAATAATCTTCTGAAGGCATTTCCCTTAATGAAGCCCACATGTCTGATACAGATTTCTTTCCCAAGGTCCTGGCGTGTTTGGTTATGTTTTAACACATCTTTGCCCTTGAGATCCCCACATATCAGGCATGTGATTGCTAATATTTTACTTATTAACTGGTAAGCACATTGTGAACCATAATCGCAAGACTGTCTTCCCCAGCCTGGTGTTTATATCCTAAAAGTAACAGCCTCTTAGGAGAAGGCTCTTACTGCCATTATCCTAAGGTGTCATATTTCTGAATGTGTCCAAATGTCACATATCCAAAGTGACACATCTCATTTATGACTCTCATTACGTGTTGTTAAAGACCACTGCATTGTGTGAAGCATGGCTTCCTGAGATACAGCTTCATTTAACAGGAAGAGTATCATGAAATATTCTGTGCATTGCAGAAAATGAATTGCATGTTAGATACCTGTCATGGGAAGAATCTCCAGGCAGGTTGATGGGTGGTGTGTGACCCCAGGGCCCTCCTGCAGGCACAGAGGGAGGAGCATGGGAATCTACTTCCAAGAAGGCTGTGAGTTCACATGAATCTCAGCTCCAGATTCATCTGCGGGGAGAATATGGGTTGTTTATGGCAGAAACGTGTGGCTAACCTTCTTCTGCCTTCTTCTGAATCTCACCTCAGCTGCAAGACTTTTCCTGGTCACCTTATCCAAAATGCCCCTCCTGCTCTGAGACCCAGAGGATAGTGTCCTGTTCTGCACGGCTTTTGCTTTCTTTGGTTGTAGTAGTGCCTGGATGGGTCTTTGCCTATCCCTGCTTGGCTTAAAGACCTACAGGGTAGGACCCACTGCCCACAGCCTTGCATTCACCTGCAGCACCTACCAGCAGTCTTTCACAACAGGGGCACCCAGCAGGTGTCTGTTGAATAAATAAGTAAAGACAAATGCCTTCCACTTCCGAATGCCAAAGGAAGAGAGCCGAGAAAAGAGAATCAGAGACCATCCATCAGAACCACTATTTTCTAATATGGGAAAGTAACATAAGCACCTCTGCCCTAGTAATAGTAGCAAATACTGTCTCCAGATACTTTACAGAAATGCAATCATTTAATCTTTACAGTAACCCTCTGAGGTAGGTACTCTCGTTTATTCCCATTCTATAGATGAAGAAACTGAGGCATGCTAGAGTTAACCTACCCAGGCCAGGGTCACACAGGTAATGAGAGGTGAATCCAGAATTTTGGACTCACTTCTAACTGCCCGATGCCATGTTTACCCCTCTTGCACCCATTTAGTTCAATTATACCCTCAAATAAAGGAGTATTTTCCAAAAACATTGACAGGTTCTTTTTAAAAAGTTCATCTGTAAAACTAAGTATATGTATTCAGTAAGAGTAGAAACTTGAGCTTTATTCCAGAAATGGATATGCCATTGGTTAAGAACAAAATGAAATTAGAATGTATCTTCATTGTAAACTCTCTTTAAAGCAATAATATGAACCCTGTACAAAAATAGTCTGGTCTTAAAGAGTTGCTCTTTTGGTAAATTTGCTAGTTTTACAAATTTGGATCATGTTTTGCTTTTGATTATTTGAAGAATTTTGGGAGTCACATAGACTCCAGATATTCATTTAGTCATTAAAATAAGATGTGGAGATTTTCTTTATTTGGTCTAGTTTGTTTTGGTTTTTTTTTGAGTACAACCTTGAAACTTCGGCAACCAGGAAATACCAAGTTATTACATAAAGTAAAATGTATCTTTGAAATTGTCTAAAGCCATATGCAGAACGTCAAAGACAAGTGAAACAGCTGTTACATAAAATCTCCACTTTGCAGATACCTAAGACATTCAAGAAGGAAGAGGTGGGAATACGGTTCAGGACCTTAGTTTTGAATTTCCTGGCTCCTGTTAGTTTAAGATGTCCCTGTAGCATCATTTAAACATAGTTCTGGTACATGAATAAACTTCCATTTGGAATTTCCTTTCTGAAGTCTGCTGAGAATATAAATCAAAACCATATGAGATGTGTCTTAATCCAGAATGTGAAATAACATGAGAAATGTCAACCCAGAAGTAGTCCCTGAAATACGTTCGCCAGGATGCACGTTCTGGCGAAATTCTTTATTTAGAATGAAAGCCTCCAGAGAACTGGAGCTCTTATTTTTAACCCATGATTATGGAAGCCTGAACTGATAAAAGAAGATGCTTTTTAAAGGAATGTCAGTAGAAATGTTATTCAAGCCACCTAGAATGTTTGAGAAGGACATCTGTTGACATAAAAAGATGTTCAAAATGCATTGTCGAGTGCAAAAGCAGATTCCAATTTTATTTAAAGATTATGTAAAATAGATAGTATACTTAGCCTAGATACATGAACACATCTTCATACTAAAAGAACAAGAGATGTTCCAACAAAATATTGATCAATCTCTGGGTGGTAGATTTATGGCAATATTTTCCTTCCTTCCTTCCTTCCTTCCTTCCTTCCTTCCTTCCTTCCTTCCTTCCTTCCTTCCTTCCTTCCTTCCTTCCTTCCTTCCTTCCTTCCTTCATTTTTTCCTTCCATTTTTCCTTTCTTCCTTCCTCCCTTCCCCCCTTTCTTCCTCCTTCCTCCCTTCCTCCATTACTTTCGTTTTCTTTTTGCTTATATTTTTGCTTAGTAACAGAAAATTGAAATCATTTATTTGATTTTCAAATAATAAGCATAGTACCTTCATTTGACAGCCTTCTTGCTTAACATATGGTTTGACATGAATGCTGCTAAAATCCAGTGATATCCCTAGCTCAGCTGGTCCTTGAGTTGACTTTGACAGATTTGCCAGCCTTGCAGTATGCCAGAATTATGTAACGAGCATCACCAAAATCTTACAATAGAGCCCATTTGCTGGTACTTTAGTCATGAAAGGATTGGTAGCATTTTTAAATGGCTGATTTGGTTCGCATTTTTTCGTTCTATCAGTGCATTAGCCTTGATTTGAGTGGGTGTGTATAAGTTTTTCAAATCTTAGGTTTAGATTTTGCTACTCTTACAATCAGATTTCACTTAAGTAGGAATTTTAAGCCGCTTTTATCTCTTATTCAAATCTGTTCTTACGGAAAATGATCTTTTTTATACCTGAATTCAGTGAGTATTTGGCAGGCAGATTAGCCAAGACCGTCATACTGACTGTATTAGCAAAAGTTGCCATATTCCCCAAAGCTAGCCAGGGAATTAAATTCTATTCATATTAGACAAGGTAGCCACCTGGACCTCCATTTAGAAATAGATGTATCTTTACACAGCATGTACTTCTGCTGTTTCCAACTTTGTTAAAACATCAAAATATGAAGATCCTCAATTAAGATTTTGTGACGATAATTATGCAGGCCCAAAGAGTTCTTTAAAATTTGAAGTTATCTGCTACACAATTTAAAATATTCTGGAATTTTTAAACTTCTATTATGTTAAACTTTTAAAACATTTTTATAGTTGATGTAACTCTTTTAACCTTTTGGATTACATTTGTGGCATGTTTATGGGATGCCTCAATTAACTTTAATCTGAGTATGCCATGTGTTTAGATTGTAGCATGATACAAGTCATTGATGCATCACTGTGCCTGATGAGAAAAGGGAGTTGCGGCATAGGAATTAAGTTTCTTAAGTCTTCAGTGAAGAGCTTCATCTCTTCCATCCCAAATCAAGTAAAGCTATTTCAAATACCTGAACTCATTTTAAATTTCCTTCTATAAGGAATATATGCTGTTAGTATCTATTAATGAACTGCAAATAAAAATCCCTTAGAGAGCAAACTTTTAAGCTCAGCAGTATCTTTGGCCTTGAAGAGCATAGGGAAAAATGAATCAATTGATAGCTGTAAACCTAGTAACAATTTCATTTCTTGAATGTAATCCTTATTCCTGGAATGAGTGATGCATGTTTAGAAAATCATTCACACCGCCAATGCCGTTGCCTACGTTCAGCAGACAAGTAGAAAGGGTTCCAGAAAACTGGCAAAGACACGTTGAAAAATCCCAGTAAATATTTTATTTACACTCTGAGCCAGTGCCAAGGAATTTTTTAAGAAAATACATACAATATCAAGTTTTCGTGTATACTCAGATAATAGGATTATACTTGAGCTGTGGAAATCTTTTCCTGGAATTAAATTAAGCAAAAACTAGTTTTGATTGATCCAGAAATGACAGTTGCTGAGAAGTTACATGCAGAAAGCCTTGCAAAGGGAGTCAGAAGCTTCGGCCAAGCTGTATCTATCTTGCCACGTCAACCCCAAAAGGAGCAAAGGAATTGAAAAGGGCCCGCAGGAGTCTTGGAGTGACTTTATCCTAACAGAATCTGTGCTCCTTCTTTCGCCTACATGGCAAGTTTTTCCCTGGTATGGTGAAATCTTCTTGGGTAATTGGAGTACCGAGAGCTAAAAAAGAGTTGAGCCAATCAAACAGCAGATAACCTCTTACAAGTGTAGACGTTCAGAAATGTCTGAAAACAGATACAGCTGCAGTTTGCATCCCTAAAAACATGCATTTTTTTAACATTTAAAAAAGAAAAATCTTAAAGCAATGTAGGGTGGAAGAGTACCTGTCAAAAGCTAAGAAATCTGACTTCCTAGTGGTGGTGGGATGTGTCCAAAGCAATTGCTCTTCCCCACACAAGAAATCATCAGCACGACATAGAGTGAGTACCCACAGGCCCTTCTGATACTGGTCATTTGGCCAACTTTGTGGAAGATGGAGCTCTGCTCTGAGAGCCAATATCAAGACGGCAACCTGGACTCTTGTTCACCACCTTTCCTACAGAAGCTGGAGAAACTGAATTAGAGAGAGAGACAATCTGCAGAATCTCATGCACTTGCCCCAAGAAGGATTACTGAAGACTCTACTGGCTTGGTGGGTCAACATGGAGGTGTTTTGGCCAATGCTTGCAAGTGATGACGCTCTCTCTAATTGTCTGGCCAACTCTGTGTTCCCTGCCTTGCATTTCAGTTGCTTAACTGACTCCATCTTGAAGAATCTCTTGGGATTTAGTGGTAGGCAGTGGCTCCACAACTTCAAAAAGCTGGGGATGTATGCATGCAGCCTCCCTGTGAAATACCACAAGCGCCTGATTGGAACAATCTGTACCAAATGAAAGAGGAGAATAAAGAACTACTCTGCTTCATGGAAAACTTGAGTCAAAACAATCTGGTCAGAAACTATTTGGCTGGGAGAGCATCTATTTTCTGCTTTCTTTTTCTCTGAGATTGACTGGGGTTTGGGGATTGTAAACGTTTTTTTTTGCTTTTTAAATACTATGGGGAATACAGGCATGGAAAATATATTTCTGATGAGTTTCCTCATTCACTTGCAACTGAACTTTTGATTTTCTGTGGTGCAAATGTGTATATGAGCACACATTCACACACGTGGATGCATGTGAGGATTGTTTACGACATTTTTTGGAATTCATGTAGATCATGCACTGTAGGCAGAGAAGCAGAATTCGGTGCAGAAATGATTACTGAGACTGTGTTCATCTCTACACCACGACTACAGACATCCAGCAACAGTTTCAGGTTGAGATAAAGGTCCATAGTGCCTTCCATATGCCTCATCTATAGAATGAATAGCTGGCAGCTGTGTTATATTAGCTTATGCTAGATTATGCCACTTGAACAAATTGCCCCTCAAGTTGTAGTGGCATAAAACAAATGTATTTATTGCTTATATTACATGTCAGCAGCTGGTCTGTTGTGTCTCTGTCCAAGTGTCGTCATTCCAACACCTAGGTTGAAGGAATATCCCTTAGCCTCATGGTAAAGGGAAAAGAGCAGGAAAGCCGGCTGGGTTAGGGGATGGCTCTCGAGGTGTTTTTCTGAAACTAGCACAGGTTATGTCTGTTCACATTTAATTGGCCAAAGTGGGTCATATGGCCGAGCATGACATCAGTGAGGTGGGAAGGGTATGCCTCCTAGTTGCGGGAGCACTGCACATGGCAGCTGGAAAGGGCAGGGGGTCACTGTGAGCATACAAAGAAAAAAATGCATAAGTGCATGTGACTATATACTATATATGTGTTAATTATACATTTAAGGCTAATTAAAAATAAACAGTAAATACGTATCGTGTATTTGATTTACATATATGTCATATGTCATAATATCTATGGTTCCCCCAACCAGGCTGAAAAAGACTGATTAAAAATAACCCTTGTGTGACTAGGAATAAACCTACTTAGGTTTATTCTCTACTTAGGTAGAGAATTTCCTCGATCTTCTTTTACTCTAATAGGAATTAAGTGACTAGATTTACTACGAATCCAGCTTCCAGAAGATATTTCAAGGCCTAGGAAACAAGGCTTATGTGTAGAATTGGTGAAGGAATTTTATGTCTCAACATGTCTCTCATTCTTGAGTTTGGAAAAGAAGTCCATGTAAACAGAGCTGAGAGTCTCTGTCTTGACTGAGTAGGTAGGTGTCACCACTCTATACAGGTCTTTCAGGTTTCCTCTTCCTATTGTTAGATACTTGCTGACAGTCAGATATTTTATTGCACATCAAGGAAAAGATTGCCTCGAATTATGGATAGATAAAGCGGGTGTTTATAAGTTGATCCACTATTTTGAATGTTCATTGATTAATAATCTCAAATTCATTCCACATAACCTGTATTTTAGTTCCTCTTAGTAACTTAGAAAATCATGGAAAGAAAATGTTAGGAATATTAGGAAAAAAAGTATATTTGGTATAATTTAAGGTCTTTTACATATCAAAATAACTTAATTCTAGAAGTGCAAAAACATATATCCTGATGCCATGCCATGGGATGTAAATCAAGTCTGTTACTACTAAAAAATCTGACATTCCTTCCTGTATCTGTGATTAAGGTTAATAAAGCCCTCCTGGCAGGATTATGGTGGTGGTGTATAGTTCTATGTAATATTAATGATTGCATCATTTGTATCCATATATAGATGGGATGGATACCCTGGCATTGATTTTAACAAAACTGGCTTAATGTATTGCCAAAGAAATGCACCTTCAATAAATAGGGACTTCACTAGAGAAATTCTGTCTGAAGACAAAGGAGTCATTCTCCTGAAGTAGTAAAGTTACTAATGAAGCTACCTTAGCCATATAAATTATTCTAAGCCAACAACCACAAGCCCGTTGAAATGTTAACACCTTTGATATACTTTAATAGTGATAATTGCAGCCATTGCTGGCATCTTGCGGTGGTTGAGTCATCCTGCTATGCTGGTACCCGTAGTCTTTTAGAAACAGGGTGCCCACCAAATAGGCCAATTTAAAGGAAAAGACAAAACACTCTTCTCAAGCCTACTTTCTTAAATCCCATGACGATCACACTCTTTCTTTTCCCTACTTCTCTTAAGTACTTTGAATGAGCATCTGCAAAAGAACACCTACTTAAATTGGAGCCAGTTTGTCCATAGAAATTCAGGGAGATTTGTAAGAACAGCATAAATACATGTGCTCGTATGTAATGATTTCATAAACTTTCCACAATAGAAATAAACTTTCCAAATAGATTCTTTCTAGCCAGCTACCTTTCTGATTATAATAAATTTTAATTTGGCCCTAATTTGAATTTTTGGTCATTTAGAAAGGATACCAAATACCTGTCAGTGAGCTATGGAAAAAGTATTTGCTATACTGAGAAAAACGTAAAACAAAGTGTACGTTCTTAAAATGCTTAGCTAAGAGAACACACTGTTCCCAAGCACCCTAGAAGCACGCTAGACACACCAGCTTAAAAATACAATGAGGTTGTAACGTGAGATGAGGCCTGCAAACCTGGACAGCAAATTTGCTGTGCTCACTATGTTTCCTGACTTGACTGAAGTCCTACAGAGCCTTGTCCATAGACTGTCTGTAGCTAGGAGACTACGAGACTACGTTAAATAAACAGCTCGTAAATCTCTTTTAACTCCCATAGGCTTCCAGCCTTCTCCACCATCCGTCTACATTGGTGAGGTCCTATTGAACTATTTTCTCTTGACTACCTTGATGTTATAATCTCCCTACAGGGAAATGCAATTGGCAGTATTCAAAAATCAAATCTTTACAAAATAAGCATCATTCTCGAAACAAAGTAAATTTCCCATTTTTTACACATAATATCATTATATGAGAAAATATTCGCAGTGTATTCTTATGTGAAAAAAGCAGTCAACCAAAGATATTACCATAGTACTGTTTTGACAGATAACATATAAAATTAGGTGTTCATAATGGAGCAAGAGTTGACTTTTTTCATTCATTGTGACTTTCTCTATTAGTACGTTTTCAACATTGAGCATGTATAATTAAGAAGCATAATAATATGTTGTGAAAACCCACGTCAGCCATGGTTTGTTTTCACGGTGCCTTTGTTCTCATACCCATGGCAGTGGGTGCCCCCCAGGTGCTAGCAAGAGCTTCCCTCTGCTGGGTCTGTCTGAGGATAGTGGTCACATCATGCTCTAAGCATGTATAAGGCAACTGAAGCAAAGCCAGTGGCTTTGCCTTAAGTGGAATTGCAGATATATGACTGAAGAGCACGCATAGCACCACACCATCCACTGAACTTACTGAGTAAACCAGTGAAAAGGTTTGCTAGACCAGGCTACCAGTGGAAACACTGGATATCTCCCTTTTCAACCAGTTGATTTCAGCACCCCCCCGCCCAAATGACTATTGGTTTAAGGTACCAAAGCTCCTCAGTGTCCTTAGACTGACACGGATGGGTTGCTCTTAAGAATCAGGTCACCTTATGTGGGTGGTGGTGACAGGACTAGGGTGTGTAATTGGAGGCAAGAGGCATCAGCCCTACATAAACCATATAGTAGAGAGGTTCCTTGCAGAAAGAGGTTCCATTATCAGAAGATGTAGAGAAGGATGCTGGACAGGCAAAAATAGATACCTGCTAGAGAATAAAATGAAATAATTATTACATAGAATTGTTAGAAAAATTCCATTGAAATCCTTTCATAATACCAAGTTGAATGGATTGGATTTTCACCAGCAAAGTAGCACAGTAACCTCCATAGAGATCGGTGGGCCCTTGTGTCCAGGGCCACTCTCTGGTTTCACTCCACACTCAGGTTTTCCATGAGAGAGTTGCAGTGAGCTGATGCTTTGCCTTGCAGCCCTGGAGCTGCTACAGGCGCAGGTAAGGGTAGCAAATTGTTAACAAATAAAACTGTCAAAATGTGATTTTAATAGCCCTTCATGCTTTTACATAATATTATGCTGGCTAGCACGAGCGCCATAAAAAAATAGATTTTCACACTTTTCTCCTCAAATGTCATTGAAATCTCATTAGGTAGATCTTTAAAATGATGGCACTGGCAATAATGATTCCTTTTTAATTGTCACAGTCATTCGGCCACTGGAAGGGCCTGGGGAAAAAGCATTAGTATTTGGCTGGTTGATATTAGTAGGGACCATGGAGAATTAATAAAAATTGTAAGACTTTTTTTTATCCCCCCCACCTCAATTGGATGGGCAAACTCAGATTTGATAGCGGTGAATTATGCCAGATTATTTTGTTTTGCTACTAGCTGGTAAATGAGAGTTGGCTTTGTTATTAAATTGAGGTCTCAAGATGTTGGGACTGCACCTAGGGTGGGGGAATATGAAATGAGGGTATGCGTTTGAGACATTTGGGCAAATAGAATGGGAAGTTGGGTATAGGAAGTGATGCTACAGGAGGAGCCACCCACCATGGCTGGCACGGGGCTGCTTCTAATTCATGATATTTACTCACTGCAGTTTTGTTGTCATTTGACCCCGAGGCCTAAAAGCTTAAGTGCCGGCCCAGTAAACAAACAAACAAACAAAAATCAGCTTATTTGAATGATTGATTTATCTGGGTTCTGGTTAAAATTTGGTTATTCATGTTTGTATCTGGATAGGATTTCAGTTCCTTATCCATGTTGCTGTTATAAAAAACCAAATGCAGTTATTATCTGAGGAGCCTTTTAAATAAAATTTCCCTGGCTAGCTTCAGCCCCATCCCACTGTCCAACCAGAATTTTAAGTTCCAAAAGGAGTGTTGTTTTTAAAATTTAAAAATTTTTAATTTTTGTGGGAACATAGTAGGTGTATGTATATATTTATGGGGTACATGAGATATTTTGATACTGGCATGCAATGTGAACTTATTACGTCATGGAGAATGGGGTATTCATCCCCTTGGGCATTTGTTTTTTTTGTTATAAACAATCCAATTATACTCTTTTAGTTATTTAAAAATGTACAAATAAGTTATTATTGACTGTAGTCACCCTGTTATGCTATCATATAGTAGGTCTTACTCATTCTTTCTAATTTTTTTTGTACCCATTAACCATCCCCACCTCCCCCCAGCCCCCACTATCCTTCCCAGCCTCTGGTAACCATTCTTCTACTCTCTATGTCCATGGGTTCAATTATTTTGATTTTTAGATCCCACGAATTAGTGAAAACACATGATGTTCCAAAGGGAGTTTTCTAGAAGGATTCCTGGCTGCCCACTTCTTCTCCACCAAGTTATCCTTTTCATCTTCAGGGTCTGAGCTCACCACATTCCCTGGACTGGAGTGGTGCAAACTCTTTCATAGATCACTTCCCACTGTCTGTCTTTGAGCTTTCTAGGCTGCAGAGCCCCTGTCTTGCGGGTCTTCCCCATTTGTTCTTCATGGCCTGGCTCTCTGGGACTCTCTTGATGAACACTACATTTTGATTGTAGTAAAGGTAATAATGAAACATAAAAAGACATAAGATTCATGTAGTGCCAAGAGAAAATACAGTATTCTGTGCTTCTCTCCAAGACTTGCTGACTCATAATTAGGTTTAGAGCATGTCTAGAAATTAGGTGTTTTCTCGTTACTACCCACTGTATTTTATGGAAGCGGGAAGCAAATCTGAAGCTTGAAAATCTATTAGGCAGCACTTTATCCATGACTCAGTAGCAACTCACCACATTTTCCACACGTTACAGATAGAAAGTGTGTTTTCCTATTTCCTCTGAAATATTTGTGTGGTTATCAAAGTAGAAACCTTCACATACAGACTCTCAGTTGGGTACTAAATAGAACTTTTGAGCAACGCAATAATTGCCTTTTGTACCTTCCCAGAGGAAAGCCCACGTTAGCCCATGCAGCACAATTCAGTGGAGCTCTGTTTTGAACAGCAGTTGTGGATCTCAGAGACTCCCTTTCTGATAGAAATGCTTTCAATAGCTTTTCTTTCCAGCTTGGTTCCCTGGATGCTTCTGAACCATGTGTCCATGCAGGAATGGGTACACGGTAGGAACATGCTGGTCACACTTAAGTGGAAAATCCTCACACCAGAGACAAATCTCAGGCTTTTGAAATCGTCAGTCCCTGGAGTAACAGTAGATTAGGGGATGTCAAAAGAGGCAGGCATTCCAGGGTAGGAGCCACCACAGGCTCTGTTTCCCTGGATTTAATGACAAAGTTCAATCTAGATTTAAGCAGATCTGTGGGACTAGGCAGTAGGGTTTTGCTCTTCCTGGTGATGCCTGACTAAGATCTGGCCTTTGGTCTATTTTCCTAACATATACCAAATAGCTCTGGCACATCAAACATCTTACTGCACAGACACCAAGCTTTCAATGTTGAGGTACAATCGCAGGCCCAGGGTGATGTTAGTGTAGATCATTTCTGTGCAGCGATCCCAAGAACAGCCTGTAGACTCCAGCTTTGGCTATGGGGAAAAATTAACATCATGGTAAATGGAAATACAATGACCTGACACGGACCCATCCTAACAGCGGAGGAAAGGGCCTTGGTAAAGACTTGTGATAATAGGCTGTTTAATTTTGTTTGGAGAAACTGGACTTTCAACAGATGAACTTCTTTCCCCTTGGATTCATGTTTGTCTAAGAGAGTTGTGGTTGGGAAATGATCCAGGATTCACAAGGTCAAAAAGTGACCTGGTTCACATACTGTAGACTCCTCCCATCTCACTCCACAGCTTCCCCAGGCAGGTGGTCTGGTGGGCTGTTGGTGCATCCACACCAAAAATGGTCGCCCAAGGGACATATCAACCTCTCGGGCTTGGCCCTCAGAGGTTCTGGAAGGCCCATCAAACTGAAGTCTCAATTCCAAATAATCAACTTTCCTCTTCTATGTTGCACTCTGCAGCTTGAAATCATTCCAATGTGCTTGATTAATGAACATCTTGTTATAATGCATGGGGAATTAAGGCTATTAGTGAAATTTTTAAAACAATAATACATTGGATTTTTGTAATACCTTTTTTCATGAGAAAATACATTTTCATAGGCAATCCAGTTGTAGTCTTTCTTAAAATTATCCCAAGAGTGAAAGAATAAAGGAATATTGAATAAACATTTTTAGCCTAATCTTTGGAACTAAAAAAAAAAAAAAAATCCATTTAAAAAAAAAAAAAAAGAATTGTAAAGAAGAATGTCCTCTTTTCCCCTAGTGCCCTGGTTCCCTGGTGTATAAATAAGACATTTTTCCCTGCCTGAGACTGTTGTGTTCTGTTATCTGTGGTTTTGTCATTATCCACGTACTTATGGATCTACATGGAAGATTATCTTAGTAGACACATAACAAGGACCTCTGTATTACTCGCTCATTTTCCACCCACTCCTGGGTAAGCCTACTTATGCAGACTTACCTGGAATAATTTTGCTTTGTAATAACTTGCACAAAGCTCACCAGTGTATCCATGATTAAGAAGACAGAGTACTAGGGTGCGGCTGTGGGACTCAATTTTCTCTCTCTTGTGTTTTTCAGAAATTGAGGCGAAAGAAGCCTGTGACTGGCTCCGTGCTGCCGGGTTCCCGCAATACGCGCAGTTATATGAGGGTACGTCAGCCCTTCCCTTCGCTCTTCTACAGAGAATAAATCTGAAGTGAACCACACGTATCCTGTGGTGTGTTTTGACTTCCAGATTTTTTTCTTGCCCATTTTGTTTCGCTTTATTTTTCCCTCAGCCTTTTTGCTATGCCCAGGGGTTATCCTGATACCGATTTAGAAATGAGTATCACTTCCCAGGCCCACTTTACTTTCTGCTTCCCACTACTAATTCCCATCTCTTTACCACAAACCCCAACTCAGTGTTTTCTTTCCAGCATTCTGCCATCAGCAGCTTTTCTGCACTTTCTTCTTTTTCTCCTTGTTTTTCCTTTACTACTCTCACTTTTCTTGAAATCACAATGAATTCACTGATAATAAACTTCCTAGAAGTCACAAAATTAACTGTCCTGAGATTTCTCTTTAATTCTGTTTACTTTGTATGAAAAATGTGAAGCTATAACATGAATCAGATGTTATTCTTCTGAGTTTTAGGTAAGGTGTTTTATTGCCAGCATTATACTTCCTTTCATTGATTCTTTTTTTTTTTTTTTTTTTTTTTTTGAGATAGAATCTGCCTCTGCCACCCAGGCTAGAGTGCAGTGGTGCAGTCTCCACTTGCTGCAACCTCTGCTTCCTGCAATTTCCTGCTTCAGCCTCCCAAGTAGTTGAGATTACAGGCACGCACCACCAGGCCTGGCTAATTTTTGTATTTTTAGTAGAGATGGGGTTTCACCATGTTGGTCAGGCTGGTCTCGAACTGCTGACCTCAAGTGATTTGCCCACCTTGGCCTCCCAAAGTGCTGAGATTACAGGCATGAGCCACCGCCCAGCCTTTTCATTGATTCTTTAATTGAGTTAACAGACATACTCATGTTCCTTATATCTAAAATTATAAGCAAGACTTTAACTACTTCTCGGATTGTCCTTATCTAGTAGTGAACTAGTCGGGACCCCAACAGTGAGCAGATGGCAGGCTCAAGGTCATTGGCAGAGGATTTATTTCTAACAGTGCTCATTACAAAGGTGCAGGCAGGACAGGGGGTGGCCGTGAGGAACAGTGCACAGTGCAAGAGCCCAGGGCTTGTAGTGGCACAGCTGTCACTACCGTGATCCCAAAGGGACAGGCCACGGAAGAGAGTGCCAGAGCCCGGGAGGAGAGAGGAGCCTCGAACCAGACCCCAGGAAGGAGCACAGCTGGCAAGAGGCAGCCTTCCGTGAAAAAAATCACAAGTGTCTCCCTCCCTCCCTCACTAGCCAAGCAAGACAGCTTCATTCTGGAACCATCTGCAAGTCACTCACATGACTTTTTTCACCAGACGGGGAATTATTTCTGTTTCCAACTCACGCTAAGATTTAGATACCCTTAGATTTATCATGATTGGCAAGGTGTAGACAGCGCAAAATATAAGATGAGATAAAGGAAAAAGTGGCAAGACAATGATAGTGACCCAGCATTGTTAGACTTGGCTATGCCCTCTATTCCAATGAGCTGCAGATTGCTACCTCCATGAACGAGGTACCCAGAATTAACACTATGTTCTAAATATTGCCTGTGACCTTCAAAGCTGGCATGAATTGTCTATTGGAGAGAAGTAGTGTTCGAATTATTCTTTTTGGATAGAATCAAGTTGAGTATTTTGCTGATACTCCAGAGTGATAAAGATTTTGCTACAAAAAAAAAATTTCAGATGATAGAACTTTGGGTATTTTTGGAAATTTCCTTTTTGAAGGAAAAACAATCTGCCAGATTAAGTATTTCATGAAACCATCAAGACAGATGCGAGTAACCTACATGTTAGGTGGATGGTGAAAGTGCAAAAGCTCTTCTCTGAGGCCACGTCCGCCTATGACTGTGATAAGGATGAGCTAGAAAAATGCAGGCACTTAGTGTTCAATCCCATCCAAGGTCAAGCACTTGACTATCCTCATATTTTGCACTTATATTGTACTCCTAAAAGCATTTACAGTGATAGCAATTGTTTGCTCTCTTAAACATTCCCAACAATGACGATGGGCAGTCACTGCTATTAAAATCAGTGGCTTTTACAGACCTTGAAGGTCTGAATATGTTGGTGCTCATTCGGATAAAACAAAGTACATCGACTTCTTTGCCTCTCTTTCTCTCTCACAGATTCACAATTTCCCATCAACATTGTGGCTGTCAAGAATGATCATGATTTTCTTGAAAAGGACCTTGTAGAACCTCTTTGCAGGTAAACCATGTGAAGTATTTTTGTTTCTTTCCACTCTTCAGTCTACAACAGGCATCACTATACTAAAGGACGAGTTCAGCTATTCGGCAGGTATTCATTGAGTGCCTACCGTGTGCCTGACCCGGGTGCAGGTTCTAAATGTACTACTTTTAATGAGCATGATCAGTTTGTGTTTTCATGGAGCTTAAATCCTAGTAGCAGCCTTTGGACAATAGATTAGGAAAAAGACAGAGAAAGGAGAGAGAGAGAGTGAGAGAAAGAAAGAAGGAGGGGGAAATGTTATTTCAGAGAGTGTAAATGCTGTGCATAAGCTAAAACAACATGGGGATGTAGACGATGATTGGGGGTGTGGATGGGTCAGTGGAGGGAAGCAGCATGAGCAGCCTCATCATGTGTGGTCAGGGAAGACTCTGAAAAACTGTGAATATGTCAAACTTGGCTGTATTTTTTGCTAAGTCAAGTGATTATCTCCTCAAACTGGTATGTGTAAACTCAAGTAATTGTAGCAACAAACTGGCCTATTTAAGCTACTATTTTACGATAGATAGTGTAAGGAGACAAAGATGTATATATGGATAATTTCTTCCCCTTAAAACAGTGTATAATCTTGTTGAAGACACTCAGTTGAAGAAATGAGGTATGAGTACCTGAACAAATAACAATTATAATTTGGGTAATAATAAAAGATCCAGGAGAAGCTATCTATATTCCTGAAGAATTAAATGCTGCCTGAGAGGTGGTATGTGTCTGTAGGAATTTGAAGTTTCATAACTAAAGCCCTGAAGAGAGGTCAGAGCTGAAGATAAGGATTAGTTATGGGAGAGGAGTCATTTTACCAAGGCCATACAGCTAGTTTAGGGCCAAAATGACCTTAAAACAGTACTCCTAATGCTAAATCTAGTGCTCTTTCTAGTATATTCTGCGTTTGACATAGATAAGGTAGTAGTTTGAAGGGAAAGTAATGGTTAGCAAAACTTATGAAGACAGGAGAGATCAGCGCACATTAAATAGTGTGTAAATTACCTAATCCTAGGCTTGCTGAATCTTCAGACATATATATACATATATATTTTTGTGTCACAAACCAGTCACTCTTTGTTTTCTATATGAAGAGAAAATAGATTTGTGTTAAGAAATGATCTCTAAATGTTCAAGAAAATAATACTATGGGTTTGCTTACGGGGGTGGAAGAGCAAAGAACTCTTCAAATCATAAATGACAGGACCAAGCTATTTAGATGAGAAAACAAACAAACTCAATATGCCATTTATGGGAGCTTACGAAGTGAATGGATGATCTGGTTGTGATTCTGTAAAGGTAATGAATTGGAAAAGCAGTGTTTCATCTTCTGCACGTCTAAGGTACACACTGAGCAAGAGCAGATTCCTCCTCATAAGCATTCACTCTACTCAGCCTTGCAGCCAGCACTTCATCCTGAGTTTTCCCTCTCAGTTTTAACCGTGTATTTTTTTGCTAGTTAGCTTCTTTTAATATTTGAAAAATTATATATTACTTATCTTTATCCTATTGAATTTTTGAAATTTATATTTTCATTAAGTTGAGGTATAACTTTTTTTTTTTTTTTTTTTGAGACAGAGTCTTACTGTGTCGCCCAGGCTGCAGTGCAGTAGTGCAATCTCAGTTCACTGCAAACTTGGTCTCCTGGGTTCAAATGGTTCCTGCCACAGCCTGTGGAGTAGCTGGGACTACAGGCACATGCCACCACACCTGGCTAATTTTTGTATTTTTAGTAGAGACGTGGTGTCACCATGTTGGCCAGGCTGGTCTCAAACTCCTCCTGGCCTCAAGTGATCCACTCACCTCAGCCTCCCAAAGTGCTGAGATTACAGGTGTGAGCCACAGAGACCAGCTGAGGTATAACATATTGATATGGTTTGTCTCTGTGTCCCCACCCAAATCTTATCTTGAATTGTATTCCCATAATTCCCACGTGTTATGGGAGGGACCCCGTGGGAGATACTTTGAATCATGGGGGCAGTTTCCTCCATACTGTTTTCATGGTAGTGAATATGTCTCACGAGATCTGATGGTTTTATCAGGTCTTTCTGCTTTTGCATCTTCCTCATTTGCTCTTGTCACCACCATGTAAGAAGGGCCTTTTGCCTACCGCCATGATTCTGAGACCTCCCCAGCCATGTGGAACTGTAAGTCCAATTAAATCTCTTTTTCTTCCCAGTCTCGGGTATGCCTTTATCAGCAGTGTGAAAATGGACTAATACATATATATATATATATATATATATATATATATAGTAAAATTGACTATTTTCAGTGAATCGGTCTTTGAGCTTTGACAAATGCCTCCAAGTTGTTATAACCACCACCACACTCAAGATACAGAGCAGACCAGGTGTTGTGGCTCATGCCTGTAATCCCAACACTGTGGGAGGCTGAGTTGGATGGATCTCTTGGGCCCAGGAGTTTGAGACAAGCCTGGGCAACATGGTGATACATGATCCCTACCAAAAATACAAAAATTAGCTGGGCATGGTGGCACACATCTGTAGTTCCAGCTACTTGGGAGGCTAGGATGGGAGGATTGCTTGAGCCCAAGAGGCAGAGGTTGCAGTGAGCCAAGGTTGTGCCACTGCACTCCAGCCTAGGTAATAGAGCAGGACTCTGTCTCAAAAAAGAAAAAAGAAAAAAAAAAAGATATAAAACACTTTCATCACTCCCAAAATTCCCCCCTTCTTGTTAGCAGCTTCTACTCCTACTCCCAAATTCTGGCAACGACTGATTTGTTTTTTGTACCTATAGTTTGCCAAAATATCATACAAATGAAATCAAACAGCATGTAGCCTTTTTAGTATGGCTTCTTTCACTTGTTATAAAATAATAAAAAGTCATTTATGTTGCTATGTGTTTTAATAGTTCATTGCTTTCTATTTCTGAATAGTCTTCCATTGTATGGATGTCCTACATTTGTTTATCCGTTTGCCAGTTGAAGAACATTTGGGTTGTTGCCACTTTGGGTGATTATAAACCTACTCTAAATGTTCATATTCAGGGTTTTGCATGAGCATGTAAGTTTTCATTTCTTTGATGTAAAATCCTAGGAATGGGATCATGGGGTCTATATGGTAAGTTTATTTTAACTTTTTAATGAACCACTAAATTTTTCCAAAATGAAATACATCTTATACTCCCACTGACAGTGTATGAGAGTCCTTACTGCTCCACATCTTCGTATTGTCAGTTTTTGTTTTGCTTTTAGACATTTTAATAGCTGTCTGGTATTAACTCATTTGCACTTTCTTAATGACTAACAACATTGAACATGTGCTTATTTACCATCCATACCTCTTCTTTTATAAAATATGTATTCAACTCTTTTGACCATTTTTAATTGTATTGTTTTTCTTAGTATTTGAGTTTTGAGAGTTTGGATATGTCCTAGATATGAGTCCTTTGTCAGAAAGGTGTTTTGTAAATATTTTCTGCCAGGCTGTAGCTTGCATTTTCAGTCACTTAACAGTGTCTTTCACAGAACAAAAGTTTTTCATTTTTCGAAATCCAGTTTTACCTATTTTTATTTATGCTTTTAATGTCATATCTAAGAAATCTTTAGCTAACATAAGGTCACAACTGTTTACCCTATGTTTTCTTCTGGAAATTTCATAGGTTTGTGTTTTATATTTAGGTCTATGACCCATTTTTAGTTCATTTTTGTAGAAAGTACAAGATATGAGTCAAGATTTACTTTTTGCATATCAATGTCCAATCATTTCAGATCAATATTGAAAAAACTATACTGTCTTTACTGAATTGCCTTTGACCATGTATGTGTAAGTCTATTTCTAGACTCTCTATTCTGCCCCCATTTATCTATGTGTCTGTTCTTTCATCAGTGTGACACTGCCTTGATTACTTAGGTTAAGTCCTGGAATGCAATAGTCTGAGTTCTTTAACTTTGTTCTTCTTTTTCTTCTTTGGCTATTCTAGTGCCTCTGACTTTCCATATAATTTTTACAAACAGTTTATCGATATTTATTTTTAAAATCCTAAAAGGGTTTTGATTTGGATTTGTGGAATCTCTGTATCAGTTTGTGGAGAACTGATATTTCAACAATATTTAGTCTTTGTGTTAATAAACACAGTATATGTCTCTACTTGGTCTCCTTTGATTTTTTCAAGAGTGATTTGTAGTTTCAAGCATATGAGTGGTTCACATTGATAGTATCTAAGAATTTCATGTTCATGGTGTTAATGTAAATGATAGCGTTTTAATGTTTGTCTTCGTTGCCCATTGATAGCATACAATTTTTTGTGTATTGTCTTCGTATCCTGCAATCTTTCTAAAACTCACTCATGAGTTCTAGTAGCTTTGTAGTAGTTTCCTGAAGATTTTATGTCTAAAATGTTAACGAAAAGTTACATTTTAAACCAAGAATGAAAATTCTATTACATATTTTAAAATCAGGATTGCAAGGACAAAGATTGTCTCTGATTATGCAGTTCTATTTACAGGATGATATAGGTGGCTTAGCGGGTCAAGCTTTGAATCTCAAACGTGGGTGATGGATCCTTATCCACTCACTGCTGCATGTGATCTGAGATGCTTGACTACGTTATGGGCTTTTCATCAAAGTGTATGCTTTAACAACAGAAAATGTCTTTCAGACATATCATAGGGATGAGCAAGTACAGTTAATGTGAAATCATTTAGAGATATAAACTTAAGAATAATAATACTAGTGTCATCTAGAAAAATCAGGAAGTCTTCTCTTGTAGAGCACATGATCTGTCATGATATAGCCGGTAGCAGGATTCATACTTACATACCCCCAAAGACATTACCACATCACCGTGGAATAGGGCTGCAATGCTAGACACCACAGCGCTCCTGATAAGGGCCCGGCTTGTGTAAAAATGGTTAGAGTGGCAGGAAGTTGTTATAACTGGAATAATTCCTATGGCAGCTATGTCTCCAAAAATATTATGAAGCAAGAAAAACATTTGGCTGGAGGTGTGCGAACTGAGATTCTCAGGGCGTAGGAGCTGTGGGTAGAACAGAGGCCAAAGGAGTAGTCATACCCGGGGTGGATCAAAGGAAGAAGCAGAGGAGGTAGACAGATGGAGGTGGCTTGGCTACAAACAAGTGTGGAGTTTCTTTCCCTTCCTCTTGAGATCCACCAAGACACAGATTTCCAGCTTTGCAAATAGCAGAAAGCAGGCAGAAGGAAGATCTCCAGTCCCAGGGCCATGGCAGCGCTTTTAAAACTTTGAGATTGATGAGTGGTTAATTAGACCCTCAGCCACTCACATGGTGAGTCATGATGGATGCCAAGACAGCAGTAAGGGGTTGTGATTTTCTTTGTTTTCTTCCGTGTGCACCAAAGACACAGAGATGGAGCTGGTCTCTTGTTTTATTTTTAAAGCTTTTTGGGCTCTACGTTTCATGTACGTATTTGAAATGCTGCGCTAATGCAGATCATAAACCGAACCACAGCCGGAGGGCAGGCAGCTTCTACCAGGTAGACAGATGAAGACGGGAGAGTCAAAGAGCTGCCACAAGTGTTAGCCATGACAAGAATTTCACTCACCTTTGGTTTTCTGCAAGCATCTCTCCTGTGTAGACAGTGAATGCCCTAGGTCCCAATGTACTCTTGAAGAGTTTTTAAACAGTGTTACCTTTTTTGATTGGTTTGGAAATATATATTGTACTAAAGATGTGTCTGGCAGGGAGGACCAAGGCCTGGCTTTGAGGCTCTGAATATGTAAATGTGTAGCTTTCTCTTGTTCTCTCTCTCTATCTCTTTGTCTCTAGCTCTCATTTTAGGCCCCAGAAACTAGACAGGTTTGCTGTCTTTTGCAGAAGGTGTGACCTCCAGAATGACAACCATGTCTCACTGTCGCTCCAGCAAGGCTGCATAGTAGACACTCCATAAATGTTTGTCCCTGCAAGTCAGGAAAGTGCATTGTTTGTTATTGTGACAACCACAATTGTAATTGTATTCTGATGTTTTTTGTTGAATTCTTAACTGAAAAACATTTTCTCCTGTGAGTCATGAGAAGCTACTTGCAAATCTAAGTACCTAGGTGAGCTCATTGAAACAGTAACTTTATCAGAATGTAGGGATAGTCAAGGTGTTAAAATAGTTTACAGAGTTTGTAACCTTTAGTACAAATTGCAGTAAACCAAAGCTCCTGAATGAACTATTTTAAAGGAGAAGTACTATGTTAAATTCACATTTTGGTTTGCAGTATTTGCTCAGGCAGCTGACATACAGCCTTGATGCTCAAGATGATCTCTGAATTTCTTTTTTTGTTTGTTTGTTTATTTTTAGACAGAGTCTCACTCTGTCACCCAGGCTGGAGTGCAGTGGTACAATCTCAGCTCACTGCAACCTCCACCTCACAGGTACAAGCAATTCTACTGCCTCAGCCTCCCAACTATCTGGGATTACAGGCACCCACCACCACGCCCGGCTAAATTTTTTGTATTTTTATTAGAGATGGGGTTTCACCATGTTGGCCAGGCTGGTTTCGAACTTGTGACCTGAAGTGATTCGTCCGCCTCAGCCTCACAAAATGTTAGGATTACAGGCATGAGCCACCATGCCTGGCCATCTCTGAATGTCTAATTTAAGGTTAAGCCAGTAATCCATTTGCATAATTTGTGTTTTTTAATAAATACTAATTAATTATGGCACATGCAAAACAAGGGCATTCACCTTGTTTGCTAGAGCTAAGGAATTGGTTAGGATTATATAGTATACCTATCATTGCCCTTAGTATTTAAAAGGATAATGAATAATGATTTTCACACGGGACAGGGGTGGGGATTGGAAGGTAGTGTTGACAAAAATGGTATCTACAATTTATCTATACACACAAAGGCCCATACTTGATTTGAGTATGTTAAATAACATAAATAATATTAAAGTATGAATATTGATAATATATTTTAAATAGTTTTCCTTTTAGAATCCTTATCACAGATAATGTACAGTATTACATTTCAGATTATTATATCATATAATAAATAATAAGTGACAATTAACTGAGCCCTTGGGCAAGTCACTGGGAAAAGGATATGGGGGTTACATGATCACCACAGTCACTTCCACCTTTAAAATCTTGAGTCTATAAATAAATACAGATCCCAATAAATAGTTATTTTATTTATTTAAAAAGCTTACAAAGTACTCATTACATACCAGGCACTGCATTTAAGCATATTACAAGTATTTACTCATTAAATTCTCATGGTAGCACTATAAGATAGGCTCCTTTTTATTTTAAGTTCTTCAGCATTCTTGTCTATAAAGATGGGCTCTTAACATTACTCCCCCTTTACAGAGGAGGAAACTGAGAAACAGAGGGGTAAAATAATGTGCTCACTCACAGCTAATAAATAGTAGTAGGAATTACCCAGACAAGAATGCGTGACATTTGGATGGGCTCGTTTGAACTTTTAGTTTTTTAAAAAAAACTAAATGCGCAGAAAAGGCATCTTCCCCCTTCCCCACCCCA
Organism: Theropithecus gelada; assembly: GCF_003255815.1. NCBI lineage: Eukaryota > Metazoa > Chordata > Mammalia > Primates > Cercopithecidae > Theropithecus > Theropithecus gelada. Next base: position 64,665,082 of record NC_037685.1, on the reverse strand, counting down.
CACCATGGACCCCACGGCAATCCTAGTGTTGCCAGTGGAGCCATTTCAGGCTCTTGTCTTTGTCACATGAAAGAATTTGAAAGCAAGACCAAAGTGAAAATGTAGCAGATTTATTGCAGAGCAAAAGCAAGAACATACTCAAGGGAGGAACAGGGACATGCTGAAGACAAGGAGCCATGCCCAACATGGCCAGGGCTGACGTACTAGATGAATAGGCTTAATGAAGGCATGGGATATTCTATACTAAGGGAATGGGGTTTCCAGGAAATTGATGGGCAGTTTTCGGAATTGGAGTGCCACCCTTTTATTGACTAAATATGGTTAATCTGGAACCGCCATAGCATTAGGTACGTGATAGAAGTGGGATGCCCTTCCCCGTGGAAATTTTATGGTAATGGGGGAGCAATGCAGCCAAGGGTTGGCAGTCGTTCATTTGCATAATTTGTGTTTTTAAATATATACTAATTAATTGTAGCATGTATATCTTGGATTTAACCCATCGTGGCCAGTTTCTTCTTTGTTACATTCTTATCTATGCCTAAAGCAGGATGGCTGCTGTCTGTCTGTATTGGTACAGCCTGTTGTAACCATTCTTTTCCACTAGGAAGCGGTTTCTTGTACTAACCTGTCTGGCCCTATTTGTATTGCTTTTAGCTTCCTGCAAGTAATCATATCTGTTCCCTGGCTAGCTGCCTGCCTCCCTAGTCTATAGAGTTTGGGGACACACTTGAGGTATAGTCAGGAACAGACATAATAGGTTCAAATATAGGGGATTTTGCTAGTATATATTACTTTGTATAAAAATGATTTTATATATTTTTTAATGGCCTCTTTTGTGACCTTTTTCAACCAGGTACTCAGGATGACTTTTATATGCCTAAGCTTTCAGGAAGAATGTGCGAGAAGGTACAAAATCAGGGAGGAGATTGAGGGGAAGAGAGAGACTTTATATTCTTGTTATTCACTTGTCTATATATATTTTAGGTGTTTGTATTGCATTATTAAAAACATTAGCAATGTTTTAAAAAATGCCTTGCCTTGCCAGATGCTAATGGCTAACATTTAGTGAGTATTCATTATGCATGAAGTTGTGTGCTAAGCTCTTTATGTTGATCTCACTTAATTTTCATAACAGCCTATGAATAACAGGTGTTGTTCAGAATTGAGGATGAGCAGAGTCCTCCTGGTTTGAGCAGTTGGGTGGTAGAGATGCCCTTCCCTGAGGTGGGGAACAGCCATGAAGAAGGAGCAAGTCAGGAGGGAAGACAGGGTGGGCTGAGGTGTTGGGTGGATGAGGTGCCAATGTCCAGTGAGCAGTAGGATGCCTGGCCTGGAGCTGGGGATGGAGATGTGAAGTCACCAGCGTGTGAGGAGGAAGGCCCTGAGAGTACATGAGGTCACTCGGGGACAGCTGGGCCAGTCAGGGGAGGACTAAGAGTGGATGCCGGGGGAATCCTCTCTACGGGCAGGCAGGGGAAGGGGAAGGAAAGAAACTCCCTCAGGATCAGTGAGGGGTGGGCTCCTGAGCACACAGTTCCCGCCAGACTGCTTTGTCCAGCCTTCAGTTCTTGACCCTCTCCAGAAATCTCTAGTCATGACCCTCACTTGAACCTGGACCAGTTCTCACTAGAAAAATTATCTGGATCCGATGCAATTGTTATAAACAGTTGTAATAAAAAGCTAAGGACACCCCGCTCAATTTTCCAGTACAGGCACATGTGAATATGAAATTGGTCTGAAATTCCACAAACAAAAGAAGTCCAAGAAAACCTGGACTTTTTTTTTTTTTTTTAAGTTCTTTCCCCTGGGCCACTTTGGCCATCATTTTTTATTGAATAGCCAAGAGAGCCTATGCTCTTCCTTGAAGTCCTGATGATTAAAGCACATAGCTATTTACATTTATTTTCTTGCACAAGCTAAACGAAATTCACACAGTTCCACACAGATATCGTGTCGCTGGACAACATACATGTACTTAATTTTCTTTGTATAGCTAGAACCCTCAGTGTTTAACTGCTTTTCTGCTGCACCTCAACTAATGTCCAGGGGCAGCTGTTTTGGAGTTTATGGGCTGGAACAGAGGCCAGTATTCCGCTGCAGCCTGACCACTCGGCAGAACATCACAGGGAAAAGCTGAGCAGAGGTGTGGCCTTCCCTGGCTGCATGGTGGCACGGTGACACCACCTGCTGACTTCTGACTTCTGACTGTCCTCTTTCTTTTTCCTGCCCCCTGCCCCCTCTGTGCCCGACACCCTCCCTGTGGATGGCCTGTGATTGTTGAACGGCCCTACCCTCATGGAGTTACATACCAGCATCATCTCTTTGGCATTGGCGTATCCACCTCTGCTCTCCAGAATCTGCGTTTTCCGAAAGTCCGCCAGCATGGAGACCTTTCCCATGCCCTGCAGCTACAGCCCGAGGAGGAGGAGCTGCTCCCTGACTTGCCTTTGATCCCAGGGTTAGGAACACATCCTCAGTGACTTAGGTTCCTGAAAGTCTTGGAGGGCCCCGCCCGTAACACTCCCCAACAGGCAGGGCTAGGACATACATAGGAGCCTGGGTGAGAAGTTCAGGCTACTAGGCTTTAATCAGAATTGTCTGTAAGAGATGAACTCAACATGCCCCTGGTTGTTATTTCTCTCCAGCCTTTGGCAGGAATATTAGAAGTATCACAGGAAACTAGTCATTAAATCAGCACAAGAGACTTCATGACCAGTCTGAAGTCTGGCAGTTTAGATGTCAAATAGGAATCTAAACTACAAGGAAGGAGAGAGTCCTATTGTTTTCCTATACATCTGTAGGCAGAGGGCCGCTGGGTGTCTCCCCAGGCTTCTGTTTCAGCATGAGTTAAAGGTCCCTGCGGGTCTGGGCCTGGGCACCTCCCAGCCACCCTGCAATACTCAGGGCACATAGGCCACTTAACATCCCTCCCGGCACACAGCTGCCTGACGTTTCTCCGGTCCCTCTTCCCGGTCCCTCCATTCCTGCACTCCTGGCCGTCCTCCCAGGCCCTGGGCATCCGTCTCTGGCTCTTTCTCCTGTGTGCTCAGGCAGTCCGTGCACAGCTCGATTTTCTGCTGACCACCGCCTTACTTCCATTATGGTCTGCTGACCATGCAAGGGACTTTATACCAGTTTCCAAGTGCTCAATAGTGGGGAGGGCATCTTAGTCAGTGGTGTATTGTGGGTGCTTGGTGTCACATGGCCTTGAACTGAGCAGGACTTCGAGAAACATTTGTTAAATTGAACTGGAACCTGGAAAAAAAACAGCCTGTCAGTTCTTAAATTACTTTATTGCATCTTCATGTTAGAGAAGACTATGTGGTGATACATTCTTCACTTTCTCCTCAAAATAACCTAAATCACCCTCCTTCTTAGCTAGACATTTTAAAAGAATGTCCGTGTCTTTCCTAATACTGCCCTCATGAACTGCTCAATCCAAAAAGCGTTTCTAGGCTTTATCACTTACTCTTTCTTAAAGATTTGATTCAGCTACCCAATTACTGTCTCCTTTTTTTAAAGCTCATTCTGTTACAGGCCACCGGCTCTGTGGCTCCCCACGTAATATGGGAGTTCACACAGGGCCAGGCTAGGCTTTTATTTCAAGGCTTGTGCTTGAGCACAAGGGAGACAGCAGAGGCCCAAGGATCCTCCAGTTAGTTCCCCAAAAAGAGCTGGGAGGGATTTTTTTATTAGGCAGAGAATTGACATCGGAGGAGGTATGTGGGCTGGGCTGGGCAAAGCCCATGATGGGTAGGGGATGGGTAGGTCACGATCATGATGATTATCTTGAGTGATGGGCCACCTTGAGGTCTGGCTGGAGGCAACAAGGCTGTACGTTAGTTGTTCAGCATTCCTTTCTGAGGTGGGACACTGCAACCTTGGTTCAGTGTTTGGTTTCCTAAGGCCAGTTCCTGGAATTCTTTAAGCAAAAGGCAGGGTAAGACTTTATAAGAGTGTAGAAGAATGGCCTTTTTTTTTTTTTTTTCTTTTGTACGACTAAAGCCTCAGTGTTAGCAGGTATAGTGTCAGCAAAGTAGTAGCATGGGTTTTGAGAAGAGAAGAAGAAAAAATGAAAAAAATATGTGAAGGAGGAGCCTCTCACCACTCCCATTCTATCTCAATTCCAGGTTCCTAGGACACCATCTTCAGCTAGTTATTGTCAACTCCTATATCTCTGACTGTGCCTTCCCTGAACCTGGTTCCCTTCCTTGGCCCGTGCCTTAACCACTGGAATTCTCCAGAGTTCTGAATTTCCCCTGGATGATTGGCTTTAATTATTATGTATCTTCTGTGTGTATCATCCATATGTGGATCATTCCCAAGTGGGTCTGAATGTGACAGGGCCCCTAAAATTTAACATAACCGAACATGAGCTCGCGATGTCCCCCATATTCTAACTCCCTGTCGACTTCCCTATTTCCTTGTTTTCTGTGTTTAACGGCATGTTCAGGAAAGTCTGAAATCTGGGAGTCATCCTCTGTTTCTGCCTCTCTGCAGCTTCCACATCAACCAATGGCCGAGTCTCCGTCTTCACCCAGACATCCCACTCTCACTCCCTTTCTGCATCTCTCTGCCATCTCTCCCCTGGACTATTAGAACCATCTTCTAATTGTTTCTCTTTAGTTCCTTCTCCATCCTGCTGCCAGTTACATTTCTAACTTGCAAATCTATGTTACGTTCCTGTCTAAATCCTTCAGTAGCTCCTCATTGCACCGGATTGCTCCTAACATCTTCATTTGAATCCTTTGTGATCTAGCCCCTGTCTGCTTCTCCAGGCTTATCCCTTGATAATGGTTTGAATGTCTGTCCCCTCCGAATCTCACATTGGAATACAATTCCCAGTGTTGGAGTTGGGGCCTGGTGGGAGGTGTTGGCTCATGGAGGCAGATCCCTTATGAAAGATTTAGTGTCATCTTCCTGGTGTGGAATTCTCCCTCAGTTAGTTCACGTGAGATCTAGTTATTTAAAAGAGCCCAGAACCTTCCCCTTTTCTATCTCTCCCTTCTGCTCTCACCGTGTGGTATGCATGCTCCCTCTTCACCTTCTGCTGTGATGGTAAGATTACTGAGGCTTCGCCAGAAGCAGAGGCCAACACCGTGCTTCTTGTACAACCTACAGAACCATGACCCAAATTAAATGTCTTTTCTTATAAATTAACCCAGTCTCAGGTATTCCTTAATAGCAATGAAAACAGACTATCACCCCTTTTCATGTATTTGCAGTTCCTAGATTATAACCTGTTATTTTGTGCTTTTTTTTTTTTTTTTTTTTTTTTTTTGCCTGTAATTCTCCTTGCCTAGGCAGCAAATTTCTCTTAATCTATCATAGGTATGCTCCAATATTACCTCCTCTGGGAGGTGTTGTCCCTATGCTCTCAGAAAGTGAGTAGCTTCTCTTTTTAATCATGTTTCTATCCCACATGGGACCATGAGATTATCAAGGACAGAGACCATATCTTTTAAAATACTGTATTCCCAGCACCTAACCTATTCCTGGTACACAGCACACTGTGGGATGAACGAATCTTGGCTTTTTCTCTTCTTGTTGACTTTCCCATTAGAACTTCAAGTTTCACTCTTAAAATGAGACTACGGACTATTTCCCATATGCTAACACATTAGCCCTTCTCAAGGATTCTGAAGACAACAGTAAAAATTAACAGGTTGTGCCAGCAGTATTATTGTCTTCCGAAAGGGTCAAAGTGCTGTTTAGGTTAACACATGAATCCAGTTTGCTCAAAACATGAAGAGGACAGGCTTCATCATGTGCTATGGGTTTTCTCTTCCCATGGAGAAAATAGAGAGGGGATGGAAACAACCTTTTATTGAACAGCCTGTGCTGGGTACATGACATAAGCTCTCATTTCTTGGGCCCTCCTAAAATTTTTCTTAAGTAGACAGGAGCAGATAAATCACTGGGCAGAAAGAAGTTCTAGCTTGGCTGCTCACTAATGGGTGGCTGCCTTGAGCATATGGTCCCCTCAGAGACTTTATCTTCCCATCTGAAAATAAAAGCATCAGTCCAAGTGGTCCCTAGCGTTGTCCAGGATCTAATGTTTCCTTAGCAAACATTTACTGAATGCATTGGCTCTGAGCCAGGGCCTGTACTAGGCATTAAGAATGCAAATAAGATGCAACTCATAGCCTGTCATACTCAGTGGTGGAGAATACTTCTGCTATTCTGACTATCCAAGGTCTATTGTAACTACTTAAAGTCAATCACTGATTGGACCTATATAAACAAAGCATGCTCAGTTCAAAAAGAAAAGCCTACCGAGCCTATCATGTATAAAACTTCCTTCTAGGATTTATGGGAATTAGAAGAAGAATAAATTATGGTCCTTGTGTCAATCAAGGCTCTAATCCAATGGAGGACGCACTATTCATGCTGCAAATACATTCTATAATTGAAATTTTCATCCATGCAGGAACAGTTTTGCAAGCAACCAGTATTAGACCAACTCAGATTATCTGAAGGATTTTATATTACTTATGATTAAGTTAAAGGGAAGCAAATACTCGGGCTAAATATTTGTCCTAAATGCAGATTGGCTTCACTCACACGAGAATTTTGCAGTGGTTTTGATAAAGTGTGATGAATGCTTCCACTGTGACATATTCTTTTACTTGAGGCAGCCAGATCTTAAAGAGGCATTTACATCTGTCAGGGTTATGTTTCATCCAATTTGTATTCTTACAGAATCTAGCCACTGTTTATTTTACCTTGTGTAAGCTAAATCATAGGCCAATGCTATACCATGCTGGTAATATGTACCTAGTTTCAGACAACCATAGACTATTTTCCCCTTTGGCTTATGGCAGGATTCAGAAGGAAGATTTGGATGGTTGTTTGAAATCTACCTAAAATGTCTAAGATGTCTTCAATGATGATGACTTTGTGAGTAGGAATGGCAACTAATGAGCAAGTAGACCAAGAACAGAAGACATAGAGATAATTTTACATCAGCAATTTCAAAGTCCAAAAAATGAAATTGTTTTAAATGAATAAAAAAAGACTTCATTTTTAAAAATTGACTTTGTTTCTTAGAGAAGTTTTAGGTTCACAACAAAACTGAGCAGAAACTATAGACAGTTTTCATATATAGCCTGTTCCCACACACGCACAGCCCCCCATCCACTCACTATCAACATCCCCCTCCAGACTGGTACATTTTCTAGAATTGATGAACCTACATTGACATATCATTATCACCCAAATTCTCCATAGTATACATTAGGGTTCACAGTTAGTGTTACATATTCTGTGCTTTTGACAAATGCGTCCACTGTTGTAGTATCATAACGAGTACCTGCATTGCCCTAAAAATCCTCTGTGTTCCACCTTTCCACTCCTCCTCTCTCCAACCCCTGGCAACCCCTGAGCTTTTCACTATCTCCATAGTTTTACGTCTTCTAGAATGCCATATAGTTGAAACTGTAAAGGATATAGCCTTCTCATATTGGCTTCTTTCACTTAGTAAGATGCACTTAAGTTTCTTTCATGTCTTTTCATGGCTTGACAGCTCACATCTTTTTACTGATGAATAACATTCTGTTGCCCGCATGGACCACAGTTCATCCATTCACCTGACATCTCGGTTGTTTTCAAGTTTTGAAGATTATGAAAAAGCTACTGTAAACACCTATGTGCAGGCTTTCATGTGGATGTAAGTTTTCCATTCATTTGAGTAAATGCCTAGAAGTGCAATTGCTCGAGTATATGATAAAAGTGTGTTTGGCAGTAAGAAGCTGCCCACTGTCTTCCAAAGTGGCCATACCATTTTTCATTCCCACCAGCAATGAATGAGAGTTTCTGTTGCTCCACATTCCCACCAGCATTTAGTGTTGTCAGTCTTTTAGATTTTTACCTTAGATATGTGATAGTATCTCATGGATGTTTTAACTTGCAATTCCCTAATGACATGTGATGTTGAGCATCCTTTTAAAGGCTTGTTTGCCATATGTTCATCTCCTTTAGCGAGGTTTCTGTTCAGATGTTTTGCCCATTTATTAATTGGGTTGTTTGTTTCCTTATTGTTGAGTTTTAAGGGTTCTTCGTAATTTTAGCTAACAGTCCTTTATCAGAGATATCTTTTGCAAATATGCTCTTCCCATATATAGCTTGTCTTCTCTTTATCTTGAAAGTGTCTTTCTCTGATCAAAAGTATTGAATTTTAATGAAGTCTGGTTTATCAATTATTTCTTTCATGGACCATGCCTGTGGTGTTGAATCTAAAAGGTCATCACTTTATTCAAAGCCATCTAGATTTTCTCCTATGTTATCTTTTTGGAGTTGTATAGTTTTGTGTTTACACTTAGGTCTATGATTCATTTTGAATTAGTTTTTGTGACTGTATAAGGTCTGTGTCTAGACTAATTTTTTTTGCATGTGAATATCCACTTGTTGCAACACCATTTGTTGAAGGACTATTTTTTATCCATTGTATTGCCTTGGCTCCTTTATAAATGTAAGTTGACTCTATTTGTGTGAGTCTGTTTTGGGTTCCTCCTTCTGTTCCATTTATCTCTTTGTCTATTCTTTCACCAATATCACACTATCATGATTACTGTGGCATCACAGGAAGTCTTGAATTTGAATACTGTTAGTCCTCTAGTTTTGCTCCTTCATTATTATGTTGGTGATTCTGAGTCTTTTGCTCGTTTATATAAACTTTAGAATAATTTGCTGATATCCACTGTCTTGGTTTTTTGTTTATTTGTTCATTTGTTTAAAACTGGACATTTTAAATATGGTGATATGGTACCTCTTGAAATCAGATCTTCTCTTCCCAGGGTTGTTATAATTGCTATCTGTTTAATGAATATCCTGAATTAATTCTCTAAAGTCTGTATCCCTTGTTGTATCCACTGAAGTATCTACTCAGTTAATTTAGTAATCAGCAAATGATTGGACAGAGATTTTCTTAGATACCTTCAACAAATCCATCTCCCAGTCTTTGCTGAGGGGCTTTTTGTGCGTGTTACAATAGGACTTCAATGCTCCAGCAGAGAATTGACAGCTCTGCTTTAGCCTTGATTTCCTGCTTGTGCAGATCATCAAGGTCAGCTAAAGGTAGAAGATTAGGAACAGATCAGGTCTTTCCTGAGTAGACACACAGTTCTGCACATGTACTTGACCTTCTAGATTCCTAGGAATACATTGGAACTTTTCTGAGTCCCCTGTGGACATCTCATTCTCCCAGCTATTCTTTTTAAACTTTTTGGTTAGCAACTTGTTTGGCTCAACTGTTATTATCATTTCAGGCAACTGCCATGTTCACTAGTTACTACAGACTGTCTTTGACAAACACCCTGGGTATAAGCTAGTTTTAGTGATGATTTGAGTCAGGTTAAATAAAGATAAGCCCTATGAATGGGTGTTTTCAGGGAATTCCCAGACAGCTCAGATAATGACAATCTTTTGGTAATGGAGTTTTGGGGAAGCTCAAACACGTTCTTCCCTCTCCAGTGGCTGCAAGGCTACTAGTTTTCACAGCTACTCTGATGGTGATGCTGTTGATTTTCAAAGCTCCTGAACAGCTGGGGAAAAGGGCATAGGAATAGAGTGGGTTGGAATGTCACAAAGCTCACTGTCCTTACATATGTTTAACCATTTTTCTTAAATAGACACTTAGTGTTACTTAGTTTATTGAAAGCCCATTTCAATTTACAGCTTTCTTAAAAAGTTGATTTTGACAATATTTGCCAGTACTCTTATTGATTTTATGAAGAAGCAGTAGTTTGGAGGTTTTTACTTAATCTTTTTCACTGATGTCACTCACTTGCATTTTTTATTCAGCTTTATTTAAATATAATTTATATTCCAAGAAATCACCAAAGTATACAATTTGATTTTTTCAAATGTATAGTTATGTAACTATCACCACAATCATGACATAAAACTTTTTTTTTTCAGCTACAGGGTCCTACTGTGTCACCCAGGCTGAGTGCAATGGCACGGTCTCAGCTCACTGCAGCCTTGATCTCCTAGGCTCAAGCGATTCTCTCACTCAGCCTCCCATGTAGCTAGGACTACAGGCATGTGCCACCACATCCAGCTATTTTTTTTTTTTTTTGAGATGGAGTTTCGCTCTGTTGCCCAGGGTAGAGTGCAATGGCGCGATCTCAGTTCACTGCAACCTCCGCCTCCCAGGTTCAAGCAATTCTCCTGCCTCAGCCTCCTGAGTAGCTGGGATTACAGGCAAGTGCCACCAGACCTGACTAATTTTGTGTTTTTAGTAGAGATGGGATTTCACCATGTTGGTCAGGCTGGTCTCGACCTCCTGACCTCAGGTGATCTGCCCGCTTCGGCCCCCCAAAGTGCTGGGATTACAGGTGTGAGCCATCGCACCCGGCTTAATTTTTATATATGTTTTTTGTAGGGACAGGGCCTCTCCATGTTGCCCAGGCTGGTCTCAAACTCCTGGGCTCAAGCAATCTGCCCACCTCGGCCTCCCAAAGTTCTGGGATGACAGGCATGAGCCACCATGCCCAGCCGTGACACAGCATTTTTGTGACCTCAAAAAGTCCCCCAGTGCAGGCAGTGGCAACCACTCGTCTGTTTTCTGTCACAGTTTTGTCTTGCCTGAAATTTTTTTGATGAGTGGAATCCTGTAGTGTGTGTTCTTTGTGTCCGGGTTCTTTTACTTAGCATACTGACTCTGAGATTCATGCGTAGTGTTGTATATCAATAGTTAGTGCTTGAATTGTTGAGTATTCTATTGTATGGATATACCACAATTTTTATATACCTTTACCAGCTGGTGGACATTTGGGCCATTTCTACTTTGTGGCTATCTTATGATTAAAGCTGCTATGAACATTCAAGTACAAACCTTTTTACAGCTATATATATATATATATATATATATATATATAGTATAAATCTTTATGTGGACATATGATTTCTTTTATCTTGCATAAGTAGCTAAGAGTGGAATTGCTAGATCAAGTGCTAAAAATATACCTAATTTTATAAGAGACTGCCAAACTGTTTTCCAAAGAGACTGTACCCCTTTGGAAGTTTCAGTAGTTCTGAATCCTTGCTAACACTTAATGTTGTCAGCGTTTTTACTTTAGGCATTCTGTTGTGTAGTGGTGTCTCGTTATGATTTTAATTTGCATTTCTTTCATGACTAATGATATTGAACATCTTTTCATGTGCATATTTGTCACTTGTATATCTTCTTTTAGAAGTATCTGTTCGAATATTCTGCCCATTTGAAAAATCAGGTGGTTTGACTTGTTACTGAGTTTCAGAGTTCTTTAGGTATTCTGGATATGATTCCTTTATGAAATACATGTTTTGCAACTACTTTCTCCAAGTAGAGAAGGAATTTGAAAGGTACAGGCAAACATCTGAGTTTAGGGGCAATAAAAGGACCCAGAACTACAAAGTCAAATCTACTTAGAGTCTTCAGCTTTAGAAAATAATAAATAAACTTCCTGCATGTGTTAGAAAGTTAAAGCATATTCGAGTCTGTGGTATACAGAAGATGATTCCTTTGATGTCTTTTGTGTATGTCATAGATCAAAAGCTTTTCCACAGAAAAGCAGAATGGAGTGTTTTGTTTGTGCTTCCAAACCATAATGGAAGAACAAGTTCACTAGATAAGTTCATTTTATAAGTAACAGTCAATCCGTCTCTAAACAAACCTGTTACAGAGCCACCAAATGTGCAATATCAACCTTTTTTTTTTTCACTTCACACCCGCTCTTAGGTAGACATGATAACACATGTGGAATGGACCAAACAGACAGGCTGAGAACCTGCCAAAGATGGTCTCAGATGAGATGATCAGCTTCTAACTCAGCATTGCCTGGTATATCTGACACTAATGAATGTGTAGTCAAAGGGTACATAGGAGATGATTGAAAATGAGGAGTCATTAAACATATTTCAGCCAGTGAGCGACGTGAGAAAAAGTTGAGAAATATAACTGCTTTCAACCGAAAGCTTTAGAAGTGGTAGTGAAACCAATTAGGAGGCTGATGCCTGACTCAGTAAACAATGAAAAGAGAATGAATTAGGGCCAAAGGAGGGGCAAGACTTCAAAGACATCATAGAGGTATAATTGACAGGATTTGGTGACCAATGAATATAGATTGTGAAGGAGTAGAGCCGCAAGATGACATTATTTTCTAGTTTGGGTGGCCCATTGGTGATGCTCTTAGTCAAGACAAGACAGTAATAGGAGAAACAGGTTTCGAAAAGAATGCAAAATGTGACTCTGGGCCTCAGATGAGATGCCTGGGCTGGAAACAGAGGACTGGGTATCATTCGAGTCTAATTTATGTTAAGATTCTTCAGTAAGGCCACGGAGAGTAAAAAAGGATGGACCTCAGTCTGAATTCTAACAAAAAAAAATTAATAGTTAAGAGGCAAGTACTGCTTGGTGGCAGGAAGGAGTTAGTGTCCAGAGAGATGAGATAATTCATAATCTTGAATGTCAAGGATGAAAAGAATTTCAAGGAATGATGGGTACTAATTAGTGATGATTGCTATTAATAGGTCTTTGCTAAAAAGAAGCCATTGAGTTTCATACTTAGAAATTCATTGGTCAAAACTGGAAACAAGCCTGGCACGGTGGCTCACGCCTGTAATCCCAGAACTTTGGGAGGCCGAGGCAGGTGGATCACGAGGTCAGGAGATCTAGACCATTCTGGCCAACATGGTCAAACCCAATCTCTATTAAAAATACAAAAATTAGCTGGTGTGGTGGTATGCACCTGTAGTCCCAGCTACTCAGGAGGCTGAGGCAGGAGAATTGCTTGAGCCTGGGAGGCACAGGTTGCAGTGAGCTGAGATCGCACCACTGCACTCCCGCCTGGGCAACAGAGTGAGACTCTGTCTCAAAAAAGAAAAACAAAAAACAAACAAACAACTGGAACAGCCCAAATGTCCATCAACAAGAGAATAGCTAACCCAATTGTGTATCTTCATACCATGGAATACTACTCAGCAGCTAAGCTGAATGGTTTATGCAAAACATGAGTCAATCTCACAACCATTGTGTTGAATGAAAAAACAGCCACTCAAAAAATACGTGCTATATGATTCTACTTATACAATGACCAAGAAGAAGCAAAACTAATCTATGGATGATAGAAGTCAGAAAGAGGGGCTGGGCACAGGGGCTCATGCCTATAATCCCAAGTGCTTTGGGAGATTGAGGCAGGAGGATCACTTGAGGCCAGGAGTTTGAGACCAGCCTAGGCAACATAGCATGACCCTGCCTCTACAAAAAAAAAATATATATATATATAAATTAGAAGGGCATGGTAGCAGGCACCTGTAGTCCTAGCTACTCGGGAAGCTCAGGCAGGAGTTTCCCTTGAGCCCAGGAGTTTGAGGCTGCAGTGAGCTATGATCATGCCAGTACACTCCAACCTGGGCAACAGAGTGAGATCCTACTCTAAAAAAGAAAGAAGTAGAGAGACAGAAAGAAAGTGTAAAAAAGATAAGGAAGGGGAGGCAGAAAAGAAAGGAAGAAAAAGAAAGGAAGGAAGGAAGGAGAGAAAGAGAAAAAAAAGGAAGGAAGGGAAGAAAGAAAGGAAGGAAAGAAGAAAAAGATTATTAAAAGAATATATATCTAATTGCTTGTATTTTCTCACTGGCAATGGTGGCTATGTCATCTGTTGAGAGACTGAGTCTTTTTGGTGGTCTGAGATTGGGAACAACCAGAGGAGAAAAAAATGAAAGAAATGTTGGGTAACATCTTCTAGAGTCCAGCTGAGGGTGAAAATCAAAATGTATTTATTAGCACAGGCTGCCATGATGGAACACCATGACCGAGTGGCTTAAACAACAGAAATGTATTTTCTCACGGTTCTGGAGGCTGAAAAGTTCAAGATCAAGATACTGGCAGGGTTTGGCTCCTGGTAAGGGTCCTGTGTCCTGTAGATGTCTGCCTTCTCACTGTGTCCTCACATGCACAGAGAGAGAGGGAGCTCTCTGGTATCTCTTCTTATAAGGACACTAATCCGCTGGGATCAGAGCTCCTCCCTGGTGACCTCCTGTACCCTTAATCACTTTTTACTCCAAATCGATCACGTTGGGCATTCACATACGTGAATGGAGGGCTTCAACATGTATGTTTTGGAGCGGCATAGTTAGCCTATAGCGTGTGTAAGTGAGATATTTTCCACCTATACCCAACCACCTGAGATCAGGAGAGAAGACACATGGTTGGGTTGATCCATATTTGGAGGTTAACAGGATAGACTTGATGCAAGGTCAAGGTGGCAAACGATTTGAGGGGATAGTGAAAGTATGGCTAAAATGATTGGCCATGGATTCCAGTAACAGTGGAAAGAGAAGCCAGAAAAGGGCTGGGTTTAGATTAGAGAAAAGGCAGGGATTGGTAGGCTTGGTGGTAGAGTCCTCGCAGGTCAGGAGGCTGGAGCACAAATGGGAACGATTTTACAGCGTATCTTCTGTGGGTGCAGTACTGTCGTGGGACATAATTGGTTGTTCCTGCAATTTCAACTTTACTGGAAATAAAGGAGGCTTATCAAACTGGAGAGATTTAAATTCGTTAGTGAAAGTAATCATCACATTTTTCTTTCATTTTAGAAGACTAAATACGTTGAACAAGTGTGCCTCAATGAAACTTGATGTGAACTTCCAAAGGAAAAAGGTAGGTGCCCACACCTTAATGTGGCTATGCCAGTGAATACCAGGAGTTTGAGACCAATCTGAGCAACAGAGTGAGACCCCTGTGTCTACAAAAAAAACATAATAATAAATTAGCTGGGCACAGTGGCTTGTGCCTGTAGTCCCAGCTATCGAGAGGCTGAGTTGGGGGCATTGCTTGAACCCAGAAGGTTGAGGCTGCAGTGAGCCATGATCGTGCCACTGCACTTCAGCCTGGGTGACAGAGTGAGACCCTGTCTCCAAAAACTAAAAAGCAACACCAACCTAAGCAAAATTTTGAAATGCCTGACCATCCATGTGTCTTCTCCATATCCTATTTCATCATAACCACCTAAATAAGTCTACTATAAACTAAGGCCGAAATCTATTTGTTTTACCATTTCATTTTACTTTCTTTTTTTTTATTAGAGGGTTTGCGTAAAGATGTAAAATATCCCAATGCTTTATGGTGATCTTTCAGAAATGTCCGTTGTAAATGTCAACCCCTTATTAGACTCAAATGCTTCACAGCAAAGAGTAGATTAAAAGTTCGGAAAGGATCTGGGGGTCCATGGCCAGTGACTTCTGGCTCATTTTTTCCAGCCGTGTTTTATTTCATGCACGTGTCAAGATGCCTCCACTATCAGCAGATTCAGCTGGTAATGTATGAGGGGGCCTGGGGGTAGTGTGACAAGATCCTGAGCCCTGGCTCATCTTTCATTGTTCTCCCCACCGTGCACTTTTCTCTAGCCACAAAGAATTCGGTTCAGTTCGAAAAGTCACTAAGCTTCCTCCCCATCACAAGACTTGCCATGTGCTGCTTCCTCTTTATGGATAAGACTAGAGATCTGAGTTTTGAAATAAAGCTGTACTTTATTGAATATGTACTGTTTTCTAGGAGCTAGATTATGTGCTTACCACACATTATCTCATTTAATCCGTCGAGATGGGGCTTCTCTGTTTTCTACATTAGGAAGGTAAATCTTGAACAGGCTGGGTCATTGCCCATGGTCTTGCAGCTAGCGGTGGAGCAGGGTTTCTACCTCGGGGATGTCTGACTCCAAAACCAAGGCTTCTAGCCACCGTGCTGCACAGCCTCTCTTTTTCACTGAATTGATTCTTTTTAGGAAATTCAGAATTAGGATCCTTCACTACTTTTTTCATTTAACATCTCCTCTATGTAGTAACTCAAGCCTCTGTATATTTTGAAGGATCAGAGAAAACATCTTTGAATTAAAAGAAAGTGTTCTTGGCCAGTCGTGGTGGCTCACACGTGTAATCCCAGCACTTTGGGAGGCCAAGGCAGGTGGATCATCTGAGGTCAGGAGTTCGAGACCAGCCTGACCAACATGGTGAAACACCGTCTCTACTAAAAATACAAAAATTAGCTGGGTGTAGTGGCACGTGCTTGTAGTCCCTGCTACTTGGGAGGCTGAGGCAGGAGAATCACTGGAACCTGCAAAGCGGAGGTTGCAGTGAGCTGAGATCATGCCACTGCACTCCAGCCTGGGCGACAGACAGAGACTCCGCCTCAAAAAAAAAAAAATTAAGAAAGAAAGAAAGAGAGAAAGAAAGAAGTTTTTATCCTGCTCTACACAGAGAAATCATTAAAGCTGAAGGATTTTAAGTTACTCCTTAGTAACCTAATCTTTAAAAATAACTTTAATCTGAATTTGTGCTCTAAAATAACACCAAAAAAAAAAAAATCAAATGAATTTTGGTGGACCTCACCTTAAAAACAATTTGGAATTTGAGCTGGGAACCAAAGATTTAAGCTAAGGAGGTAAAACAGTGAAAAATAATATCCAGAGAAATATTAAAATATGAGCAGTTTGTCCAGGCCAAAGACAAATTAAAAATGTGGGAATAAACCTCCCAACAGCTGTCTGACTGAATAGACCCCTTGAGAAGCATACATACTATTTGAAGCATGAGGGTCAGATGTTGTTTGGATTGGAACACATGGTTCCTATTAAACTGAACACAGCCATGCCTGTGTGTCTAAAGTGTGGGTCCTCAAATGGCTGGTCTATACAGCTGCCTATACCGACCATTAGCTGCACTGCATCACAAAAGAAAATGCCAAAAACTAATGACATGAGTTGTTTTCCACACAGTGCAGTGATTGGATTTTTACCCTGTCACCAGCTTTTCAAAACCCACAGGCGAGATGGGCTTGAATAACATTTGTTTGGCTCTTTGTGCGTTACCTTCACAAAAGCTCCTCTGTAAATTGGTCACTTTGGTATTCTGACCTTAATGTCGTCTTTATATTGGATCTAGTAGCACACACCCTTAAAGCCCCTACTTAGCTATAGGCCTCAGAATGCAAGCACTTGAATAAAATATTGCTTTTCACATTGTAAATTAGAGAGTCATGGCCTGAATTTTCAAATAAATAATGCTGACATGTGGTCTCCACCTACTTATGAATCTCAGTAATGACCAGAATCCGGGGCCAGATTGAAGCAGCCACTCAGGAGACGCTGTATTGTGACACCCGTTTCTGTGATCTTCCTCTTACACAAGCCATAGGCTTTATTTAATCCTTTATGTTACTGTGAAAAAAAAAATGAATAGGAGCTAAGACTAGGCCAGATGATCACAAATAGAAAAGGAAACTTGAGAATCGAGCACCCTGTGAAAAGCTTCAGCCAACTTCAGAATTTATTTATTTGGAAGAAAAATAAGACAGCAGCATTTCCTTTAGGTATGTCCCCATGTTAAGCCATCCAAGAAATAGAAATAGAATCCCCACCTCCAATCTGCAGAGTCCCAGACTTATTTAATTCTGCAGAAAGTCATCCCCAAGTAGCTAAACTGTCTGGAGTCACAGTCATTCTCCCTTGGGGCTGCCGGACCTATGAAAGGGTTGCAGGTGCTGGCTCAGCAGTTTGTGGGGTTAGCAAAAGCTGACACGGGGCTTCCTCCCCGCCAGGCACTATTCCTTGTCCTTAAGTCCGTGTCACAGATACAGAAACTGAAGGGCTTGGCGCTTGCCCAAAGCCACACAGAAGTAGCAGAGGCAGGACTTGAATCCAGGTAATCTGGCACCTGACTGCCCCTCCTCACTCTTCAGAAATATTCAGAGACAACCTGGAGCCTGGGTGAGCCTCTAGCCCTTGGCCTGAGACCTGCAAGGATCTCATGTTTCCTCAGCAATACATTCAGTTCACTGTGTGGATTGTTTTTATAAGAGGCATGGTTCTTGCCATCTGTACTAAAGTCCACAATTTATTTATTGTCTTCATGGCAATTGTGTTTAATCTTGTAGATTTTGGTGGGCTGACACAAGGAAGAAAGCGAAAAGTCCACAAGTAGGTGATGACGATGAAGGCTTTTTCATGCCTGGTTAGCCATACACCTTTCTTATACATGAAATGCCACTTCCAAAGCACGGGGAGAAAGGGCGTCACCCCTACCCTCCCACAATACAGTTTCTAACTGTTTTGCAGAAGAGAAAAGGGATCCTTTAAGGATTCGAGATGACCTTCCCTGCCTCTGTGAGAGTCAGGTGGAGGAGTATTCTCGATTTTAGCTGCACACCTCACTGGAAGACTAACAACCCAGCCCAAGAGCATTTCAGGAGAAAGGACACCAGCACTTCTGCCGCCCGCGGCTCTTGCTCTCCACTCCCGCGGCGTTCCCAGCGGCCCATTCCTGCTTCCAAACAGGCAGGCCCGGCCACGTAGCTCCAGTTAACATCTAAATTTCTATGTGACTATGGAGGAGTTGCGTTTTGCAGCTGTGGATTCATGTGGGTTCCTGTTTCCAGTGTAAAGATATGGCCAAACTCCGTCTTTTAAAAAAATCCCTTCTTTCTGGAATGTCTGGTTGGCATCTGTCTCTGAGGAATATATAATTTCACTGAAGAATGTTCTCATTTTTAGAAAAAAACAAAAGCCAAACAGCGGAGACTCATCTAAATTAAAAACACCAAGGCACACACAAAGTAGCTTTTCTCAGGAAAATGTTTCTTCCCCATTATTACCTACAAAATTCGCGCTTGCTCCATGATGACATTGAAATCCCCTGATTAAAGTGTTTATGTGATTCGGCTTCTATTCAAAGTAAAAGCCAGAGACTGAAGACTCCAATTAGGCTGTTTATTAAATGAGGAAAGAGAAGGACACGTATCCACATGGGACTCTTACCTTTCCTCTTACCTAGGAATATGTCTCAAGAGAGAAAGAGCAGGTTCCAGAGAAGGTTCTGGTTGAAGTTATAGTTTTAATAAGGCTCTCTGAAGTCATGACCAAAGGTGGAAAGCAACACAGAAACCATGACTAATTGCCACCTTGCAGCCAGCACCTCCTGGCCTGGATGCCATCGCCATTTCAGAGGCACTGCAGCTGTTGACAAGGGGCCCGGCCCCCACCCCCATATTTCCCGCTCCCTTGCACACCCCTGCATCTCCTACCAAATGAGACACCTCCTGGCAACTCCAAAGAGTAGTCAGATGAGAGAAAGTCCATCATTCACTTGGCTGGAGAGTATTAACAGCCTTGAATTGCAGATATTTCCATGCGAATGTCCTAAAACTGTAGGGTCTTTGAGTTGGAAGGATCTTTGGTCTTATTTTCTAACCTCCCACTTACTCACTGCGATTTGCTTCTTAGAGCATCCCTCTCCCTCACAATTTGCTGAGCCACTGTTTATTATAAGCTTCTCAACATGATGAGCTCTTCACATGGCAAGGCAATTTATTTTATTCTACAGACTAGAAAGGCCTTCCATATGATAAGCTAGGAGCTGATTCCTTCTAAACTGGCCCATCTGATCCTAGCCTTTTTCCCTGGTGAAGCACAGATATGGATTTCCTCATTCACTCAGTAGCCCTTTAGCTCTGACCTCCAGAACAGAAATCAGCACACTGCTGCTCCTGCTTTCATAAATAAAGTTTTATTGGATCAATAGTTATGCCCATCATTTCATAACAATGGCAGAGCTGAGTAAGTGAGAGAGAGAGACCTTATGGCCCATACGTATACCTAAAATATTTATGATATGGCTCTATGCAGAAAATGTTTTCAGACCCTTGCTCAATCTAGAACAGTTTCTCAACTGTCAGTGGTCAATGACTGGTTTTCTTATTTTATTTTTTCCAGTCTGCCACAGACCAAGATACTTTTGTAAAATTCAATACAAATGAATTATTAGAAATATTAATTTTAACAAATTATAGAAAATACAGTCTTAATGTTTTATTGTTAGGCTCAACTGATACAAAGGTGCATACCGATAAATATAATCAAAACAAATATAACAAGAAATAATGATGCAGGATTTTTCTCAGCCCCACTTCGCCAGCCGGAAACTTCTGTGCCTGGAAGGGGCCTCTACTTCTTTGTTCCTGTCACCCCGCTCTGTGGCCTGTGGCTCCCTGGCTGACCCAGCCCTGCCGCTGCTTCTTGGCACCAGCGACAGGAAGGCTACAGCTTACAGCCGCTTTCGACCCCACTTTCAGTGGGTCTCAGGTTCTTGTCCCACATCAAAGAAGAATGAGGTTATGCTGACAATTGAAGAGTGAGGAGGGTGGAGAAGAATTGTATTGAGCGACACAGCAGCTCTCAGTGGAGAGGGGATGCAAGAGTGGTCCCGAAGTCAGGTGGTTTTCTCCCCTAGTGTGGCTGGGTCTGGGCTTTTATAGGCTCAGAATGGGGGAGTGCCTGCTGATTGGTTTGTGAGTATGCAAAAAAGCTAAAAGAAAGACACCAATCAAAGGTGGGCATGACAGTGTAAAAAACCAATTCGGGAAAGGTAGGTATATGTAAAATAGATGAAGGGTGAGGATCAATCAGAGGAAAGTATGCCAAATGGGAAGAAAGGTTCTCAATCCAGCCTGTGGATTTGTAGCTTGGCTTTCAGCCTTCAAACTGTCTTTGACTTGAGGTCAAAGATGGGGTTTCACCAGGAAGCTGCCCCTATTTGCCTAGGCATTTGACTGCCTCCTGCTGCTATCAATAGAAAAGAATTACAAAAACTGTTCAGATTTTTATTGAAAGTGTGCGTATATGTGATTAATACAAAGAATCACAATTGTGCTTATACCATTTTTGTTGTTCATCTGTCATAACTGAACAAAAAGTTTACTTTAAAACAGAAATCCCTCAAATTAAACGCCTGTATGCACACTTTGAAGAAACACTTTGACTGCAAATGTATAAGATATATATAATTTTTTTTTGAGGTAGAGTCTCACTCCGTCACCCAGGCTAGAGTGCAGTGGCGTGAACTCAGCTCACTGCAACCTCTGCCTCCGGGGTTCAAGTGATCTCCTGCCTCAGCCTCCCTAGTAGCTGTTACTACAGGTGCGCACCACCATACCAGGCTAATTTCTGTATTTTTAGTAGTGACAGGTTTCACCATGTTGGTCAGGCTGGTCTCAAACTCCTGATCTCAGGTGATCCGCTCACCTCGGCCTTCCAAAGTGCTGGGATTACAGGCGTGAGCCACCGCGCCTGGCCATAAAATTTTTAATATGACAGCAAGTTTCTTCTTTGTTGTCTAAGTTAAGTGGGATTGATAACAATGCTACTCATGGGTAATAATGTATATCTAAAATTCTTTTGTTTGGGTACCAGTCATCGTAGGGAAACCAGCGGAGAAAGGTTTTTTTAAGGCAAGTTAAAAGTTTAGGGTATTCCTTTTCACTTACAACTTTAGGGTATTCTATTCACCTTTCATTCAAAATGATGTAAGTGATGCTATATTTCCAAAATTCATCTTCAGTTCTTCATCTCTAGCCAATTCTTACAAAGTTATAAATGTAAATTACCTGTGAAACAATGGATTCTGTATATTATACACTTTGGGTTATGGTAAGCACACTAACCTTGAATTGGCACTGTAAATCAGATCTACCACACACCAGTAGCATGCAGCTGTCACTCATAGGACTCACCGTTTGAATTTTACTACACCCAAACTGGTCTCTACCCTGTTTACTAAGACAAATCCACTGATTGTTAGCTCAGATAGCACAGACTGTTCAAATAGTGGCAAATAGTTTTAATGCTTACTCTAAATTTCTGTGTCTACCTCATTAAAGACCACGTTTGGGGACCGGCAGCCCCCTGACCACACTCTGAGTAGCACTGTCTAGAGTTCCTCATTTCTAAATCAAGCTATTAGTTCTTTCAATTGTCCAACCCAGGAGATTGTGGTTCTTAGATCCTTGGCCATTCTGATTACTCTTCTCTAGAAACATACCCCTTAAAATGTGGGGTGCTTAAAAAGAACCCATTGTTCCTGATATACGTGACCAGTGCAGAATGCAGTGGGCACTGACCTTTTGAATCTTGGGATCTGTGCTCTGGTCATGCATCCTAGGGTTGGTATCTTTGTTCAGTAGCCATATTACATGGTTAAGTCACATTAAGCTTACATCTGCCAGAGCTCTCAAGTCTATTAATAACAGGAAGGGCTGTTGAACTATGTTCTTTTTGTCCTGCACATCCTGTAGTTGATTTTTGAAGTTAGAGTCATTTTATTTGACTTTTATGAAATTATATCTTATTAACAGGTCATCCTTCACTTGTTAAGCTCTATACACTTCTCAATATTGCTATTCTCTAACAATAATAACTAATTTCATCTATCACTTTAGGGTTTATATGGTGTTTTCATATATAGTCCCATTTGGTTCTGTTGACAAATCATGCTAGACGTGCATTATTATTGTTTTCATTTTATAACAGAAAACTGAGTCTCAAAGAACCCTTAGCAAATAGCCTTATACGATCTTTACAGTTTAACAACATGAGTTCCGGCCCATTCAAGTTACTCTTAAAATGGTCATAACCTTGAGACATGCTTCCTTCGGTTATTTACAGTCTTTTAGTCACACGCTGTGGAGGAGTTACTCAACCAGTTACTAACAAAACTTTCTGTAGCAAGCTCGTCCAACCCATGGCTCGTGGGCTATTTGCGGCCCAGGACGGCTTTGGATGTGCCCCAACACAAATTCATAAACTTTCTTAAAACATTATGAGTTTTTTCTTTTGCCATTTTTTAAAGCTCATCAGCTATCATTAGTGTTAGTGTGTTTTATGTGTGGCCCAAGACAATTCTTCTTCCAATATGGCCCAAGGAAGCCAAAAGACTGGACACCTCTGTGTAGCATCTAGCTAGTGAGCCATATTGTCCACAACATGAGAACCTTTTTGTAGTTGTCTTGCTGAAATTCTGATGTTCCGTGTCCCTGGTACGTCCATGGTTTCTGAGATAGGAGAATTAAGTTAGTTTGATGTATCCTTTTCTTTACAAACACATCTGACTCCTAGAGATTTCCATTTTCTGTTTCTAAATAATCACAAGCTATTCATTGTTAACCTCAAAAAAATTATCGAACAGATGAAATCTGATAATCTCTTTTAAACAATCAGTACACTTCCATAAATACCATTGGAGAGTCTGAAATGTGCCTGATGCTCTGCTGGGTCCTGAGTGTGTAAAAAAAAACCCCTTAAACTCTACTGCAGTGTGTGTTTTTCATACTGCAGATCATGGCCCCTTGGGAGGTTGTCAAGTGAATTTGGTGGATCACAAACAACATTTAAAAAAATAAAACAGACTAAACTAGACTAAAAAGTATCCGAATACAAACAAACAAGGATAATTACTTAAGTATAACTTTTTTTGTGCTTTAATATAGTCTGTATGCGTGCCCTGAGTTGTGATGGGAAATACATTTTTTGTTGTGTGTCACTATCAAATAGTTTGAAATATCCATCATTAGTGGAAGACACAGACACAGCCATTTCAATACCCTTGGGGACATACCATGGTCATTGTGGGCACAGGGTGCCGAAGAAGAACGGTCGTTTTTTTCTTTGTCGCATTTTGTTTTCTATTGCTTTTGTTTTTGTTTGTTTGCTTTGGTTCAAACAACCTGAATGCTGCAAAATTTCTCTGAGCTGTTTTGCCTTTTTCCCAGGAGTTTGCCACTTTTTCACATGCCTTAGTTGGGCTGTAAATATTTTCCTTTTGGCCAAAGTGAGTATAATAAGCTCTTAGAGACCAGCAAACAGGGCCAGGCTTACCCTTCCCAGGCCACAGTGCCCAGCTTGGCATGTGTTCTTAACCTAAATAAAGGAGTCCCTATCCAACTAGTATGTGGTGTGCTGGCATCATAACCAGATTTGAGAGAGGTAGTTGGGGCCAACACTAAATGTTGTAGTTACTGTTTTAAAATATCTATATTTTCTTTAAAGTCATATCCTTTTTTTTTTTTTTTTTTTGTCTTCTAAAAAACTTTTTTCTAAAAGGGCTTTTTCTTTTCTTTTTTTTTTGAGACGGAGTCTTGCTCTGTCGCCCAGGCTGGAGTGCAGTGGCTGGATCTCAGCTCACTGCAAGCTCCGCCTCCCGGGTTCAGGCCATTCTCCTGCCTCAGCCTCCCGAGTAGCTGGGACTACAGGCGCCCGCCACCTCGCCTGGCTACTTTTTTTGTATTTTTTTTTTTTTAGTAGAGACGGGGTTTCACCGTGTTAGCCAGGATGGTCTTGATCTCCTGACCTCGTGATCCGCCCGTCTCGGCCTCCCAAAGTGCTGGGATTACAGGCTTGAGCCACCGCGCCCGGCCTAAAAGGGCTTTTTCACGGTCCTTATTTAATATCAACTTCTCACCAGCTTCCTAAAATGCAATACAAAAATCCAGTAAGTTCAACATTCAGCCTATCATGGTACCTTGTGTATAAATGACCCTCATATGTCAGTTTTTATTATATCAATCACAGGAATAGAGGGAGTAGAAAGTACTAGTAGGAAAATATATTTTGAGTCATCGTTCTGGAGTCTTGCCCTTTTTCCACTTGTACAATTACAACTTTCTCAACTCTTTCATCAGAGCTTTATACAAGTTTTTAAAACTCAAAGCTAATTTTTCACTGTGATCTCAATGCTGTAGAATTCTTTTCTGTTTCTTTTTGTTTCCTTTTCTTAAGAGACACAGTCTTGATATGTTGCCCAGGCTGGACTCAAACTCCTGGACTCAAAAGACCCTTCCACCTCAGACTCCCAAGTAGCTGAGATGACAGGCGTGAGCCACTGTATTCGTCCATTTTTCACACTGCTGATGAAGACATACCTGAGACTGGGCAATTTATAAGTAAAAAGAGGTTTAATGGACTCACAGGTTCATACAGGCAGGCCTCACAATCATGGTGGAAGGCGAACGGTACATCTTACATGGCAGCAGACAAGACAGAACGAGAGCTGAGCAAAAGGGGTTTCCCCTTATAAAACCATCAGATCTCATGAAACTTATTCACTACCACAAGAGCAGTATGGGGGAAACCACCCCCACGATTCAATTATCTCCCACCAAGTCCCTCCCACAACACATCAACACATGGGAATCATGGGAGCTACAACTCAAGATTAGATTTTGGTGGGAACACGACCAAACCATATCAGCCATCGCACCTGACTTCTAAGCCATAGAATTCTTTTCTGTACCTTGGCTTTGTACTTGCTTTCACTTTAAACTTGAATATTCAAGTTTGCCATTTAGTCAAACCTACACAGAAACTAGATTTTGAAGGAATAAACAAAAACAGGAAGATCCCCACAATGATTAACTGTGCATCTGCTTAGGTTTTCTTAAAAACAACACACTGCAAGGTTAAAGGGAGTTAAGGTGGACGCCAGATACGTAAAAAGATTGACAAGCAATTGAACTAACATTGAAAGATACAAATAAGCAAATACCTCTCAGTGAGGGACTGCTGAATGCACTACCTTCCTTAATCCCTTCAGCAAACCTATGAGGCAAGACCCACTTCAATCTCATATTATAAGCAGCAGAAACTTACTTTAAGTGAATACCTCTCAGTGAGGGACTGCTGAATGCACTACCTTCTTTAATCCCTTCAGCAATCTTCAGCAAACCTATGAGGCAAGACCCACTTCAATCTCATAAGTAGCAGAAACTTACTTTAGAGAGGGAAAGTAGCTTGTGGACAGTCACCTAGCTCTGACACTTGGAACCAGGTCTTAAAACTGAACACCCAAGTAGAATAAAATAAATTTAATTCAGTTCACAAAAAAATAAGCAATTATTATGTCCTTGGCACTGGAGGGGCTATACATATGAATAAATATGTTTATATGAATAATGAAACAGAGAAACACAGGTCCTGCCTTTTTTTTTTTTTTTTTTTTTTTTTTTTTTGAGATAGGGTCTCACTTTGTTGCTGATGCTGTGGTGCAGTGGTGCCATCACGGCTCGCTGCAGCAGGCCTGGCTCTTGATGACTTTACCTGTAACAACTGAGAGTGGAGGCTCTCAAGCAGAAGGCTTCTAAGCTTAAAAAAAAAAAAAAAATCGTATGATTCAGTTTGGACTACACTGTGGAAAGCTATTTAGATGGGAAAGATGCTGGAGACCGGGCTTCTCCCACATTTTTACTGTAACAGATCCAGAGAGAGGTGGCAAAGGCCTACGCTGAGAGAATGAGAGTGAAATTACGCATGAGGGAACAAATTTGAAAATCAGTTCAGAATTAGGCCTTGGTGATGTGCTTGGTGAGGATGAAGCAGGATCCGATCATTCAGTTTATTTCAAAAGGAAGTGGTAAGCCTGAGTTCAAGGTCTGTGCTGGGCCCAAGGCTATGCAGAGCTAAACCAGGCCATCTCTGGCCTCAGGGAATGCAGATGCTCCTCTCTCAGGGACTACAAATTCAGGCTGAAACCAGACACCTAGAGTCAATGTGTGAGGCAGAGTGTAAGACAGTGCCAAGCCGCGGGGACCCATTGCAGCCACACCACAGAGGTGTGCGTCCTGCCCACGGCATTCTGACTCGGAGTTGCTTCAACAGAAAAAGACTGCTCACGCAGAGCAGCCGGATTGGATCACAAATAGTGATCTCCAGAATGGCTCCCTCATCCCTACTTAAAGAAATTCAGTGGGTCATTTTGCTGTTACCTTATCCAGGGAATACACGATAAGAATCAAGTGCAGAGGACTAAAATAAGGAGTGTTAGCTTTGAGATATACTGACATTGAGATTCAGAAGAGGCAAGCTGGAAATACGGTCCCTGGGGCTCAGTGAAGAGGTTTCTGGAAAGAAGTAAGTGCCTTTTATGGCAGAGTTGAGTTCCTTTGTGAAAAAGACTGCAGGTGCTTTATATTTAGACTGTCTAGTCTGATGTAATTATACCCTCTTTATAATCAGTCAGGGAAAACTTCTTAGAGAGGAAGGAAGGAAGCATTCAAAACCTCTTTGAAAATGGGAAGGAAGAAAGCTTGGCAAGTTGAGAAGAATCCTCTGGCCACTGGGAGGAAGGGTATGTACAAGACAGTGCAAGTGGTGGAAGGACAGCTTAGAGGTGCCCAAGAAGCTCACACCTGTGCTGGGAGTACAGAGGGAAGGGAGGTGGAGGACCGCACAGGGCTGCCCTCAGCGCACCCAGAGTTCCTGCCTCAGCCACACTGTCTGCTAATGAGCATTTTCCTTGGTGTTCTGCAGGGTGACGACTCCGATGAGGAAGATCTTTGTATCAGCAACAAATGGACTTTCCAAAGAACCAGTCGCAGGTGGTCTCGTGTGGACGACCTCTACACGCTGCTCCCTCGAGGAGACAGAAGTGGGTCACCGGGAGGCACGGGGATGAGGAACACGACCAGCAGTGAGAGCGTCCTCACAGACCTGAGCGAGCCTGAGGTCTGTTCTATTCACAGCGAAAGCAGTG
The DNA here is from genome assembly GCF_003255815.1 of Theropithecus gelada. Classification (NCBI taxonomy): domain Eukaryota; kingdom Metazoa; phylum Chordata; class Mammalia; order Primates; family Cercopithecidae; genus Theropithecus; species Theropithecus gelada. The sequence continues at coordinate 64,637,752 of NC_037685.1, read as the reverse complement.
GAGGCAGCGACAGCCGCAGCCAGCCGGGCCAGTGCTGTGCAGACAGCCCGGTCATGCTGGATGCCCCACTGGTCAGCAGCAGCCTCCCGCAGTCCCCCAGAGACGTCCTCAACCACCCCTTCCACCCCAAGAATGAGAAGCCCACAAGGGCTAGGGCCAAATCATTTTTGAAACGCATGGAAACACTCCGAGGGAAGGGAGCCCACGGGAGGCACAAGGGGTCAGGGCGGACAGGTGGCCTGGTGATCAGCGGGCCCATGTTGCAGCAGGAGCCAGAGTCCTTTAAGGCCATGCAGTGCATCCAAATACCAAATGGAGATCTCCAGAATTCGCCGCCACCTGCCTGCAGAAGAGGGCTCCCATGCTCCGGCAAGTCGAGTGGCGAGAGCAGCCCATCGGAGCACAGCAGCAGCGGTGTCAGCACACCCTGCCTGAAGGAACGCAAGTGCCACGAGGCCAACAAGCGTGGGGGCATGTACTTGGAGGACCTGGATGTGCTGGCAGGGACAGCACTGCAGGATGCAGGGGACCAAAGCCATATGCATGAGTTTCACTCCCAAGAGAATTTGGTGGTGCATATTCCCAAGGATCACAAACCAGGAACATTCCCCAAGGCACTTTCTATTGAAAGCCTTTCTCCCACAGATAGTAGCAATGGGGTTAACTGGAGGACCGGTAGCATCTCCCTGGGCAGAGAGCAGGTCCCTGGTGCCAGGGAGCCCCGGCTCATGGCGTCCTGCCACAGAGCCAGCCGAGTCAGTATCTATGACAATGTCCCTGGCTCTCATCTGTATGCCAGCACAGGAGATCTTTTGGACTTGGAGAAAGATGACCTTTTCCCTCACTTGGATGACATTCTGCAGCATGTCAATGGGCTCCAGGAGGTAGTGGATGACTGGTCCAAAGATGTCTTACCTGAACTGCAAACTCACGATACGTTGGTTGGGGAGCCTGGCTTATCCCCCTTTCCGTCTCCTAATCAGATCACCTTAGATTTTGAAGGTAACTCTGTCTCAGAAGGTCGGACGACACCCAGTGATGTGGAAAGAGATGTCACATCTCTTAATGAATCTGAGCCTCCCGGGGTCAGAGACAGGAGGGATTCTGGTGTAGGGGCCTCTCTGACCAGGCCAAACAGGTAGGTGGCATGCATTTGTGAAATGATCTTTTTTTCCATTTCATAGTCATTGTGTTCTGTTTATTTCTTTAACAAATGTATGCAGAGTACTTACTAAATGCCTGACTATGTTCTAAGTGATGTATGTGATTAGGAATTCTTTGAACAGAAGTATGACTTCTGCACAGGTATCATGGTGATTGAATCCGTGTTAACTCATATTTATTTGTGTTTATCTTTTATTTTGATCTTAGTTTTATCCAAAAATATTTTGAGCTTCTTATATGCAAAGCATTATACCGGGCACCACATGCAGGGAATCCTGGATAACCAAGACCTAGTTCCTAGGCACCGACTCTTCCCCTGACCTTCCTGTGATGCATTCATCAAAGTGTCTCTTCCCCAAATTTTACACTTTTTTTGCTCCTATAAGAAATTTCTGAGGTCTAAGATGTGTACTCTGTAAGTCTGTTTTTGCTTGAAAGTGCCAATTACAAAGTACGTAAAAGCTGACTTACAAAGACCATTTCAGAAGCACCCTAGAAAAATGGTCCTGGGAGGTCCAAACTGGTAGAAACAAGAGCATTGTGTGTGCTGCTGGGTTTCTGGTTGAGACAGGGGTGTATCTTGGGACTCAGTGATGTGTCACCATCTTTACCTCTCATCTTCAGGCTCCATCTCAATACTGAGCAAGAGTTAGAGTGTAGACACATGGAAGACAATGAGAAAATTTTCTGCAGCCCTAGACATTCGACAGCTCTGTCTCTTTCTCTCGCTCTGTCTCTCTCTCTCTCTCTCTCTCTGTTTCTTGCTCCCTGTCTATATCTCTCTCTCTATTTCTCTTTTTGTCTATATCACTCTACCTGTCTGTCCTCTGTCTATATTGCACCGTCTGTCTTCCCTCTCTCTGTCTCTCGCTCTCTCTCTCTGTCTATATCTTTCTATCTCTGTCTGTCTCTCATCCTCTGCCTGTCTCTCTCTATTTTTCTGTCTCATCTCTCCATCTCTCCATCTATGTCTGTCTCTGTCTTTTCTCTCTCTCTGTCTGCGTCTCTGCTTCTGTCTATATCTCCCTGTCTCCATCTCTTTCCTCTCTTTCCGTTTCTCTTTCTCTTTAACACACACACACACACACACACACACACACTCTCTCACACACACACTGTCTCAGCTGCTCTCAACGTGAACAAATTTGGAATAAAAAACCTAGTATTTCCTCTATCACTTGTTTAAACCCCCTAATAAAACAGATAATAGGACTTTTTCCAGACTTATCCGAATTGGACAAATCATGTCCTGTGTTTGTTCTGCACACTTGTGTCTTCTGTTCCATTTGCATTGCGATTCTTTTCGCTCGGACGCTATCTTGATTAGCTTCATGTACATTGGTGATGTCCCGTGTTTCCCGCTACCAAGTCCACTTTGTGACTGGCTTCTGTGATGGTCTCTCTGGTAAAGGCGACTCCGATGGAACAGTTTCCAGCTGTCTCACCAGCCCCGGCCAGCCCCAGCATCGCCCCACATCAGCAGTCAGACGGCCAGCCAGCTGAGCCTGCTGCAGCGCTTCTCGCTGCTTCGCCTCACAGCCATCATGGAGAAGCACTCCATGTCCAACAAGCACGGCTGGACATGGTGCGTAGCACGTTCACCTAGGAGGGGATCCTTGGCTCCAGAGCTAAGTGGGTGATTGCAAAAGCTTCCACGTTTACTTTGTGAATTCTGAAGAACCCATTCATTGCCTTCACTGATGATCTCCTGGACGTAAGGCATGAGCTCTGCCGTAGCCTCCATGTGACAGAGCCCACAGGAAACGTTGCTCTATTTGTAGCTCTCAGTTGGTTTCCAGGGAAGGCAGTCAGGCTCCAAGAAAGGAAAAAAAGACAAGTAAAGGGTGATTAATTGTGAACAGAGGAAATAAAAATAAACTTGCCATAAAATAATCCTGGCAGCTTGCACAGAAACAGCTGTCACTTGTACCTTCTGGCCTGATGCAAAGCTTACCACTTAGAGCCTTGATTCATTCAAAGAGCATTTAATTCTTCAAATACATTTCTGCTTTTATTTGATTGGCAAATAAAAACAAGAATATGCAGTAAACCTTGTAATAAGGAATTGACAGAAGCATATGTTAGAACTTGAATGTGGGCCTATTATAGATGATTTGGTGGATTTGAAAAAATACAAAATGTATCAGTAATTGTTCTATGTTTTATAATATGCATATTAAAAAAATCAATGGTGTGTTTATAAAATATTTTAGAAGGTTATAAATTCATGGCCAAATCAATATATGCTTGTGTATTAAAATGTCCTTTAAAAACTGCAGCTGGCTCTAGAAAAGTAAGGATAGAGCCAAGAAATATTGTTCTTCTTTTCTCCCTTCCTTTTCCTCCAGCCCCAGCCATATTTCTTCTTCCTCTTGTAATTTTTAAATTTGTTTTGTTTTGTTGGGGACTTTTAAGTGTGCAGCACTTGAGAGATGAGTCTATCACAATTAAATTGGAAAGTTGTCCACTTGACCTGAAAACAGAGCTACAAATACATTCTGGTAACGTGACTCATGCTGTTTAGTAGTTAGAGATAGCATGCAGGCAAGGGCCACACAGAGCACGGCTGTGTCCTGTGATTAATGCAGAGAGAATGCTGAATTCGCCCGGCGTCTGTTGGGTATTCCAACAAAAGCTTGGCTTCCCTCATGCTTGCTTCCAGAGCCTCTCCCCACAGTGTGCCCCAGGAGGCTTGCATGACCTGGTTTCTGTAAATTCTAGGTCAGTTCCAAAGTTCATGAAGAGGATGAAAGTTCCCGACTACAAAGACAAGGCTGTCTTTGGCGTTCCTCTCATAGTCCACGTCCAAAGAACGGGACAGCCCCTGCCTCAAAGTATTCAGCAAGCACTGAGATATCTACGCAACAACTGCCTCGATCAGGTAGGGCTGTAACCCCCCTGCTCCTGCCCCACCACCCCCAACCATGGTATTAGATTGATGGGATGTCAGACTGAGTCAGATCTGCCCAGTATCAGGCAAGACATGCCTCTCCAAAAATAAAAGGCATTGTGACCTTTATGTGGTAATATTGAATTTGAACAAGCCACATCCTATTTGAGGATGTTTCCTCATTGGCAACTTAAATGATGACCTGGAGTGACTGCGGAAAGTTGATGTTAATAGTTTGTTCCTGTGATGTCTAATTTGCAATCCTTAAAAACTGGAGTTAAGCTATGTACTGCATTTCCTTTGTAACTATTATTTCAGTGCCACCATCGATTTCACAGTGTTCTTTTATCCCTGTTATATTATTTTTGAAAAAGAATTAGGTTTTTCATGCCTCCTTGTATTAATTCTTCTTTTTTTTCCTTTGAAGCAGCATCATGGCCAGGAAAACTTAAAGACAGATTTATTTACATATTTTAAAAATGTGCAAGTAAAATACGAACAAAAGTATCAACTAAGTCAAATATCCCCTCATTTTATAGAGTTAATTCAAAGCTCAAGCTAAACAAAATATTCAAAGATCATTTTCTGCCTCCGGGACTACTGGGGCCCACCATAATGGTGGACTGTGATTAAATCCAGAGTGCAGTCCGTCCTGTAGTTAACAAAACAAGCCTTTGCTTCTCCAAATTAACACCCATTAGCTTCTTAGACATTCTATCCAAAATAAAAGTTATGTTCTTAACTGGTAAATTGCAACCCTGAATAGTGGGTATATTTTCAGGCAGCTATTCTGTAATAGTCTCTGTTCATCATACTTTTTGATGCCATGCAGAGAATCTGTACCAACCTAAGATGATTGTACTTTTTACTGATTTACCCTGGACCTTGGGCTCAGTGGGCAGGAATGAGCTCAGCTACATGAACTCAAAGATCCTGGCTAGTGATGCTTGTAGAGACTCCAATACTGAGACCACACTTAGAATCAGGCCGGTCTCGTGGTAAACCAGAAATCAATTTTCACTACAGAAAAATAGAATTAACTTCTTCATTTGAAGTTGTCTTTGACTGAACTGAATGTGTGATGCTCTTTGTCGCTCCTCACTTTTCATTTAGAAAATCTGCACATAATATTTTTCCGTATTTGGATGTCATCGTGGAGGGTGGGATGGCTGCTGTCGTTGTTGCGATGATGGCCGTTTAGTTTTGAGAAATGGCCTTAATAGCTTGCCTCTTATTCCCCAGCAATAAGAGTGACAAGCTCCTTTGCTAGGGTCCTCTTCTTTGGCAGATGCCCCAACATGAATTGACGACCCAATAGAGTCAGCCAATTAATCTGGTCACTTAAGCATACATTTTAATTTATTTTTAATCTTAGAGGTTTTACTAAGAATACACATTATTCACAGTTAATGTCCTAAAGGTGTTTTACTGAGAGAAGTTTTTAAAGAGGTGGGCTCTGGTGAATATTTGGGAAAGCCCACTCTGGTCTCTATTCCAATGCTAAAAGCATTGCAACCTTGTCATTTGGCATAGAACTTTGTGGCCTCAATTGTACATTTGTTGTTGGTTTGTGGGTATAGACCCAAGATGGTATTTTGTTAAGACACATGTTTTTCCAAGCATCTCACTTTCTGTAAGGGTATGTATCGAACTCACCTCCCTCTTGGTGCTCTTAGAGACTGTGGCTTTGCCCTTTTCCAAGCACAGAGAATATTTTGCTCCAAGAGCATGGCCAGCTAATGCTTATCAACAAAAGCTCCGTTAAGAGAAAACAGTGTTCAGGAATGCCCAAAGGAAGTGCAACCTATCTGTGTCACTAGTTCAATAAAAATAACCTCTCTTGAGTGCCTGGCATGTTTCAAGCAATTTTATTATGTGTTCTGCACTAATTGCCTCATTTAGTCCCACATCCACCCTTGAATGGTGTTATCCCGGGTTCATTATGGTGGAACCAACACTTGCTTGCAAGTCTGACTCCAGAGTGCAAGTTCCTAAGCACTGCACTCTGCAGCTGCTTATTATAACGGCTTTTCCCCCGTGGACTTTGGGGTGATGCCATCTCTAGCATTGAGGAGTGACCCTGTACAACTCATTGATGAATGAATTCACTGTCAAGATTTTGTAGTCGATGTTGGTCGTTAAGTCACGTAATGTGCTTTCTGTGAGAAGGAGAGAAAAAGCTTTTTCCTCTGGCTGCAGCATCTGAAAGCATTGTGTTTCTTTTGGACAACTGGCCTGTTTTTTAATACTGTGGACACCAAGCTCATTCATTTGGGTGTGTTTTCCTCACTGTATTGGCTGCTAGAAAGCCTGGAGCCAAATATGTGTTCTGTCTGTAGTAAAATCTATGTAATTTTTGGCATTAATTTTATGCAGCAATCTTATTCCTAGTTTCATCCACCCTTTTCTGTCTTTATTTTCCTTTTGCTGTAATTTTCTTATGTTTTATCTTTAATTTAATTGTATCTTATTATATTTTATAGATTACTGTAAGCCCCCTTAAATTTTTTCTTGAACAAGAGTGGCTATAAATAAATGAAATGTAATTCCACTATTCCATTCAGCGCTGAGTCTTTAGTGTAGGCAATAAACCATTCCTGCCCCCTGTAGCTTCTGAATAATGTGTAGTGCCAGTATCACTGCTGTTAGTGGGGCCAGTCTCTCTTTGGAAGCAAAAGTCTTATCAGTAGAGAGAAAGACAGGGCACCAAAACCTCTTCCACCCCTGTGTCCGTCTCAGGTCCATGTTTTTAATCTGGGAGAATGCCAAGAAGAAAAACAGTGTGCCGGCAAAACCTTGGAGGAAGAAGACTCATTTCAAGACATGGATAGTGAGTCAAAATGTAATTAAAATGAATAGAGCCATGCATCTCTTGCGTCAGTCACATGGGAGAATCCGTAGGACATCGAAGGGACTTTCACCACAGCCAGTCACCACCTGATAACGCGCCCAGTCCTGGCAGGGCTTCCAGCCGCGGCATGTCCCTCCCTTTCCTTGTCATGTGGTGTGGGAAGCACGCAGAAACCACCCCTCTGGCTCCAGTGAAAAAGGAAGGTGGTAATAGGAAGGAAAAGGGGAGAAATAGAGAAACTAAGGAATCAAAACCTGGCTGTTCCGGAGATTTCAGAGCAAGCAAGAGCTAATAAAAGCGAATCAATCAGAAAAGCGAGGGAAAAGAGTGAAAAGGAAGGAGAGCGACACCAAACAAAATGTTCTTGCTTTGCCAACAGCACCTCCGCAGAATTGAAAAGATTCCAGTCTGCCCAAGACCTGGAGAACCCAGCCTCAAAGCTGCAGAAGATGGGAACATCCACAAATATCCCCCTTGTACGTCACGTTTTAATAGGAAGCACCACCCCATACTCTCCCAGGGCATTGCCCTGAGTCTCAGGGAGGAGGCTCCCTGCAGCGCGTTGGCCGCTTCTCCCCGTGCTAAGCACTCTCCTCGCATATAAGCACTGATTGCAGGTGACCCTGCCCCACAGAGCCTGAAACATTGCCAGCCCTTCGCTTTCCACACTCCCGCGTGCACAGCAGTTCCTACATGATGCAACAGAGTGTTCATGTTTGCCCTTGCAGCTGGCTGTGGGTGAGATGAGGAAGTTTAGCCTTCAATTATGAACCATTTGTATTCAGACATAGTCATGTGTGAGAGGAGCCTTGCTTTGTTGTCTGAGCTTTTATTTCTGCCCTAAATCAACTGTGCACAGGATAGGTTATACCTATTCCTGATGAATACGAAGTCACTGCAGTGAGAGGCTGAACCTGCAATGCTGAAAATAAGAATCTGCCGCATACTCTTCTTACGAATCTTTCTCTTTCTGAAGAAAACCAACCTTCCTTCATTAGCGGAGCACATTTCTAAAGAAGAGGAAATGGAAGTCCTGATAAACATCATTAAGTCCCGAAAAAGATTAGCATAAACAGGATGCCAAGAGGGAGATTTAATATTATTCAGATGGAATTTGAATTCTAATGCACCACTCATGCTCAGCCTCTCCTCCTAATAGAGCAGTAAGTTTTAAAAGCCTAATCATGCTGGGAAGACTTGGTACTCAGTACAAGTGTCCCTGGCCCCACTGCCTGTTTGTCACTTTGCCTGTTGCCTGCCTCAGATAAAGTAAGCAGTGCTCTGGGGCTATCCAGTGAAATTACCCTTGAGTCCTCACTTTTTTTTTTTTTTTTTTTCCTTTTTTGAGATGGAGTCTCGCTCTGGCACCCAGGCTGGAGTGCAGTAGCACAATCTCAGCTCACTGCAACTCCACCTCCCGGGTTCAAGTGATTCTCCTGCCTCAGCCTCCCTAGTAGCTGGGATTTACAGGCACGCACCACCATACCCAACTAATTTTTGTATTTTTAATAGAGATAGGGTTTCACCATGTTGGCCAGGCTGGTCTCGAACTCCTGACCTCAGGTGATCCACATGCCTAGGCCCCCACTAAGTGCTGGGATTTCAGGCGTGAGCTACTGTGCCCAGCTGAGTCCTTGCTTTCTCATAGCTAGGTTTTTAGGTGAAAAACAAAAGAGAGAGGACAGGAAAACTAGACCAAGGGGACACTCATCACTCCCCTTTTATCTTCAAAAGGAGCGAGAGATCACATACAGGAGAGATGCTTATACAATGAACTCTGCATTGCTGACGGCCACTCTCCCCTTTCTCAAGAGGGTGGCTGGGCTGAGCTTTAACAGTAGATGACAGCAGGACCTGTTATACCATTTGTGGGACCAGTGAAAAGAGAAAATGTGGGATCGCTTGTTCATAAATCATTGAGAATTTCAAAACCAAGACAGTAGAGCATTAAACTCAGTGCGTGAGACTCTGTGTGACAGCTCAGGCTGCCTGCCTATGGGTGACACACAAAAGTGAAGGAAAAACATTATACCCTCCTGGGATCTTCCTCATAACGAAGCCGAGGGAGCTGGGGCTGTTGCCTGCCACCCACTCTGGTCAGAAGGATGAGCAACAGGGAAGGCACGGTGGCTCACACTTATAATCCCAACATTTTGGGAGGCTGAGGCGGGCAGATCACCTGAGGTCAGGAGTTTGAGACCAGCCTGGCCAACATGGTGAAATACCATCTCTGCTAAAAAGTACAAAAAGTAGGCCAGGCGTGGCGGCTCACACCTGTAATCCCAGTACTTTGGGAGGCTAAGGCGGGTGAATCACCTGAGGTCAAGAGTTCTAGACCAGCCTGGCCAACATGGTAAAAGTCTGTCTCTACTAAAAATACAAAAATTAGCCAGGTGTGGTGGTGGGTGCCTGTAATCCCAGCTACTCAGGGGACTGAGGCAGGAGAATTGCTTGAACCTGGGAAGCAGAGGTTGCAGTAAGCTGAGATCACGCCATCACACTGCAGCCTGGGGGACAAGAGGGAGACTTCGTCTCAAAAAAAAAAAAAAAAAAAAAGCTGGGTGTGGTGCACAGCTATAATCCTAGCTACTCGGGAGGCTGTGGCAGGAGAATCACTTTGAACCCAGGAGATGGAAGTTGTGGTGAGCTGAGATCATGCCACTGCACTCCAGCTCTGGTAGATAGAGTGAGACTCTGTCTCAAAAAAAAAAAAAAAAAAGAAAAAGAAAAAGAATTTCTTTGGTTCTCCATTTTTTATGTGGAAAACTATCTCTTGTGAAAAATTCAGATCAAATCCTTGCTTTGGAAACTTTTTTTTTTTTGTTTTGTTTTGTTTGAGATGGAGTCTGGCTCTGTTGCCAGGCTGGAGCGCAGTGGCGCAATCTCAGCTCACTGCAACCTCTGCCTCCCAGGTTCAGGAGATTCTCCCACCTCAGCCTCCCGAGTAGCTGGGATTACAGGCACCCACCACCACACCCAGCTAATGTTTATATTTTTAGTAGAGACGGGGTTTCACCATGTTGGCCAGGCTGGTCTCAAACTCCTGACTTCAGACAATCCAACCACCTCGGCCTCCCAAAGTGCTGGGATTACAGGCGTGAGCCGCCGTGCTCGGCCAAAACTTTCTGAAGAAGAAATGATTATTGGAAACCACTCGTTGCCATCACTGTGTTTTTCTATGAGGATGGAAAGGGGAAGCTCTTCCTCTGGTCTCAGGATCTCTCTATGCCTTAGAAAGACCATCTTCTACTCACTGTGCCCAGCGGCTTTCCACAGCGACCACTAGAAGCCCCATCCCAAAATGGCTTAAATGACAGGAAATTCATGGTCTCACAAAACACAAATGAAAAGTCAGGAAATAGGCCAGGCATGGTGGCTCACACCTGTAATGCCAGCACTTTGGGAGGCCGAGGTGGGTGAATCACTTGAGGTCAGGAGTTCGAGACCAGCCTAGCCAACGTGGTGAAACCCTGTCTCTACTAAAAAATACAAAAATTAGCTGGGTGTGATGGCGGGCACCTGTAATCCCAGCTACTTAGCAGGCTGAGGCAGGAGAATCACTTAAATGCACCACCACACTCTAGCCTGGGTATCAGAGCCAGACTCCGTCTCAAAAAAAAAAAAAAAAAGTCCGGAAATAGAATAGTTCCGGGGTTAGCTCAATCATCAGTTCATCATTAGCTTTGAAGAGAGGTTCTTTCCATCTTTCCCTTTTGCCATCTTCAGCTACTACAACTGGAATCTGATTTGAGACCACCTTTTCTTTATTAGGTTTACGAAAGAAAATTTTCCTGCTGTACTTCCAACAAAAATCCACAGAAACCAAAATATATACATATGTCTGTATTTCCCGTGCACCCTAGAAGACAAGGGCAGGGCAGGAAGGTTATTGTCAGAATTTGAGGCAGCACAAATAAATCCCTGACAACCCTCTGGACATCCTAAGATCTCAGTCAGAACAAGCAGTTCAGAGCCCGCAGCTGGAGAGCTCCAGACATGTCCAAAATAATTAAAATAACAATATTTGCTGAAACGAGAAAGAAACTTGGAAACCGAACAATACAAAGATAGCATCTCTGGATGTGTGTGTGCACGCACAAGAGTGTGTGCCCAGAAACAGCCCGCAAGACATGGTGGACAAAAGAGGAACGTGCCCGACAATTTAAACAGAAACACTGTCTGCTTTCTTCTTTTTATAGATCCTGATCAATATTTCTCTGCAGTTAAAAAATAGGAATTCTTCTCAAATGGAATAATACCCGCTCATATGAGGATAAATATTTGTGAGTCACACCGAAGTATTTACCTTCAGGGCATCTCGATTCTGAGAACTCGTGCGGCACAACCAGCCCTGTGGTGTGCACAGTCCTGGGCCTCCTTCCAAAATCAGAAAAGCAGAAGATGTAAACAAGTCGGAGATGGATCTCACCCCAGTAATCACTCACCTGACATCTTGAATTTTTTTCTCTTTTGACAGTACATGCTTTCTTTCCATGCCCTTTGATGAAATTTGGAGTCATTGCCAGTTGAAGGAAGATAAATATTGTCTAGATTCTTTGTGGCGAGTGGTCTAAGTATGGCAAAATTGGGCATTTTCTAGACATTCCAAACTTTAAGAATAAAAAAGAAAGTAATTCATATTTTAAGTGATGATATTATCAGGCTGAATATCCTGATGTGTGGGATTAGAGCAATAAGCCTTGGAATGCAAAGAAATATTACTAAGAATTCTGTTTTTATGGCCACAAAAAGTAGCAGTGTATAATTTCCTCTGTGATCCATTCAGCTGACATATACAAAAACCTGAGTATGCTCTAATGGCTTGGAATCCTTCCCTTGCTGTTACCACAATTTAAAAAAAAAAATGAGGGCTCCTCTCCATTTGTTGCAGCAATCAGGACAGCCTTTGTCAGATACCAAACTCGGGTGGAGGCCGGCCTGGCACACAGCGTGATCAGTAAGATGGCCTATGTTACACATTCCTGCAGGTATAGGGCCTGGCACACAGCGTGATCAGTAAGATGGCCTATGTTAGACATTCCTGCAGGCATAGGGAGGCAGATCAGTGACTGACACTAGCGTCCACCGTCTACCTGACCAGCAACTCAGGAAGGTTCTACCTTGCTTTGCACAAGTGGGCCCAACCCTTGAGCCACTGGGGAATGACAGCTGTGGAAATTGAGGGTTGAAGCAAATCAACTCCCTATAGGCATTTAAAAAATAGCAGACATGTTTTTCCCTATAAGCCAGGGCGCGCAGAAAAGTTCAGTTCCTTTTTGGATGCAGGCTAAGTCCAGCACAGGAAGTTCCTCTAGAGGGCCTAGAGCTTAACCTGCCCAACCATTGCAGGGTCTTCATTCTTGCCGGGCTCTGCTCTGCCTCAGTCATTCTCATTAGGGCCACTCTGTCCTTGATGCCTGAATGTTCCATGTATTTATCAAGTAAGGGAGGAGCCTGGGCTCTAAGATGAAAAAGGCATGATATGACATTATCTTGAGGTTTGAAGAAAAAGCCACGCAGGACTCATTCTCACTAGAGCCATAGCTTATAGCATAAAAACAAACAGGTAGAAAAGTAAGTGCCAAGAATTCCAAAGAAGAAAAAGTAAATAAATCCCTTAAATCAAAATATGTACTTAGGATATTATTCTGTTTCACGAACATATTCCCTGTAAAACTCTCCCCTGCAGGGCACTGGATATGACTGTTTATCTGGGATTCTTTCATCCACCACCCACATAGTTTTCACCAAACCTCCCATTGACCAAACTTTCTCAAAACCCCCATGGCAATGTAAACCCTAGAGGGCAGGGAAGTTTATCTGCTCTGCTCACTAATGACACCTAGGAACTCTAAGCATGCCTGTACACAGTGGTTACTTAATCACTACTTGTTGAATAAATGAATAAAATAATAATAACATCTGCAGTGTGATAAGATGTAATAGGTCGCAGAGCACATGCACATCTATTTCCTCACTTACTCTCCACAGTAATCCTGTGCGGTGGGGTTTTATTCTCATCTTCATTTCATAGGAGAGGAAGACAGTGTTCGGCTACTGCCTAAAGTAGCTATACTAACAGTTCAGCATGTACTAATTGGGAGGCAATTCCAGCTCATCCAGTTCCCATCCCATGCTTCCTCCTCCTCCTCACAACCAAGTGTGGCCTGGCTGACACATCCCTATGGCTTTGTTTCAGGTGGGTCTTTTTCGCAAGTCAGGAGTGAAGTCTCGAATCCATGCCCTACGCCAAATGAATGAGAACTTCCCTGAGAACGTCAACTATGAAGACCAGTCTGCTTATGACGTGGCGGATATGGTGAAACAGTTCTTCCGGGACCTCCCTGAGCCTCTTTTCACCAACAAGCTCAGCGAGACCTTCCTCCACATCTATCAGTGTAAGTGGAAATAATGAGATTGGTGTTCTCGTGGGCATCCTTCCACTGTAACGAAAATAATTCCCTATAGATTGAGTTTTAATTATACGAATAACACATCAATCCATAAAGATGAATGTAATTCTGTTCTCCTCTACAGAAGTAACTTTTGCTCAAAGTTTGGTATGGAAATCCACAGGCCATTTTTTTATGCATTTGAAAATACCTTTTTGACATCAAAATATTCCTTCTCAAAAGAGTTTTGTGTACGATCTAAAACAAATTTCCAATACATTTACAAAAATTTAAAATAAAAAGTGGCACGATAGAAGTTGTTTTATATATAGGTATTTATTAAAACTTCTTTAATTTTTTTAAAAAGTAAGCATTTCTTTGGGATATAGGAAATTCAAAGTGACATGAATTAAAATGACAGCAAATAAAAACAAATGTATTTTAGTACAGTGCATCTTCATTGGTGAAAAGTAAGCAAACTTTTCATTAAGCTTAAATGAACTTATTTGTATTTTCACTTGGATTTTTTTAAATGATGTTAAGTTGTCAGCAAAGCCTGTATAATTAAAATAATCCCTGAAAATAACAATTGTTGATTAAGCAGCATATCCTACTATAAGTGGTTACAATAGGGTTATTAGAAATAAACACGTGGGCTGGGCATGGTGGCTCACACCTGTAATCCCAGCACTTTGGGAGGCCGAGGTGGTTGGATTGTCTGAGGTCAGGAGTTCAAGACCAGCCTGGCCAACATGGTGAAACCACATCTCTACTAAAAGATACAAAAATTAGCTAGGCATGGTGGCCAGTGCCTAAAATCCCAGCTATTTGGGAGGCTGAGGCAGGAGAATTGCTTGAACCCGGGAGGAGGAGGTTGCAGTGAGTGGAGATCGGGCCACCGAACTCCAGCCTGGGTGACAGAGCGAAACTCCGTCTAAGAAAAAAAAAAGAAGGAAATTAAACCTGTGACTCTTTGCTAGATATGACAATGTTAACATTATGAATTATTTTGATGGCCCAGATCCCAATTCATGGGGGAAAAAAAAGCCATTTGGCCCATGGACTTTGAGTTTTGAGTTTTCAGCAAAATATGCCTGAAATGGACCTTGACATGGACTTGATCCAATCTGAAGAATATCCGTGCTATAGAGAATTCTGTATAAAATGTGTTTAAGGAGTCCATGGTACTGCAAACGCAGGAAGGATTATAATCAGAACCACTTGTGAAAACAGATTAAGGTGGCAACCCACTAAGTAAACATTAGTTTTTCAAAGTAAGTAGGTTAAGTCAAATTAGTGATACAAGTTGCTAGAGCCCAAACAGGGAGTTCTTGATGTTGTTGCTGTGAGAGGTTGAACTGCATTTTTCAATTAAGCCTCCCTTATGGTTTGGAAGTATCAGATACGAATCTTTACATGTAATCAGTTCTTGGGCTAAAGTTGACACTAGTCTAAGGCTAAAGCCACATTACTTGAAAGAAATAAATGTCTTTGGCCCTTTCTGAGTCACAAGCAAGCAGCCAGATCAAAGCAGGCTTTATTTTAGCTAAGCAAACATTTACAGAGTGTGGCTTCTGTACCGGGCACCGTGCTGAGCATGGCAGAGCATATGGATGGATGAGACTCACTCTCTGATCTTAAGGATCTTACAATAAGGGAGATGAGGCATGAACATAAATAACTCCAACACTACAAAGTTGGAGAAGTTCCATAGAAAGGTTACAGAAAAGTCCAAGGAGAGAGAGATGAAGAATGAGGGCTTCACGGAGGAAGTGACAACTGAAGGCTGAGATATGTGAGGAACACATTTTGGGTACCTGCTCTGCAGACAGCATAAACTGATGTCAGGAGAGCCCAGGGTATTCATCTGGCTTGCATGTATGGCAAACGTACAGAGTGACACCAAATGACACTGGGGCCATAAAGGAAGGACATTGAATATTAGGGCAAGGAGTGTATGCTTGATTCATTAAGCACTGGGGAACTGTCGGTTATTGTTGAGGGACTTATTTTCTAGACATTCCAAACTTTAAGAATAAAAAAGAAAGTAATTCATATTACTTTACAGTTACAATGTTCTCAGCTGTAAAGACAGAACCAAATATCCAACGAACAGTCGTTTAAACAATAAGTACATTTTATTATCTCACATAATTCCAGAGTTGGGTATCCCACAGCTCAGTGATGCCAGGGCTAAAGTCAGCCTCTCTTGACTTTCCCTTTAAGGTCACAGTATAATTGTCACAACCTATACTTATCACGTCTTCACAAAATCACATTCCAAGGCAAGAAGAGAGTGACTGTACTTCTTCTTGGCCATGTATCTCTTTTTATCAAGGACATACGTCTTACAGAAGCTCTTAGCATTTTTCTTGGTCCCCTCAGGCAGAAGTGGTTTACTTCTTAAACCAAACACTGAAAAAGAAGACCTGGGTTACCAGTTTTGGTTTAGGGCAGGTTTGGGTCTGAGGGAGGGACCCATTTCCCTGAGTATATTGCAGCTCACACCTGAGCAGAACATGTGCTTTCTTAATGAGGAAGAAGGGAAGAATGGGAATTGAGTAAGTGGCCAGCCTTGTATCTGCCACAGGGAGAAAGTCCATCAGCACCGTGTCATTGACCCAGGAATCTGGAAGTGGTGCACAAGAGGCACTGAACTGGGCGAGCATGGAGGCTCAGGGAGTCAGCATACTAATCAAGGTTCTGAATTGCCTGCAGGGACTTCCAGCAGTGAGCCTGAAGAGAAGACATTCCATGCATAGACCCTAGAGTCAAAGTTTCCAAACTGCCACTGTGGCAGAGAGGAACGGTTCCTCCTCCAGTCCTCCAGAGAAGTTCTGTTTTCAGCTATGCCACTTCTTGGGCTTTTGTCAAATGATGAAGTACATTGGAGTGTTCGATGGGTAATGAAAATATTTGAGTCCTACCCATCTGGAGGAGGGAGAAGGATGGAGGAGTCAAAGACAACCATAAGGCTTTAAGGCCTCATGATTGAAAGAAGTGGAAATTGGAGAGCAGAAGGGTTCAGAATCCACAGGATTCTGAATTTGAGGTGCCAGGATCTCCCATATGATTGCAAATTATCCACACTTAAAAATTCAAACCTAGAATCATCCCCTTAGAGCCAGGAAAGGGGCAGGAAGGACCCTCAGCCGTGTGGTATGTAACGGAAAGCTGAAAGAGCATAGGATCCAAAACAAATGCTGAATTTAGGTATTTCAAGCATTTTTAGTAAATAATAATAATAATGGACAGGAAGTATTTTCAGAGGGATAAAAGAACAAGTAAATAGGAAGGAAACTGAGAAAACAAATAGAGATGACAGGCGACTCTTCAAAAATGATGGCTGGGAAAAAAATGTTGGCATGGAAAAGCAGCTTAGTAAAGTTAAACAATGTATATACACACTGGACACCTTACCTGGAGCAGCATATTTAAAACAATTCAGCGGCTCAAGCACCTCTCACAAGCTTGAGATCGTTAGTACCATCTGTTTCTGCTCCACCCCAAGCGAGAGTAAGAAAATGGGTTTGCTATAATTTTAACGAAATGGCTCTTCTCTGTGAACCCCAGGTATATCTCGTGCCAGTACACAATGGACACGCTGGGAGGAGTGGGGACAGGTTTCAGACCGCTGAAGGCATGCTCAGGCTTTTCCAGGAACTTGGATTTGCTAATCAGGGCCAGAGTGTGGTCAGCCCTGGGATGTGACGTCACGCCTCTGGCATGGGAATGTAGGCGAATCCAGCATCCATAGCCCCCTAGGACCACAAAGCCTGGGGCCAGCCAGGATCCCCACAGAAGGTCACACCTCAGCCCTTCTAGAACAGCCAGCTCCGAGTTTGTTTTTATCATGCGCTCCTGCCAGTAGCAAATATCTGAATGTGTATTTATGTTTAGTAATATAAATATACTGGATATACCATAATGTACTATGCACATTATAAAGCACCCCCGATCAGTATTTTTAATGGGTAAGAGAAAAGATAAACACACATGGGAGTGCTAATAATTTCTTCTCACACCTCAAGAGACTGTCAGGAGCACACCTCCCCACCCCTGGAGAGTGCAGACACCCTAGTGTGGAGGCCCCCTGTACCAGAACATGGCATTTTAAGAAAGACAACAGTGTCGACAGAAGCAAGCTCACGACAATGTCTTTCGCAGTGAGAGGACTAAACTGATCACTAAATAAACACAGCCACGGATGGGAACAGCAAAAGACAGCACCTATCACTCATTTGGTGTGGTTTTCCACTTAGTTCACCTCATATTGTTGGAACCAATTCCCTGGTAAGCCTGCATAACCGGCAACCACCACCATGAGGACCACCCTCAAGGATGATGGGACTGAGAAGGGCCAGACATCCCCCATAACCTTAGGCAGCCTGGTTTTTCTTCTCCAAGCACAGCCTCAATTTCCATAAACCCCAAGATTATGGAACAGGTGACGCTGGGTCTCCACATGAAGTCAATAGGCATCCTGCAAAGCAAGCCTGGGAGATTTGTAGGAAAAAGGAAGAGGTACAGGCTTCCCTTCGAGAAGCTGACCCTCTAGGAATGAGGTCAGAGGTCCCAGCAGCTCAACACCACTCCCGGTGAATCGTGCAGCACTGCCATCATGGCCTGGCTGGCAGGGGTGGAGAAAGGCAAGGCAAGGCTACTGTTCCCTAACCCAGTGGTTTTCAAACCATGTCCCACGGAGCCCTGGGCATCCTGAAAGGGGCTTCCCAAACTGTTTGTCAGGGAGGATGGGCAAGAGGGATGCCAGGTTGACAGAGTCCTAATCACCAACTTCACCCAGAAGCCCTCTGAAAGCAGGTGAGTGGGTTGATTGCTCAGAATACAGAAAGCCAGGATGGTGGTGCCCCTTTCTAAACCCTGCTTGGCCATTGAGACTGCGGGATCCAGAGTTCAGTTGCAAGGGTTGGGACTCAGCTCTGCCTCCCATGAGCTGCAAGGCCTCAGCAATTGCTGACTTCTTTGTGCCTTTCCTGCTGTTCTGGTTGTTGTTGGTGGTGATGACTCTGGGTGTACGTTCGCACCAGGGAGGTGGAGCTTACACAATGCCTCCCAGCTGGCTCTTTCTGTGTCTGCTCCTCCAATAACCTGGCATCCACTTTTCCTCAGATGTCTCCAAAGAGCAGCGGCTGCAGGCCGTGCAGGCTGCCATCCTGCTACTGGCCGATGAGAACAGGGAGGTCCTGCAGACGCTCTTGTGTTTCCTGAATGACGTCGTCAACTTGGTAGAAGAGAATCAGATGACGCCCATGAACCTGGCAGTGTGTCTGGCCCCCTCCCTCTTTCATCTTAATTTATTGAAGAAAGAAAGCTCTCCACGGTGGGTTTTTTCCTCAGTAACAACAGTAATCCCAAAGCAGGCATTCCCACAGTTTATAAGACTGGATGGATGGATGGATGGATGGATGGATGGATGGATGGATGGATAAATGGATAGATAGATATGAATGGATATATTGATAGAGAGATTATAGATAGGTAGGTAGATAGATCGATGATAGATTGATAGATTAGATAATAGATGACAGCTAAATAGATAGATGATAAATAGATGATAGATGATAAAGAGAGGATTGATAGGTACATAATAGAGAGAGATAGATAATAGATTACAGATAGATCAAACATGTCTCCATGCTACATTTCAACTTCAGGATTTGTCAACACTCTTTTCATAATCAGAAAATCTTGTGAGGCACCCTAATTCACGGGGCTCAGATCCATAGAATTATTGAGCTAGCATTGAAGAATGCCAGTTGTGATGCAGAAAGCTTGAGTTTTGTGTTGTCTGTGTGAGTGAGGAGAAAAATATACACACAGTAGTATTTTACAATCTTTAGAAGGCTATATTTAAGACCAAAGCACAGGAGCTTGCAGTTAAGGGGCTTCAAACTTTGGAAAAATAGATTAATTTCATCCCCCGCTGTTCTTCCTGCCCTTTTAGTTTTCCAAGACGTTTCCTTGTGAACTGTCAGACTGTTAGCCTGATTCAGAATATCTAAGATATGTGATCATTGTTTTTATTTGGAAACACAAAAGCCTGGGATCTGGATAGCATCTGGGTATAAACAGAAAACAAAAGGGATGAGTTTGGTATTGTGACAAGCTATTTGGTGTGGGATCTGCTTAGCACACTCACATTCAATTACAGAGTCATACAGAAGAAATACGCCACCGGGAAGCCAGATCAAAAGGACCTCAACGAGAATCTGGCAGCAGCTCAGGGGCTCGCGCACATGATCATGGAATGCGACAGACTTTTTGAGGTGAGCAAAAGGCTCGAACCTCCGCCTCCCTAGTCGCTCTTGGAACTAGATAAGACACTTGGGATTGTTGCTACATTTATGGTTTCTATCTGTTTGTTCCTGATTTTACAATGACAATCGTATATGCTCTAGCTCTGGTGTTTGCTTCCAAGAAAGCTGAGGAGCTAGCTATACAATTGAGGCTTTGATCAGGAACTCATACCCATGGTATGAAGACCTGATGGTTTTCATGCAAACAGTTGCATCACCTGCCATTGTCAGGTTCAAGGCCAGTCAGCCAATTATGTTCTATTTGATTTTACCTTGGGACTTGATTAGGTTAAACATCTGTGTGAGTGTGTGTGTAATACTGAGGGATCTTTGTTGCTAAGAACCAATGACAGCTTATGAATACAGCCACAGATATGTAAAAGAAGTAAGTGAACCAGACTTGTGGCATACTTTTGTGATAGAATTGGCATTTGTCAATGGGAAAAGTG
Source organism: Theropithecus gelada (assembly GCF_003255815.1). Classification (NCBI taxonomy): domain Eukaryota; kingdom Metazoa; phylum Chordata; class Mammalia; order Primates; family Cercopithecidae; genus Theropithecus; species Theropithecus gelada. Next base: position 64,617,689 of record NC_037685.1, on the reverse strand, counting down.
TGCTAAAAAAGTAAAGCTATTCCCAAGTCCTGTTTGATGTTTCCCTTCACAAGTCTATCTGTCTTAAGTCTTATTCACGGTGGGTAAAGCTGTCTGAGCCCACCTTTTGCCAAACTGAATAAAAAGACATTAAAGGTAAAATAAAAGGGAAATGGAAAGAATAAAGGGGAAGTCATTGCAATGTTTTGAATAATAAATACAGCCTCAGAAACATATTTCTGACTTTAGGAAGGCCCCTCCCGTCCTTGGCAGTGATCTTAGGAAAACATCTCCGGCCGTGTGGCCCTCGGCCCGTGGCTCAGAGCCGGGTTGTGGGTGAAATGGCTTTGCTTTCTGAGTCTCAGCGTTTCTTTGGCTCAGTGTGTTGCCCTTTCGTGCATCCGTTGGTCTAGGTTCCACACGAGTTGGTGGCCCAGTCTCGTAACTCGTATGTGGAGGCTGAGCTCCACGTGCCCACCCTGGAAGAACTGGGGACGCAGCTGGAGGAGAGCGGGGCAACTTCCCACACTTACCTGAATCATCTCATCCAGGGCCTCCAGAAAGAAGCCAAGGAGAAGTTCAAGGGATGGGTCACGTGCTCCAGCACAGACAATACAGATCTTGCTTTCAAAAAGGTAATCTCAGAGGATGGAAAAAGATCACCCCCAGAAAGCCACAGCTAACCATCAGACATGTGTTTTTGCATTGAAAACAGCTGCTGTGTCCACAGGGCTGGGCACACACATGGACAGTTGAGGCACATGAACCATTCAAAGACTCAGTCCAGAGATCTGTTGCGTATAATCAGAGAGTAAACCATGGAGCCAGACAGCTGGATCCCGGTCCTGGCTCTACCCCTTAGCTGTGTGATGTTGGGCAAGTCACACACCTCTCTGTGCCTCCGTTTTCCCGTCTGTAAAATGGGCATTGTAAGAGGATCACTGTCAGAGGAAGGCTGATTTTAAAACCAAGTGGCTTAGAATAGTGCCTGGCACACAGTAACCACCGGGTGTGCTGGTGATGATTATCTTTATCATCATTATTATTCTTTTAAGCTTAAGGACTAAAATGTGAAACCTGAGGTATGTAGCATCTCTCTCAATTTACAGAATCAGTGATGGTTTTTGAACACCCAGCAAAGTATGACAGAAAAACTAAAAGCCCAAACAAAAAATGTTGGACCCATTTCCCGGACAGCCTCTTCAGCTTCTGACGTTGTCTTTCCCAAGGTGGGCGACGGGAACCCCCTGAAGCTGTGGAAGGCTTCTGTGGAGGTGGAAGCGCCCCCTTCGGTGGTCCTGAACCGCGTGCTGAGAGAGCGCCACCTGTGGGACGAGGACTTTGTGCAGTGGAAGGTTGTGGAGACTCTAGACAGGCAAACAGAGATCTACCAGTACGTGCTGAACAGCATGGCCCCCCATCCTTCCAGAGACTTCGTGGTTCTCAGGTGAGCCTGACTCTAGGGTTTATGATGTCCTGTTCCAAAGGCAGGACACGAGCTGTAGATGTGAGCACTTCCTGGTGGCTCCCACCAAAGTCCAGCCTCCATGGGGAACACTAAGCCGGCTCTTGTTTCCCTCAGTGACATCTGAGTTTTCTGTGTTGATGCCTGACTTCCTGTGTCTTTTCACCCAGCCTACAGCTCTGCCTGGGCTCTCTGATTGCCCCTCTCCTTGTGGAGCACACAGTTTATTAGACCATAAATATTATTCATTTCCTCAGAGCAGACGGCCCAGAAAAGCTGCTGTTTGTCCAGTTGCACTTTCTGCCAAATTATGCAAATGGATCAGACTGGCTTTTCTTCTGATTTTGTTTTTCTCCCCTGGGAAAGTGTGTAACTCTCACGGCTGGGGTAGGCATGACTTCAGAACCCATCTTTTTAACTTCAGATGCTCATAGCTAGTTGCCATGCTCAGAAACCTTGGCACTGCCCTGGAGGTCCAGAAAAGGCTTGCTGATTCTGTGTCTGCCAAGGAAATATTGCTTCTGATTGAGGTAAGGGTTGAGTTCCAGACCCCTGCTCTCGGAGTTTGGAAGGGGATGCTCAACCAATCATAGAAAGTTTGCACAGTAGAGATGCAGCATTGCATCAGCCAGAACAGAAATCGAGGGTACTAAAGAACCTGAATAAAAGGTAATTAGATCAATATATCCTTTTTTATTGAAAATCTTGGCAAACTCTGTCTCATGTCACAGATCAGCAATGTAAAAAGAACCTATTGTGAAACTCCCAAATGTATATTTAAAACACTTGATGAAACCAGTTTTGATGGCAAACTAAAGGTTACTTTTCACATGAGCTCTTTATGACTTTGGAATTGGCCCTTGGAACCTTGACTTTTAAAGGTCAGTTTTCCCCAAATAATACATGGATTTATCTCTGCTTCCTTGGGATCCTGGTGGAGAATGCTGGCAGTTTATAAGGGTGGCATAGTACCAAAGTTAATAGGGCATGAGTCATCTGGTGGAATTCAACTTCATGCTTTCACTCCACAAGGGGAAAGCTGAATAGCTGTTTCAGGATGGCTGCCACAGGAATGGGGCCATGCCATAGCGCGCCTCCTCCCTCCCTCCAGAGGAGGCTGAGGGCCTGAGTCTGTGTGTAGAACCTCCCTCCTTCCATCCATCCAGCAACCCCACCAGCCTGCTATTTATCAGTGCTTCGTTCCGTCACGACCACGTGCCAGGCACTGTGATAGGCTCTGGGTATGCCAGGTGAATGCAGAAAGCCACTCTCCTGCTCTCTTGGGGTTTGTAGTTCACTGGGGAAAGGCCATAAAAAATAAGAAAGGGAGATGGGCTGACTTATCCTGGGAGGTATGAGATAGGGAGATAGTAAGGGATGGAATTTTAATTAGAATGGTCAGGGCGGGGACTCGCTGCACTGATTTTTATCCAAGACTGGAAGAAGTGGAGTGGACCGTGAGGCCCTGAAGGAGAAGAGATGCAGTCCTCCACGGGCTAACAATGAACCAGATCTGGTTCCTAACAACAGGAATTCCTTATGTGTAGGATACAAGGAGGTGGAAAGTGACAAGTGTGGTGAGGAGGCACAGGGCTGAGATGCCTCCTGTCTTCAGAGCATCTTCCAGTCTAGTCTAGCACGTATGAGGCTGGTCACCTTTCAGGATTGCCGCATTTGTCTCTCACGTCACACCCGTTGCTAGCTCCTTGGGAGCTTCCGCTGAGAGATGCTGGAGATTCTCCCATTTATTCTGACAAACCTTTACAACTTTCAGTCGTCACGATTTATCACATCGTCGTTCGTGAAAAGAGTAGTCACAGCATGGAAGTCGCTGAGCGTTTGTGCGGGGCTTGGTTATGCCCAAGTTCTTGTCAAGCACATATCACCATTTCTCTTCCTGGTGTAGGAGGACAGGCTGAAATCATGGAGGAGATAGCTCAGTAAGGGAACAGAATTTGTGGAGTAAATCATGGGAATTCTAATAATACAATCTATTATTATAGATCCCTGGGGCAGAAAGGTAAGTTAGAGGTGGTTACACAGATGTTCGCATAGCTCCTGACTCCCATTCACAACCTTTTTTCAAGGGGTAGCCACCTCTGCTTGAATAGCTCCAGGAACAGGGAACTCACTGCCTCCCAGGGCAGCCCGTTTCATTTCTGAACAGTGCACGTTGTTAGACAGTGCTTCTCTCCTGCACAGAAATGTGCCTTTCTATCTCTGCCTGCTGGAGTCAAATCAACCATATTCACTTCTTCTCCCACTCAAGAGCCACTGAAGTATATGAAGACAATAAGCAGGCCCACATATGTTTCCTTTCCTTCAAGCTAAGCGCACCAGTTCACTTCTCCTTGAGCATCCCCTCCTCCAGGAAGCCTTCTCCATATTCCTCCCGCAGCCCCCTCCGTGTGATCCCAGAGCCCTCCATGCATAACCTTATCAGTGCATTTACCTCGGTGCTTTTAGAATTCTGTTTAGAGTGTCCGTTTTTCTTCCTGGACTGTGTCTATCTTTATGTGCTTGGTGTCTTCTCAGAGCCTGGCATATCTAGGTGCTTAATTGATGTCTGCTGAATGAATCGAATAGGTGAGTTCTAATTCCTAAACTGTAAAACCACCGCTTCGAGAATGGGCAGGAGCCTCCACGGCCAAGCAGAGCTGGCAGTTCCAAATGCAGATCTGAAAACTGCAAGACCGTTTCTGGCCTCAAAGTCCCAGACTGAGATCCTTGCTTTGAAATTCTCTGTATAAACTTTACACAAGCTTATGAAAGCCATTAGCTTAATCTAAGTCACTAGCATTGGAGTCTAAGCCCAGGTTGTTGGCAGGAAAATATAAACACAAACCTTAGCTCTGTGTTCAGGTTCTTCTTCCTCCCTCCGTCATGACTCTGATGTGTGGATTGTTTTGCTACAGGACCTGGAAGACTGATTTGCCCAAAGGAATGTGTACCCTGGTGTCACTCTCTGTGGAGCACGAGGAAGCCCAGCTCTTGGGTGGCGTGCGAGCAGTGGTGATGGACTCGCAGTACTTGATAGAACCGTGTGGCTCTGGCAAGTCGAGACTGACTCACATCTGCAGGATAGACCTGAAGTAAGTGCTGACTCCCCTCATGGCAGGCTCAGATCTTGGGAGTCTCAGCTTGTACAGCACATCCAGCAGGGATGTCACCTTGATTTCTTATTTCACGGTATTTGTTTCCTCATTGCCATTAGCGTGCTTTCCTAGGTGGCTACATATGCCTCCCCTCTGTCTTCCCCCCTTTCCTGAAATTCTGCACCTCTTTGCCTTTTTTTATTTTCTGTTTTATGCCCACTTATATTTCTGTCTTTCTCCCATGAAACACACACCAGCAACAGAGCCTGACACATAGTAGGTACTCAGTAAATCAGAGCTCCCTTCTCTTGTGTTTTGTTTTGAGACAAGTTCTCGCTGTGTTGCCCAGGCTGGAGTACAGTGGCACCATCAGGGCTCACTGCAACCTCCACCTCCCGGGCTCACGTGATCCTCCCTCTTCAGCCTCCCCAGTAGCTGGGACTACAGCTGCCCACCACCACACTCAGCTAATTTTTATATGTTTTTGTAGAGACAGGGCCTTGCCATGTTGGCCAGGCTGGTCTCGAACTCCCAACCTCAGGTGATTTGTCCACCTCAGCCTCCCAAAGTGCTGGGACTACAGACATGAGCCACCGTGCCCGACCGTGTATTTCTTTTATGCCTGCCCGCTTTTGCTGCTCCCTCTGGTAGTTCTTTGAGAAGAAAATAAATCCAACCCCTTCAAGGCATTCATGGTGCTAAACCCAGTTCTTGGTCTGGGGAGACAAAACGGAGTTTTCACAGTAAATTCTGGATTTCATCTGAATCTTTTCATTTTACCCTGAGGTGTTGGTATCATTTGAAAGCACGTGATGAGCACTGAAATGAGAGCATGAACACTTAGCAGCCAGGACGTTTTCAAGGCCTCTGATGGCAGAATGAGGTCCTGAGCCCCTTGACGCAGCAGCCCGAACTGTGTGCAGGTGCACTGGTCATCGGGGCCCAAGGGCAGCCCTGTCCACCATGACTAATTGCTGTGATTTGAAAAAAACACCTTTCCCTCTTCTTTTCTGATTTCTTTCCCCACAGAGGTCACTCCCCAGAATGGTACAGCAAAGGCTTTGGACATCTGTGTGCGGCAGAAGTTGCCAGGATTAGAAACTCTTTCCAGCCCCTCATTGCTGAGGGCCCAGAAACTAAAATCTGAGTTTTCCCCAGTGTGACATCAAACTCAGGGAAGAGGAAACTAAAGTAACGCGTATGGCAGAGAGTGTGCACGTGAGAAAGCGAGAGAAAGAGGAACTGACGGACGTGGTTAATGCCTAAAAATGGAAACGTTAAGAAGTTGGAATGTTGGAGATGCAAGAATTTCCAAGAACTTTCTTAGCCTTCCTGGAGATGGCTACATCCCTACTAATATAATTTTAAAATAAGAACATTTATCTATATTACTTAAAATTAAATGGATTATTCCTTGTGCATTGCCTAATTTGCTATTTAAAGGCTTCTAAGAAGCATATATACTTAACTGTAAATAAATGTATGTATAGCATATGTACATATGTGTGTATATCTCCATCTTTACTGTATATATGTAAAATACCAATTTTATATAGAATTGTGTGTTTTGAAAAGGACGGTGTCTGACTCAGTGAGTCCCTTCCTCACATAGTTCTTTCCAAGTGGCTCTGGGCCCCATCTCTCCACTGTCCTGTAAGCTGTGCAGAACCTGCTGCTAACACCAAGGTGTGAACATGCCCTGATGCCTAACCAAAGATTAGTTAACCAAAGGAAAATAACGTTAAAGGAGACTTATGTGTCGTATTGTTTCTGTTATTCAAAAACTGAGAGTGGAGTTCTGGGATAAAGCAGGGAAAGAATAATTACTCCTCCTTAAAGCAAAGCGGAGGGTGAGAAGTCATTACCAAATTTAAGCTAGATGAGGAGTTGCCACTGGGCCCAGTAAGATGGAATTTCCATGAGATATGGACCACTGGAGTCAGTGCAAGTGACTGAAACAGAAGCTATACCTCTCACTCCCATGCCCACCGCTACAGACCCCAAGTCGAGATGAATACCATAGCCTTTACTTATTCACAGCCAAAGGGAGCCCCTGTGTTGTCTCAAGTTTTTATAAATACATTTCATAATGTTGTTAAATGTCATTCTATTTGACCAGTGGCCTATTTGGTCACAGTTAATTGGTGTTTCCTTATTGCACTGAATTCAACTTCAGACACCACACAAAGGGAGATGGTGACCATTCCGTTCAAACCCTAGATCATAACAGCTTCAGGGAATTCGTATTTTGCTATGTGTAGAATACTCTTAAAATGTAATTCATTAACCTTTTACAATCTGAAAGACAGGGTTTTTAACTAACGTAAGACCAAAACTATGTTCTTTGATTAGTTTTAGAAAATATGGTCGGGTTTATTAATTCTTCTGTGTTTCTTCACTAGCCAATCCAACCTACCTATGCATTTGACCCAACCTTATTTATTATTGTACAGACTAAGCAAATTGACTCCCTTTAGCCAACTGCTAATGGATCGAATGTGCTTTTTATTGTAATTCAACAGCAATGGAAAGATAACTTATTGTGTGTTTGATTTCAGGGAGAGAGATTTTCTTTAGTCATTCATAATAGAGATTGATATGATTTAGCAATGGTGTTGGAGAAAAAAAGAAAAGCAAATGAGTGTTTTCAGGTTTTTTTGTATTATATGCATTTATATAATGTTTCTGTTATCAGCAATGTGCAATTATTTTATTGAGAGGAATAAAAAAGCTTTCTATGAGTTTGGTATGGTGCAAGGAAAATCATACAGTTTGAATTATGACCTAGAAATCTTTCATTCCTATGTCTACCTAAGAAGGTAGCAGCAAATCCATAATTTTCCTTTTGGGCAATGCTTTGTGAGCAAAACAAAGTCCCTTCTGCTGTAACATCTTTAATTTAACCATATATGCCAGATTACTTTATGTGCATCAGCAAGATCGCTACTGAAGTTTAGTCCAGCTAAACACTGGTCCTGCTCCTGAGATGGGATCCTACGTGTTTGCAAAACATGATAGGCACACGAGGGTGAGTGGCTTTGTATCGCCCAGAGGGGTGCTTGTCCAGATTTCACACACACATGAATTACCTGGGGATCTTGTGAAACTGCAGACTCTGCTCCAAGTAATCTGGGCTGGGCCTGAGATTCTGCATTTCTCAGGAGTCTCAGGGATGCGTATGCTGCTGGCCTAAAATCACACTCAGAAACGAGGACCTAGAAGATCCCTAAAACAGAATAAAAACAAATGTGATTGTATTTCTGACTCTCCCTCTCTTCGAATTATCTGACTTTTTTGTTTTTGTGCACATAGTAATCATATCACCGCTACATAACAACACGGTGCATCTTTTTTGAAAAAGGAAAAGGGAAAAAAAGGAGAAAAAACGATGCATCAAGCTTGTTTGTCAAATACCACAGTATTTTATTCATTGTTATCTTGCCAATGGAAATAAAGTATGCTATTGCATTTAAATATTATATTTATACCTCATGTATATTTTTACCTCAATTGTTGGTATCAATCATCAATTGTAAATAAATAATTGCCAAGGCAAATAAATTTACATATATTAAATATTTCCTATTTTCTATAAAATAGATGTTGATTTTCATGCTTCATCTTTACATGGAAAACTTGCTTCATGAGGGAGATTTCTCCCAAGATAGCCTGCCATGACCTTGACTCCTTGGTACCGTCTAGTCAACACTGTCTTCAAATACAAGGAAGTTGTTGTCAACAGACATTCATTATCAGGCTGGGTGCCTTAACCTGGGTCTAAGGGATTAAAGTGATGAGTGGGGATTTTTTTTCTTAAATTTAATTGTCCTTAAATCTGGAAGTTATAAAAACACATTCATAATATTTTTATCAAAGGTTTAGTAAACTCTTTAGCTACATTTTATTTTTGTTAAGTGAACGAGAAATCAAGATTTGATGAAATGACTTACAGCTGCACTACTAGACCATGAAAAGTAGCCACAAACGACTCTGAATCTCTTCCCTTCTACCCTTGAAATCTGAGCTTCACTTCTAAGTATCAGCAGAGAGAGCCCTTAAGAAAGCAGAGGCTCTCAAACATTCTCAGGCACAGGCTTCCAAAGCCACAGAAGCCCAGGAGACCGTATGCCCCTACAAAAGTTGTCCCAACTCTGCTCTCTCCTTATCTCATGTACTTTCCCCTGTCACTTGCAAGTTTCGCTTTCACAGTAGGCAAAAGGGGAATTCAATGGTGCTCTTTCTCTTCTACATGAAAGAAAAGAATGTGATGGCCATTCTAGCAGCCCCAGGCTACAGATGTCCTGAGAATATGGATCATATGAATTCAAAGGTGATTCCTGCCAATTACCCTGATCTCATCACTATATATGTATCAAAACATGCAATGACTATGTACCCCACAAATATGTACAATTATTATTTGTCAACTAAAAAAAATTTGAAAAGGAAAAAATTTTTTTACATTATTCCAAACACTCTTCATGAAATTCTTAGACATAAAACTGTTCCACCTGTGTCTTTTGATATTTGGTTACAGAAAAACTGGCCATATGGTTCCTTCTCAGGAAGATAAATGTAAAGGCATAAAACAGACCCCAACCAAATGGAGTGTCACATTCTGACACAAAGGCAAAATCAATGTGTGCTGACTGCACAAGGAGTGAATAAACACCTGACCTTGCAACACTGTAATGCTGCAAAGTCATGAAGTTTGAACAACTGATGAAGTACAATTTTTGACATTCTATAGGCAGACTATATCCTTTGTAGGTTTTCTTAAAGACAGTGTTTACTTTCATTCTAATAATCCCACTCATCAGCCTCCTAGATGTCACCTAGCTTATATCTTTCTGATGCACAGCTGAGGCTCAAAATTCCCAGTAATATTGTATCCTCGCAGAAAACTTGCTTGCATAAGACTTTTATTCACTCAGCACACATTTATTCAACAATGAATAGGAGTGGAACACAAGTAGGCAGAGGTGTTAATACAAAGAAGACATAATGCGGAGCAGAAACTGTGATATACAGTCAATTTTCATTGTTTGTGGTAGTTCCTTTCTATAAAGTTGTTAACACTGAATTAGTGAATACTGAACCATTGCTCCTAGGAGAAATACACAGTTAGGTTCCTGTGAGCCTCAGGTCACAACATTTTCATCAACCCATCACTACATAACCTTGTTTTATTGTGTTTCTGTTTAAGACACCTAATTTAATATATATTTCTTACAAGTTAGTCATCTGTACTATTTCTTTATAATAAAACCTTAGCAGAGAAGGTTTTAACATTTCCCCAGTGCTGGGTAACATAACTGTAAATTTATTGGGCTTTCAACCTCTCAACAGTGCTCTTTTTACTACACTTTAAAAATCAGTTGTCATTTTACGAATCCATAAATTTAGCTGTTTTTCCATCTTTTCCATAGCTTCTTCAAGAACTACAAATGTCACTTCAGCATTTTCCAGAACAGCCTCATGTACATACTAGTATATGTACTTCCTTTTCTGGATGTACTATATTGTTGATTTATTAACATTGAACTCACACCAATAGCCCTATAACCCAAGCATGAATGAAGCTCATCTAACACACATATTTTCTCCATCAGGCATACCCCCAGTCTTCTTGTACTTAGGAACATTAGACAGCACTTTACTGCAACATCTGGGGGCCATTTGAAAGTGAAATTACCACCCAAAAGCACAAAAATTTGAAAAAAAAAAGGCAATTAATAGACTATACAAAGGGCATGTTTATAGTATATGAGCCGAAACAAGAAGGGAGTGAGCACACTGACCTTAGTTGGGAATGTGCATCACATCAGTGACTCCCATTTGTCATACTCTGAAAATGTCCAAAAATCACCATGAAATCACTGCAAGTATTGATCCGAGGGTTACAAATAAATGTTAGTGAGTAGATGAATTCACAAATATAGAATCGACAAATGATGAGAAGGGTCTATACATACAACACCCAGTGGCAGGTTTCTGTGAATTCTACAAGAGCCCAGGGGAGTCAAAGGACAGGATGTCTCACCTGAGCTGGAAGAGCTTGAACTTTATCTGTTGAGCAAACTAGAGCCAAGAGGCAGAGAAGTGAACTCTCACTGGTTTTGCTGAAAGAGATTTAAAACGGACTTGGAGTCCATTAAAACAGACTTGGAGTATTAACAGTAAAACAGACTTGGACTTAAGACAGACTTGGAGCATTACTAGGCATGGGAGCAGGTTTGTAAAGTTACACCCGTCTTTGCCAGTGTTCTTCACCCCTTTTGTTTCCACATTAGATGTTAGAGGTGTCTCACCACCTGCCCTTCCTGAGCTGAAACTAATCCATGATAACTTGCCTTTCTTTTCATTTTATAACCCACTCCTTTCCTCTATTTAATGTAGAATATTTAGGAAAACTTGGCATTCATCTGATTAACCTCAGACAAGATACTTTTAAACCCAAAATAACACCTTTGATGCCACACATGACCCAGAGAGAACCAGATCAGTCTAGGTGTTACACGATCCTAAGATGCCAAGAGCTGATAAGACAAGATTACTGGTAAGATCCCCATGGACAAACCCCAAATTAGCAGGAAAGGTTGGGTTGCCAGGCTCATACCTCCCTCTCTTGTTATCATGCCCATTGCTTGTCACAGGAGGTAGGCTTATCCCACTGCTGAGCGAGTGCTAAGCCTGAACCACTCCTCACTGCCAGAGGAAGTCTTTAATCTGCATGAGCTAAGTTTGAGCTGTCAGTTTGCCTCTGCCCAAACTCCAGCATGGCCAAGACATGGAACTAAAATCCTTCCCATAGGCCAGACTAGTCTGTCCTTTCCTGGCTAGCGTGGGCCCCTGAAGGTGCAAAGGAGATGCTTTGGGTTGGTAACCTAAATTGACTAGTGGTTTTGTTGAGGATGGACTGGCATGATAAAGGGCAGAGTGATCCATGAATCTAGTTAAAAGACTGTTGTAACAGTCTAGGTGAAAAATGCTTGTGGGCAAAGAAGTGGATAGTTTTTAAAACGTATTTCAGAGCTATAATAGAACTAATAAGATCTATATACTAGCTTGTTTTGAAAGGGTGGGGAAAAGGAATGATCTCAAAATGACTCTGGATCTTCTAGCTTGGAAAAACTTTGTGGTAAATTATTTAACTGATATAGGGACAAAGAAGAGGAGAAGCAGATTCAGTTGGGCAGCAGGGCAGGGAGAGAGCTAGGTTAGAAAGGATGGCCAAATGAGCTCTGATCACACAATGCTTGTGGTGACTATGAACCGTCCAGGTGGAGATGCCCAGCAGCATCTGGGCATATAGGTCTGTGATGGTTAATTTTGTGTCAACTTTAGTAGATCATAGGGTGCCCAGATTATACATGGTTTCTGGGTATATCTGTGAGGGTGTTTCCAGATGAGATTAGCATTTGAATAGACAGAGTCAGTAAAGTAGAGTTGATCCTTGAACAGCACAGGTTTGAACTGTATGGGTTCACTTATATGTGGATTTTTTTCAACAAGTATATTGTAAAAATTTTTGAAGATTTGTAACAATTTGAAAAAACTCACAGATAAACCATGTAGGCTAGAAATATTTAAAAAGTTAGGTATTCATGAATGCATAAAATATGTGTAGATACTAGTGTATGTTATTTTCTAACATAAAATATATACCAATACATTATTAAAGGTTAAAATTTATCAAAACATGCACACAAACACAGACTTACATGGTGTCATTCCCAGTTGAGAGAAATGTAAATATAAAGATGCAATATTAAATCACAACTGCATAAAATTAACTGTAGTACATACTGTACTACTACAATAATTTCATAGCCACCTCTTGTTGCTATTTCAGTGAGCTCAAGTGTTGCAAGTAACTGCTTAAAGTTCCATGTGATGCTCATCATCTCCATGTGAGTAGTTTGTCTCTCCAGTAAATTGCATATCGCAATAAAAAGTAATCTCTTGCAGTTCTTAAGTGTTTTTCACTGTGCAATATTGTAAACCTTGATTCACACCAGGGAACCCATAGGAAGTACCACTAGTTATGCTGGAAGTGCTTCTAAGAAGCAGAGAAAAGTCATGACATTACAAGAAAAAGTTGAATTTCTTATTATGGAGCATAAATTAAGGTCTGCAGCTGCAGTTACCCATCATTTGAAGATAAATGAATCCAGCAAAAGGACCATTGTAAAAAGAAAAAAAAAAGAAAAAGGAATTCATGAAGTTGTGGCTGCAGCTATACCAGCAGACATGAAAACCTTAGCACTTTTAGTGAAATATCTTTTAATCATGTACTGAAAATGTAGCTTTTATGTGTGTGCAGGATTGCTACAAGAAAGACATACCTAGAGGCTTTAATATAATTTGAGGAAAAGCAAAGTTATTATATGATAACTTAAAACAAAATGAAGGCAAAGGATCTAAACCTGGAGAATTTAATGACAGCAAAGGATGGTTTGATAATTTTAGAAAAAAGTTTGGCTTAGAAAATGTCATGATAACAAAATAAGCAGCTTCTGCTGACCAAGTTGCAGCAGATGAGTTCCCAGATGTCATTAAGAAAATCATTGAGAAGAAAGGATATCTCCCTGAACAAGTTTTTAATGCAGATGAAAGTGCTCTATTAAGGAGAAAAATAATGCAAAGGATATTTATTAATATTATTAAGAAAGACAAATAAGCACCAGAATTTAATGCAGGAAGGGATAGGCTAATCCTATTGTTTTGGCAAATGCACTTGGGTTTATGATCAGGATTCCCCATATCTATAAAACTGCTAACTTCAAGCCTTGAAGAGAAATGATAAACATTAGCTGCCAGCATTTTGGTTGTAAACAAGGCCTAGTCAAGAAGAACCCTTTTACTGGATTGGTACCACTAATGCTTTGTCCTGAAGTCAGAAGTAACTTGCCAGTAAGGGATTGCCATTTAAAGTTCTTTTGATATTAAACAATGCCCCCAGCCACCCAGAACCACATGAGTTCAACACTGAAGGCATCAAACTTTGTCTATGTGCCCCCAAACACAATGTCTCTAATTCAGCCTCTAGATCAGGGTGTCATAAGGACCCTTAAGGCTCATTAAACCTGGTACTATATGGAAAGGATCATCAATGCTATATAAGAAAATCCCTCTAGAGAGAACATCAAGAAAATCTGGACGTATTACACCATTTAAGATGTCTTTCTTTTTCCAGAAAAAGCCATGAAATCCATCAAGCTCAAAACAATAAATTCAATAAATTCCTGTTGGAGAAAACTGTGTCCAGATGTTGTGCATGACTTCACAGGATTTATGACAGAGCCAATCAAGGAAATCACGAAAGAGATTGAGAATATTGCAAAAAAAAAAAAAAAAAAAAGGTTGGGGGTGAAGGGTTTCAAAATCTTGGATGAGTTCAAGAGCTAACAGACACCACCCGAGAGGAATTAACAGAAGATGACTTGATGGAGATGAATGCTTCCAAGCAGCTGATGAGGAAGGAGACATAGAAGCCGCAACAGAAAACAAATTCATACGGACAATCTAGCAGAGTTCTGCTTAAGACTGCTTTTGACTTCTTTTACAAGATGGACCCTTCTGTAAAATGGTCACTAAAACCAAAGCAAATGGTGGAAGAAGGATTGATACCATACAGAAACATTTTTAGAGACGTAAAAAAGCAAAAAAAAAAAAATATATATCAAATAGAAATTATTATGTGTTTTCATAAAGTTACACTGAGTGCGCCAGTCTCTCTTACCTCCTCTTCCACCTTCTCCCCTTCTTCCACCTCTGCCACCCCTGAGACAGCAAGACCAACCCCTCCTCCTCCTCAGTCTATTCAATGTAAAGATGGTGAGGATGAAGACCTTTATGACTATCCATTACCACTAAATGATACTAGATATATTTTCTCTTCCTTAAGATTTTCTTAACATTTTCTTTTCTCTAGCTTACTTTAAGAAAACAGTATGTAATACATATAATACAAAATAGGTGTTGATTGTCTATTTATGTTATTGGTAAAGCTTCCAGTCAATGGTAGGCTGTTAGTAGTTCAGTTTTGGAGGAGTCTACATGCAAATCTTCAACTGTGCAGGGGTGTGGATGCCTCCAACTTCCACATTGTTGAAGGGCCAACTGTAAATTATGGTTAGGCAACTTGCAAACCACTGAGGGCCCTAATGGAACAAAAGCAGAGGAAGGAGAAATTTGCCCACTTTTTCTCACTCACTACTTGAGCTTGGATGTCTTATGTCATCATCTCCTGCCTCAGACTGGGATCTACATCACTGGCTTTCTTCGGGCTTCCAGACTCACACCAAATTACAACCCCAGCTTTCTTGGGTCTCCATCTTGGTGACAGCAGGTCATTGGACCTCTCCATCTCCATAATCATGTCGGCTAATTCCTCATAATAAGTCTCCACATACATCTCCTATTTGTTCTGTTTCTCTAGAGAACCCTAACTAATATAAGGTCTGAAACCCAAGGGAATGATCAGTGCCCAAGGCTGGGGGTATGTCACTTTATTCACTTAAGTGGTGCCATTCCTGACCATGTACTTAATGATCCAGTGATGCCCAGCCACTCCATCATGTCCCCAGTGACTACATTGACCTCCCTATCTGGCGGGTCATAGGTCATTGATAGCCTAACTCTGCCACTAGGCTATAGCCTTTTAAGGGCATGGATCATGCCTTAATTAACTTGGAAACTTCATCTGTTAGGACACTTTCTGCTGCATCATTCTATAAGTGTTTGTTAAAATGAACCAGTTTGTTAAACAGGACATAACAATGATAGAAGTTGCAAATGTCAGGATTTCACTCTTTTTGTGCCTGAATAGGATTCTTTGCCTATATATACAACACTTTCTTTATCTAGTCATCCACTGACAGACATTTAGGTTGATTCCATATTTTGAATATTGTGAATAGTGCTGCAATAAACATGGGGGTGAGATGTCTCCTCAATATGCTGATTTTATTTCCTTCGGATATATACCCAAGTATTGATAGATCATATGGTAGGTATATTTTTAGTTTTTTGAGGAACCTTCATATTGTTTGCGATGGTTGCTGAACTAATTTACACCCCTACTAACAGCGTATGAGCTTTCGTCTTTCCCGGCACCCTTGACAGCATTTGTTATTTTCTTTTTGATAATAGCCATTTTCACTTGGATGAGATGATATCTCATTGTGGTTTTGATTTGCATTTCTCTGATGATGGGAAGTCAAATATCGTATGTCCTCACTCATACGTGGGAGCTCAACAGTGTATCTCATGGAGGCAGAGAGTAGAAAGGTGGTTGCCAGAGGCTGGGAAGGGTGTGGAGGGAGGGAGAGATTGGTTAATGGGTAAAAAAAACACAGTTAGATAGAATAAGTTCTAGTGTTCAATAGCACAGTAGAGTGACTGTAGTTAACAAGATTTTATAGTATATTTCAAAATAGCTGGAAGAGATTATTTGGAATGTCTCTAACACAAAGAAGTGATAAATGTTTGAGGTGATGGATATGCTTATTATCCTTATTTGATCATTACACATTGTATACAGGTTTTAAAATATCACATATAGGCCGGGCATGGTGGCTCATGCCTGTAATCCCAGCAGTGTGGGAGGCCGAGGTGGGCAGATCACTTGAGGTCAGGAGTTCGAGATCAGCCTGGTCAATACGGTGAAACCCTGTCTCTACTAAAAATACAAAAATTAGCTGGGCATGGTGGCAGGCACCTGTAATCTCAGCTACTCGGGAGCCTGAGACAGGAGAATTGCTTGAACCCAGGAGGCAGAAGTTGCAGTGAGCCAAGATTGCACCACTGCACTCCAGGCTGGGCAACAGAGCAAGACTCCATCTCAAAAACAAAACAAAACAAAACAAAAATCACATACACCCCATAAATAGGTACAATTTTTATGCACCAATAAAAAATTGTTTTAAAATGATAGAAGTCATAGAAAGGAAGCCGTAAGCCAGGGACACTGTGAAGAGTACTCTAAAGCTAACAAAATCACTTCTGTTTTGGATTTTGACTACTTTGACCCTCTCCATTGTACAGAAGATGGAGAAATAGCTTGATATGGTTTAGATATTTGTCCATCTCCTCGAAATCTCATGTTGAAATGTAATCCCCAGGGTTGGAAGCAGGGCCTGGGGATAAGTGTTTGGCTTGGTGCCCTCCTCACAGTAACGAGTGAGCCCTCACTCTGAGTTCACATGAGATCTGGTTGTTTACAAGTGTGTGGCACCTCCCCGTCTTTCTGCCTTTCTCCCTCTCCTTGCTTCCACTCTTGCCATGTGATACACGGCTCACCCTGTACTTTCTTCCATGATTGGACACTTCCTGTGGCCCTCACCAAAAGCTGAGCAGATGTCAGCTCCATACTTCCTGTATAGCCTGAAGAGCCATGAGCCAATCTGACTTGTTTTCTTTAGAAATTACCCTGTCTCAGTTATTTCTTTATGGCAACACAAGAAGGGACTAACATAGCTGGTCTTCTAAAAAGTTACCTGTGATTGTTTCTGAAACTAGCACATGCTGAACACCTGTTTACAACAAACAGGAAGATTTGCTTCCTTCATGCATTCAATAAATATGTATGAAGCACTCATTATGTGCTAGATACTTATCTTAGGCATTCAGTGAATAAAAAGATGAATAAAATCAGTGAATAAAACAGACAAAATTCCCTGTCCTCATGGAGCTTATGATCTAGTGGAGAAAGCAGCCAAAAAAAAAAAAAAAAAACTAAATAAATAATTGACGAGGTAAGTTCTATAGGAAAACAAAAACAAAAGGAAAGAGATGGGCAGTGGGAGATTTGCAGTTTTGGGTAAGATGGTGAGGAAACAGAGAGATCTACAGAGATCCCATTCAAACCAACACCCTGTCAGGGGTTTCATTTCCTTCCACTCCACTCAAATTGCTAAAACTACACTGGTGGGAATTATCCATCAATCAATTTGCTGATCACCTATGTCTTGTGAAGAAAAAGAAGTTCAGCAACTTAGACACATGCATCCTCTGAGAACCGTCCTTGCTGACAAAGGACTGCCACATCTTCCCAGGCAGTCAGAAAGCAGGGGCAGCAAGGGATGCACAGATGTGAGAACGCCACATGTCCCAGGCCACTCCATTTAATTGTTAATGCGCCTAATGATAACGGGGCAAGTCCTTGGTTGCCCTGATTTCCAGAAATTAGCATGTCCCAATGGCCACCAGATACTTCAGAGAGTTCTCAAGATGAGCATTTCTCACGTGCCCAGGAGCAGGCCCTGTGGATCAGCTTTGTTGTCCTCATCACCCACCCCATCACCACTGCCCCTGCAGCCAATGACCTTGTCATCTCCCTGCCTGCTGGCCATATCTCCCTTCTACAATCTCAACACCGACCAGGCTTTGAGAGGAGATCTGGTTCTCCCCTTGTCATCTCTCTGTGGAGCTGGTCTGAGTAGGTAGGTGTGTTAAATCACCACAGCACACCTGAGACTAGGCTGTCACTGGTAATAAGACTCAACTAACACACTAGGGTGAAGCAGAAGTGCAGCATAACTTAAATCTGCTAATAAAGGCAGTCCCTCTTTAAGCCCATTCACCCAAACCTGGCCTTGGAGGCTCTTACCTATCCAGTCTGCCCTGCCATCCCTTCTATCAGCTCATCCTCCACGCTGGGAAGGAGTGAGCATCTATCTTCACCTTGAAGCAAGGGCCCCAGTGATCCCAAGCCCACCTTATTCTAAGGCGGAGTCCCCCCACGTCTTTTTAAGGTGAGAAATATAGAATGTGATGGCAGGAAAAATGTATCAATTCACCTTGGGAGAAAAGCTACTTGCATCTACTTTTCTATAGGGTGTGGCTGGACCCTCTGATTCCAGAAGATAATCACACAATGGACTTGCATTGATTCATTTCCCTAAATCCAGTTATCTCATAGGAAACGCCACCCCGTGGTTTCCTACGGGCATAGTTGGAAAGCCAGCCGCCAGCAGCCCTGCAACAGTGGGTAGTGCTTGTGGCTTCACCACCTTCCCTTTCTGGGACCTTATCCTCCCAGCAAGGTGGAGCAAGTTTCTTTTTATTACCACCCTGTTCCAGAACCCGGTCTCTGTGTGTATCAGTCATCCCACCTGCGGAAACGCTGACTGATGACATTTTAATATGAATGAGTTTCAGACAGAACTATTCCACTACATATTTGCATAATTAAGCCTTTATCTCTTTATTGGGAATCAGAGGCTTTGTCTACTGTTACATGGATTTCAGGCATCAGCAGGAAGGTGGGAGCTATTTTTGGAACAATGAAGAGCCTGAAATTATAAGACCACATACAAAAGCCTAAACCTGAGAGTCGACCTGACCTTGTCTTCTAAGACGATCAGGCTGGGCAGAAGGGTTTCTGCCTGCACTTGTCCCTTCTTCTGCTGGGAGGGTGGGGAGCTGCACATTTCCAGGACAGTCTGGGGAGGAGAGATTTGTCTTGAATTCAGAAGAGCTCTTCCTGGCAGCCTTGCTGACATGACCCTTCCTTCACCTTTTTCCTCTTCTCGTATTCCCTTAAAGCTGCCCAAATCCCACCTTTTCTTGTGGAAGAATCCCCAATGCCTTTGTGTTTCAGATTTCCAAGCCCATCAAGCATTTACTGAAGAAATGCCCAAGATTGTGTGTGGTATCCACTTTGAGTGAATACTGTAATGCACAGCTCTGTCAGAAACTTCCTGCCCAAGGAAGACCTCAGAGAATGCCCACATCACCTGCCAGAGGTGAGAGCCCAGGGAGAAGGGAGCAAATCTCTACACAGACACAAGTTGAAGATGTTGTATGAGGAAGCACCCAACCAGGGTGCACTGGACAAAAATATGGAACAAACTGGATTTCTGTGCTATTGCTTGGTTTTCCTTGTGGCCCTCCAATTTCTCTGTTGCCACCTCATCTACATTTTAAAATAAAAAGAAACAGGCCTAACAATCAGTCCTACAATGAGTAGTTAGAAGCCACAGATAAAGAGTCCTGTCTTCCCTGGAGATGGGCAATTCAAAATTACTTGGAGAAATACACTATCCAGTCATCTGAAATTAAACATGTTCTCTAAAGAGCAGCCACTGACAGGAAACACCATCATCCATCACTGGGCCCTGCTGGAGCCTCTGTCTGTGAGGCTGAGCCTGGGGTGGCACACAAAAGAAACACAGGCTCCAGAGCCGTGTTTCTCTTCTAGAACCACATAAAACAGAACGCTCAACTCAAAAGAAATTGGAAATGGCAAAGGAGGGCACATTTCTATTTAGTGTTCTGCCACTTTTCAGGGATTCCAGTATAAGCCCATTAGGGTATGCACACAACACAAAAGAGACAAGCCAACCCAATGCAAACATCAAAGTAGCTATGCAGCATTTCAAATAAAATGCAGCCATTGTTTGATTGCATTGCTCACTTTTCAGAAGGCTTGTGGCTGTCCTGATCTTCCCTATAAATCTCAAAGCTCATATTTTAAAGTCCTCTAGTCCTCATAACTAGATTACTGTTCAGAGCTCAGATTATTGCAAAGCAGACATCAAGCAGGATACTTCTGCATAAAATGAAGGGATTTTAAACACTAGTACACACAGCAACAGCTGCTGCTTGGTAGAACTGAATGGGAATGGGAGAGGGGCCTTCTTCCTCTGAGAAGATAGAAAAACACTCTGTAATTTTTGTTCAAGGATTTGGGAGTATAAAACAAACAGCTCGTCGTGTTCCCACATTCCATAGTCAAGATGTTCTGCCGAGATTGGAACTACACTGCTCAAAGTGACATCAGGAGCTGTGTAAATCAGGCAGAGGGCCTCTCTGGGGCTATAAATCTCAGGCAAGGTTAAGGTCATGACCCCAGAACAAGAGAATTCAGACCCCTCTTCTGAGAAACCCAGGGCTGAATACTTGCATACTGCTGGACAATAAGAAAATCCCACCGGCAGCAAGAAGGCATGGCACTTTACCAGTGAATTTTTCAAGTGGAAATTTCTGGCTCAATGAAGGAGAACCATGGTGAACCAGAACTTCAGATCTAATATGTTTGTACACATTAGGGGAGTCTTTTGAGGCCCTGAATGCTATCTGCTCTTCGTCTTCTTGCCTCAGATCATTAACTACCATACATGGAACATAATCTCCATTAAGGAAAAAGTGAATGACGGCAACAATTCCATGCTGATATGGTCTGGCTCTGTGTCCCCACCCAAATCTCATCTTGAATTGTAATTGCAATTGTAATTCCCATGTGTTGGGGGAGGGACCTCGTGGGAGATGACTGAATCATGGGGGTGGTTCCCCTGTGCTGTTCTCGTGATAGGGAGTGAGTTCTCAGGAGATCTGATGGTTTTCTGAAGGGCTTTTGCCCACATTTTCTCTGCACTTTTTTTCATTCTTCATTCTTCTCCTTCCTGCCACCATTTGATTTACTATGATTGTAAGTTTCCTGAGGCCTCCCTAACCCTGCTGAACTGTGAGTCAATTAAACCTCTTTCCTTTATAAATTACCCAGTCTTGGTTATGTCTTTATTAGCAGTATGAGAACTGACTAATACCTGCTATATACCAGGGAATTTTCATATCTATATATAGACACATACGTACACACATGTTGGGAACAAGCCCCCCAAAATCTGGCCATAAACTGGCCCCAAAATTGGCCATAAACAAAATCTGCAGCACAGTGACATGTTCATGATGGCCATAACGCCCACGCTGGAAGGTTGTGGATTTACTGGAATGAGGGCAAGGAACACCTGGCCCGCCCAGGGCGGAAAACGGCTTAAAGGCATTCTTAAACCACAAACAATAGCATGAGCGATCTGTGCCTTAAGGACATGCTCCTGCTGCAGTTAACTAGCCCAACTTACTCCTTTAATTCAGCCCATCCCTTCGTTTCCCATAAGGGATACTTTTAGTTAATATCTATAGAAACAATGCTAATGACTGACTTGCTGTTAATAAATACATGGGTAATTCTCTGTTCAGGGCTGTCAGCTCTGAAGGCTGTGAGACCCCTGATTTCCCACTTTACACCTCTATATTTCTGTGTGTGTGTCTTTAATTCCTCTAGCGCTGTTGGGTTAGGGTCTCCCTGACCCAGCTGGTCTCGGCACACAGATGTATATGTGCACACAGATGTATATCTACACACATATATACACACATATATACCCATATAATTTGATATTATATACAATTTATGTATCAGTCCTCACACCTCCATACTACTTGTATTTTTTTAAAGAGTAAATTGAGGCACAGAAAGGATAAGAGATTTCCCTGAAACCATCACCCAACTGGGACTGAACTCCAGGCAATGTGATATTTGCTCTGTTGCTGACTTTAGTGAGGAGGGCTCCTCTATGGCAGGACAATGAGATAAACCATCCAGAGTGGAACTCAGGAAGACCCAGGGCAGAATTAGGCTGAATGGATCTTCTAGAGAGTGAAATGAGGAATATAATTGCAAAGAATCTCCATCATGAAGAAAACACTAAGGGCCAGGAGCCTGCACAGCCTGACTTCTGATGAGCACTGGCCTTAAAAAGGTGATGGGGCACATTTGCGGGGACATTTTCCACTTCTTCTCCAGCCGTGCAACTTCTGCCCTCCCCAGCACCCCACTGGGAGAGAATAAATGCTAAAGTCATTCACTGGGGTTCATGGCATTGTTTGCACAGCACATTGTTAGCACAGCATTGCCAGGTGGCACACGTAGTATAGCTCCTGTGGGCACACAGCTGGGCCAGTGAGTAAAGCCTCATGTACAGATGAATCTACCATCCCAGCCCTCTGGCCCATGGCAAGCTGGGAGTAAAACACTACTTGCCCTTTACTGCAGTTCTCTGACATTTGCACAGCTATTAATAGAGATGTCTTTTCACTCCATTCTGCTATTGTTCCCGTGCACAGAGATTCTTCAGAGCCTAGTGGGAAGGACTGAAAAGAGGTGATCAAGATTTCAGCATTTTGGGGTCCCTGACAGTAATATCTAATGGCACTAAATTATGTCTTCTTTCTTGAAAATTGGGCAGAATACCAAGTACAAATGCAAAAGATGGGCATAGCCTCTCTGAGTGACATCAGGATGCCTGAAGCCCAAAAACGCATTGAGGTTTTTCAGAGACATTCTGAGGATGCAAAACATTTTTTAAATAATAAAATTAGACTTTTAAAAGCCGTATTTATGCAAGAATAAACAGAAGGAAGGAATATGCTTCTACTTGACATGATATAATGTCACTAGAAGATAAAAGGAAGGGAAAATTATTTCTTATTTATAGCATTCTCATCTTTCCAGCCATAAAAATCTCCCCTCCTAAAAAAATGTAGAAAAAAAACTTAACGGTTAAAAGGATGTGGTGTTTTAAAAATATGTCCAAAAATTATTTGATGCTCCTCTCTTCAAGAGGTGGGGCTTAATTTTCCTTCCCTTAAGTGTGGGCTTTATTTAGTGACTTGCTTTAACAATAGAATATGGCAGAAATAACTGAGAGTGATTCCAAGGGTGGGTTTTCATTTCTCTTGGGTGGATACCTAGGAGCGGAATGGCTGGACCATATGGTACATTTTTGCTTAACTTTATAAAGAACCGCCAAACTATTTTTCAAAGTGGCTGCATTATTTTACACCCCCTCCAGCAATGTGTGAGGATTCAACTTTCTCCAAATCCGCCCCAACTCGTGTTATTGTCAGTCTTCTGGATTAGAGCCTTTCGGTGGGTGTGAAGTGCCTTCTCAATATCCTTCACAGTTCTAAACTTTAAGCAAAAATAAAAGTTCCAAGTGATCACAATAAATGATAGAATTCAATTAACTCAAGTTCTGGTTCTTCCTCTTTACACAATCACTATGTTGTCCCTGTTTGTTTCAAATTGACAGTTTTAAAAAATCACAGGGATTGGAAACTGGAATTGAATTATGCCCACAGCAACACAGAATAATCCCAAACTCTGACTAACTCTTAGTCTTACTTACTCTTGAAACAAACCCATGTCGCTGAGTCTGCTTGTGTCAAGGACTATGAAGAGGAGGTTCTCTAAATTAACCTCCTTGTTGTCTTTTGAAATGTTGTTAAATAATCGATAATAAAATATGCTAATTTGAAGTTTACATGTATTCTATCACAAGTCAGCAGTGACTCTATCACAACTGCAGCAATTCATTACAACTTAGGACAATAAACTATTTTACTGGGGAAGAATAATTTATCACTAAATTATTTAGCATTGCCAGCTCATAGTGATAATAAAAGGCGGTTCAAAGTTTAGTTGGTGTTCTTACGGTTTTAAATGATCTCAGGTGATGCAATAATGAACCCTTCCTGCTCATGCCCCAGGCAGATGCTCCCACCCGCTTTGTGGTACCCCAGCCAAGGACCATCCCCTCACCCCTGGAGGAAGCTGTGAGCATGTGGGAAAGCTGTGGCTTCTTGCTGTCTGGTATATATTTTAAACCAGAAGAATTGCAATGGTTTAATTATCACCTTTATAAATTGCCAAGGGACACTGGCCATTTGGCAAGTGGTTTCTTATAAAGCAATGAGGGGAGATGGAGAGCATCTTCCTGCTCTTGCCTCCTAGACCCTCTTCTGAAATTCATTTAATTCTGTTCTGTGCTCACTGGGCAACCGTCTGATTATGATTTCGCTCCCCACTTCGCCCTTCCTTATTTGTGCTCTATCTTGTTTTTATAGATTCCCCTGTGAATGCAGAAGAGAATGTGCTAAATGAACACACCTTCAATGTGATCTGATCATCAATAGACTTAACCAAAGAGAAGAAAAGAGAAGCAAGTGAACACATTCCAGTGCTGACTGGGGTAGGGGTCAGGGACACTAGGGACACTAGGGCACCCCTCATACTGAAGCATGCAAAGGCAGTAAACCTTTGAGAGGCACACACGGGAAATGAGCAAAAAAGTGCAGTTACCTCGAAAGGACAGGATGACTCCCAGTTCAGAATGACAGGAAGTTGGTTCCACAAAACCACAAAGAATGTTCTGCCACAGGGGCAGATGGTCAGTCTTGGAACCGCAGGAAAGGATAAGAGGTGAAAGCTGGAAATGCCCACCTGAGGTCTGCCTGGGCCATGGGCTTCCAGACCTGGTTCCCTGTCTGTGCAGCTCTCTGGGGAGACAGAGGCCACAGGCGTCTCACCCTTGCCTCATTTAATTCTGTTCTGTGCTCACTGGGCAACTGTCTGATTATGATTTTGCTCCCACACTGGGAGGCTCATAGAGAGAAAATGTGCATGCAGGCTCGGAAACTGTTTCTAGATCTCAGAGCAGAGCAGCAGGTATAGGTGGGGCAGAGGGCATTGCAGGGCAGACAGATGAACAAAACCAGGGCCTCCATAGATGGGGCTTCCAGGTCACAGAAAGCATTCTTCCAGCCCCGCCTCCACCCCAGTGCCTCCCTCCGAGTCATCAGGCAATACCTTAGCCAGGCCAAAAGTAGTTTTAAAGAATGTCTCTTTCCAACCATATTGAACATTTGCATGATTGGACTTTCTCAGAAAAAGGAGCCCATAAGGAAGGCAGAGTCCTCAAGAATAGACATCCGAGGGCACACGCGAAGCTCCAGCAGAGGGACTCATGAACACGGATGCTCAAAATCCAGCTATTTTCACAACCTCAAAATCCAGCTATTTGCAAAGAACTTGTGCTCAGAGCATCATCATGCAAATTAAAATTGTGGTAGCCGTTATTCTTATTGGTGCATTAACATCTCTGAAATTTAGATGAAAAAGGGGTTCACACAAAGTGGCAAATTCACCAGGGAGTCTATTGCTGTTACTGTTTCATGTGGCCATTCTCCCAGAAATTACTTTCCCATAATCACCCATCTCTACAGGAACAGAGCTGTTCTGAGCAGCATGCTAAGCGCAGTTTCTGAGAAGCCCAAAACCTCAAAAAGACTGTTTTTGTTTTAGAGGACAAATTATGAAAGGTTTCTTCTAAAGCGTTCCATCTGGAACCTACACTCTTACACATTAGGTGAGTATCAAAGTGATTCAGTGAATCATTTTCTGTTCCCAATACCAAAAGTAAGTTCATCTCAGCGTAAAGGCAAGCAAGGAGGGAGTTAGATATGACAGCATTTATTGAAGAAAAGACTGCAGCACTCCGCGTGAAGAGAAAAGAATGAGCCCTAAGACCTCTCCTAGCCTCCCATTAGCTTGGAGAGCACTGAGTTTGCACTCAAAGGTCTCTATCAAGGGTCATTTAAAAGCTACACTTGCTTTAATGGTTAGTTAATGTAACAGTGGATTTAAACCAATCATGTGATGTATCGGTGAGGAGAGATGGTCTTCAAAGATCCTAAGACTTTTGTTAAGGAATCCTAGCAGATAATGGCCCAACAGGAGGGAGAAAACCGGGGGAAGAGGGTTGACTGGAGGTAAAGTAGCCTGGAGAAGTAGCAGCTCTCCCTGCAGCCTCTCGTTAGTTCCCAAGTGAGTTACATGAGCTGCTAAAAGTCTGGAAGGTTTGGTTTTAGGGTTTTATTGGCATTCTCTGTATCAAGTGATCACATAAAGTCTTTTACAGGCACAGATCCTGCTTCCCTTCTTAATGTGCTAAAACTCCAGGAATTAAGGGAAACATAGCAATTCAGAAGTTCAATTGTATAGATTTGCTCTTTTTTGATTCATTAAAGAACTTCAACATGATGAAGCTGGTATAATAACTGGCAGATATATTAAACTGCCTGGCAAAATGGCTGTACAGCGGTCTCTTCGTTTCTGTGGCACGAACACAACCTGACAAACGGCGCCCTCAAGAACATGGAGCTCCTGTGTTTATTTAACAGGCTAGAAAGATGAAAAAAATTCTCCCAGTGTGCCCAGTGGAAAATGATTGCTGGCAGGAGATAGTAGCTACAGGAACAAAAAGGTAGAAAGCCAGGCCTGATGAAAAAGTGAGCTGAAAGCTCCCCTAGCGCCAGCCCAACATTCTTTTTGGTTTTTATATTCCACAAAGAGAACATAAAAGGGGACCTTAGCATACAGGCTGGTTTTTAAAATAATTCCCGTTCCCTCCCTCCCTCTTCTTTCTTTTGTTTCCTTCCTTCCTTCTTCCCTCCCTTCCTCCTTCCTTTCTTTCTCCTTTTCTTCCTTCTCTTCCTTCTTTCCTTTTCCTCCTTCCTTCCTTCCTTTAACTCTATAACTCTAACTCTTCCCTTTTCTTCCTTCCTCCCATTCTTCTTTCCCTCCCTTCTTCCCTCCTTCCTTCTAACCATACTAAGTACTCCATGTTGACAACCTAATGTTGTAGATAAACACATACACCCACTAATATACATATACAAATACCTATGTATATACATAGTTTTGTCATTGTTTAATATTATTCACAGAAATGCAGTATTATACATTTTTCTGCACCTACATTTTTCTCAGTAATACATCAAGGAAATCCTAACCAACTGAACTAGTTTTGTGGTGATTTATTGTTTTTAAGGGTTGCATAATATTTTATGATAAAGATGGATTAAAACATCCCCCATTTATGAGGATTCACCTTATTTCAGAATGTTAATTGTATGAATGATGCTATAATGAACATTGTGTATATATATTCTTATGAAATTATATTATTATGTATTTCTATTATTTAGAATAGCTTTCCAGGAGTGAAACTGGTTCACACAAGTGTAGTGAATTTTTATTTTTAAAAATGAATATATAGTCATACTACAATTTAAAAATGGCTTTAACAATTCACATTTCATTTGCAAAGGATGACACCGCCTTTTCCTCTCTGCATTCTTACCTTTAAAGGGAGGGATAGTGCTGTCATTCTATTATTCTTTTGTTAATTACATGTATATTTAGTTATAATTACATAGCTATAAAGGGACACAAATTTGCATTCCCTTAAGCACTAATAATTTTGACATCTATATGTTTATGGCCATTGTATATACTTTTGGGTGAATTATCCATTTATGTCTATTTTCTATTATTTGTTGCTTATTAGCAAGAACTCTTGGTGTTTAAAGATGTTAACTTTTATCTATCATCTGTGATGTAAATGCATTTTTAACTCTACAATTTCTCATTGACCTTGTTTCAATCTCCTTCAGATTTTGGTTTCTTGTCTTGGTTAAGAAGTCTCTACAAACCCTAAATTGTATGTATAGACTCCTAGACTTTCTTCTGCAAATTCATTCATTCATTCATTTATCTATTCATTGATTTATTTTTACACCGAAGTCTTCAGTTCCCTGGAATTTATTTGTCAATATTCTGAGAGACAAGTGCTCATTTCTATTTTCTCCTGGATGGAGAGTCAACACCTTCCTTCTCACTCTGAATGGAAATAGCAACTTCATAATATATTAAAGTTGCATATATTTTGGAAGCTAGTTGGAAGATTTGCTATTCAATCACTCTAACTTGTTTATTTCAAAAACCATAAGTGACTTATATATTTGATTACAGTGACTTTGCAGTGTGTTTTAATATCTGCACTCACTATTCTTTTCACACGCTTTATTCCTGGGCATTTAATTTTCTATGTAAACTTTAAGATTACTTAATATTATTTGCAAATGGTGTGATTCTAATTGGAATTGCAATATATTGCATAATAACATACCTCAATATTACCTATGTTATATACATATTGATGTATATAATGAATTTGGGGAGATCTAACATTTAAATTATTTTCAGTCTACAGATCTAAAAACTTAGTTTACCTCTAGAACTTAGTATGCTGTTCCATTTATTTGAGTTTTGTTCTCAGGACTTTATAGTTTTCTTCACACAGGATTTCTTTGCATTGTATTGCAGCCATGAATTAATTTTTTCCATTTCCATGTTGGATGACTTTTGCTGTTGATTATCACATGTGCATATTTTATATGTCCCCATTTTATCAAATTATCTCATCAACTCAAATACTGTCTTTCTTAAGTCTGTTGGGTTTTTCAGGAATACAATAATATTATCAACAAAAGTAGAGTTTTAATCTTTCTTTTCCAATGTTTATATAAATCGTTATTTTTAAATTTTTATTTTAGAGATGGGGTCTTGCTATGTTGCCCAGTTAGGACTCAAACTTCTCGGCTCATAGGATCCTCCCGCCTCAGGCTTCTGAGTAGCTGGGACTATAGGCAGGCATGCCCCTCCATACCTGGCATTGACAAATTATTTTACTGCCTTTTCCCACTGCATTTACTAGAACCTCTAAGACAATAGTAATGGTAAGATCAAGCATTCTTATCTGATGCCTGATAACAATTGAAATGATTTTAGTGTTTTGTTGTTTAAAATAACATTTGCTTGTTTTTGTAGTTTTTGTCACAGTTTTTTGTTTTTGTTTTTGAGATGGAGTCATGCTCTGTCGCCCTGGCTGGAATGCAATGGCTCGATCTCGGCTCCTGGGTTCAAGTGATCCTCCCACCCCATCCTCCCGAGTAGCTGGGATTACAGGCACACACCACCATGCCTGGCTAATGTTTGTATTTTTAGTAGAGACAGGATTTCACCATGTTGGCCAGGCTGGTCTCAGACTACTGACCTCAGGTGATCCACCCACCCCGGCCTCCCACAGTGCTGGGATTAGGAGCGTGAGCCACTGTGCCCGGCCCATAGTTAAAAAGGCTCCTCATGTACATATTTTCATAAAGTTGTTAAGAATAGGTACTGGATTTTTATCAAAATGACTTTTCAGCATCAACCGATATGTTTATTTTTCTGTTCTAATATGTTGATTTAATGAATTATATTGCTGGATTTCCTGAAACCCATATAACCTTGCATTTTTGCAATAAACTCTACTTGGCCATAGTGTATTGGTCTGTTAATACATTTTGAGATTACTCAAGCTCAAATCACATTTAGAGTATTTTTGCATCTAATAGATGGCATTGATCTTTTTTGCAAAATCCTCATAGAGTTTTAGTAATAAGATTGGCATTACAAATACAATGAGAACTTGTCTATCTTCTATAGTCTTAAGTAGTTTAAATCACATCAGAATTGCTTATTCTTTAAGGTTAAATAGTGTTCAGCTACAAATTATCCAATCCTGTTAACTTTTTCAATAACACATTTTAATCACTTTTCTAGTCTCTTCTTGAGTGTTCAGTCTATTCATTTTCTACTGTTTCACTCGATTTTAATAATTTGTATTTTCCTAGGAAATACCAATGTTGTCTATGTTTCCAAAGTATCTGGCTGAGATTAAAGTTTTCACATGTGGTCAAGTACACAATCAACTATTTTTGTACATATTACATGGACATTTAAAAACTTCATGTTCTTTAGTAGTCACAAATGAATAAATTGTATTAAATAAATAGAAACATATTGAATCCACTTTGTACTAGATATTCAGGATGGGCTCAGGATAAATAGGTCAACTTTCTCCCTGTCTCCCTTGGCCCATCACCAAATTCTTGTATAATGGCATTCACCTGTCTCTGTTGAGTATGTAACTCCCGTGCCTATTGGCTGGGTAACTCCTATTTATGCCTAGGTCTCAATTTCATGCCACTTCCTTCAGGAAATCCTCCTTAATATCCTAGACTAGGTTGGGGAACAGTGGTATCATGCACAGAACTTTTTCTTTGTGGCACTTGTCTCATTCGTAGTAATACAGTTATTTGTTTAAGTAATAGAGTAATGTCTTTCTCTCCTATTACCTAGTAAACTCCAAGGATGGAATAATGTCAGGTTTATCTTAACCTCAAAACATAGTAAACATGGTAGTGTACCTGTCACGTAATAGGCAAGCAAAAATGTTTCTTATATGAATGATTGAATGAACGAATGACCAAATGGTCTGTTAATCAGAGGAAATATAAATTTGGAAACTCACTGACAATTTTCCACCACGTGGTTGGAAAGTCAGCCTACCACATCAAAGACTGCTGAAACAGACAAGCAAGAAAAAGCTGGGCTGAGACATGGAAGAAAACACAATTTCCTGGCTCATAAGACTATATCAATCTCCACTAAAAGCTTAAATCAGAAGCCCAATTACATCCCATTCCACAGTTTTGTCAGACCTGATGTAGCCTTAGAACTCCACTTTTCGTTAAAGCTAAAAACAATAGATTTCTTTAGTTTTGTCTAATGCTTCTTTTCCATTTCAGGATCCCATCAGGGATATCACATAACATTTAATCATCATATCTCTTGGGCTTTTCTTGGCTCTGACAGTTTCTTGGACTCTCCTTGTTTTTGATGACCTCATCATATTTAGGTACTTTATTTTATTCTGTCTAATTTTATGTTTACTTTGTGCTCACTTTGGTTTACTTTGTTGTCTCTTCTACTTCCTTTTGTTTTTTAACTAGTTTTCAAAAGTTTCTTGTTATTAACATTTTCCTTTTAAAAATATTGTTATTCTACTATAATTTCCTATTCTGTAAATGTCTTCTGTCTCTCTAGAAACTCATAGGAAAGCAGATATTCCTGTTTTATAATTTAACTAAACAATATGTAACTTATTTCCTTCACCAAGTTCATCTATCCCAATAAAGTGAGTCTTTTAGAATATTTTCACTTCTCTATTCTGCTCCACTCTACCTTTATCCAGCTCAGAATAAAATACTGTAAGTACTTTGCTTCATTTCACTGTATTCTTCCTTCACCCCTAACTTTTACATTTTTCTAAAGTAGCTTAGTATTTCATTCCAGATTACCAGAATTGCTTGGCCGGGCACAGTGGTGGCTCACTCTTGTAACCTCAGCACTTTGGGAGGTCGAGGCAGGAGTATCACTTGAGCTCAGGAATTGGGACAACATAGAGAGACCCCCATCTCTAAAAACAAAAACAAAAACAAAAAATGAGGCGGGAGGTTAGTTTGAGCCCAAGAAGTTAAGGCTGCAATGAGCCGTGATTGCACCATTGCGCTCCTGCCTGGGTGATGGAGTGAGACCCTGTCTCAAAAACAAAAAAAGAAAAAAGAAAACAAGAGAATTGCCTTTTCTAGTTTCAGAATTCTCATTTAGGGTCTACTACTGTCATTGGATTTAATTATATGTGCACTGCTGACAACTGTTTATTTTCTGCCTCATGTGCTCCTGTCTTTGTTGGTGGGGTTGCTGGTACTGGGAGGAGGGTGGTACTATGGGACTGTTTGCTTACAGTCTTCCTCTAGCAGTTTCCTCTAACCCAGCTGCATAGGCAACCTACTCAGAACCTACTCTGAAACTCAGCACACGCATGCCTTCCTCCTCCCCAAAAGGCCAATGGCATCCTGAGTGGGTCTAAGGATCTCAGGTTGCAGTCCTTTTCTCTCAGTAGTCAGGTGCCACTCCCCCATTTCATGTAAGGTGTTGCACATGAAACATTGAATGACACTCTGATTCTCTAAGTCACTGGTTATTTCTGTCTAGAAGTTTATCATATTTTCTCTTTATTCTTGAAATTTAAGAATTTGCCAGATCACCTTCAGTGACTGGGTTTGTTTTTGTTGTTGTTGTTATTGTTGTTGTTGTTTTTTCTCATCCCTTCTGCTTGGAACTTGAATAGTTTCAATGTGCACATTCAGGTTGTTCTTAATCTCAGACATTTTCTTCTTTTATGAGTTTAACAATTGCCTCTTCTCCAACTGTAGCTTTTCTCTCTGGATCTTCTTTTATTCACATGTTAGTTTGTCCAAGAGATATTCTCCAAAACCCTATTATTTTCTCACATGATGGTCTCCTGCTTGTACTTTTGCTCTGTGCTTTTTTTCTTTTTTTTTTTTTTTGAGACAGAGCCTTGCTCTGTAGCCCAGGCTGGAGTGCAGTGGCACAATCTCAGCTCAGCAACTCCACCTCCTGGGTTCAAGCGATTCTCCTGCCTCAGCCTCCTGAGTAGCTGGGACTACAGGCACATGCTACCACGCCTGGCTAATTTTGTTTTTGTATCTTTAGTAGAGACGGGATTTCACCATGTTAGCCAGGATGGTCTTGATCTCCTGACCTTGTGATCTGACCACCTCAGCCTCCCAAAGTGCTGGGATTACAGACATGATCCACCACACCCAGCCTGCTCTGTGTTTTTAAGTATTAGCTCCAGTTCAACTTCTAGGCTGTAATTGCAAGTCTCCACAGTGACTGCTACTCTTCTTCAATTCATTTACTAGCATTTTCAGCTCAAAACTTGTGCAGAAGAGTCTTTTAAAAATGTAACTGGCACTCTTACGTGTTTAGGTTTCAATCCATTCATTTAAAGGTTTGCCTAGTGTGTTCTATTTGTTTTTCCCCTCTGAGCTCTGGGGCCTAGGTCTCACTCTGGGAATCCCTCAGATGATGCCATGGAATGGTGCTTCTCAAATGTGGTCTGCAGATCCCTGGAGGTCCCTGGGACACTTCCAGGGCATCTGGAAGATCAAAACAACCTTCATAATAATACTAGCATGTTACTTGCCTTTTCCACAGTGTTGACATTTGCCTTAATACACAAAAGCAGTGGTAGGTAAAACTGCTGGTTCCTTAGCATGAATCAAAGCAGTGTCACATAAACGCATCAGCTATCATTGTACACTTCACAGCCATATCTGGAGAAAGTGAAGAATGGAAGACTTGAGTCGTTTGTAAAGGTCATTGTAATAAAAGGCAACTCTGGGGTCACCTCCAGCATGGCGGATCCCGTGCTGTCATCTCCCTCTCCCTAATAGACCAGCTCCAATTCTGGAGACAGACAAGAAGATGAAACGAAAAACACTCATAAAACATACCAGTACTTTTTACAAGAGTAAGGACCGAGAAAAAGAAAAAAAAAATACTCCTCAGCTTTCCTTCATCTTTAACGTCATCCAACACTTCACGTGCTGCTTTGGCAACCGAAAAACAAGCTCAGATTGTTCCTAAACCTAGGCATGGCCTGGACCGATGCCGGGAGGCAACGCCTGATGCCTGATTCAGGACACATGCTCAACCTGACCCTGAGCTGCCTGTTTTCTCTGTTGCATGCCTGTATACTTCATCAGGGTGAAGGAAGGATGAACTCTTGCTAGAGAACCACAGTCTCCTTTCTTCTAGTAATATAATTTCCTTCTGGGAGCAGGGCTGGATAAACAATTTGCAGGACCCAATGCAAAAAGAAAATGAAGACCTCTTGTTAAAAAAAAAAAAAAAACAGAAAGAAAGTGCTATAAAAGGTAATAAAATATAAGATATTTTCCTTTAAAAATATCTTGTTCCAGGCTGGGTGCGGCGGCTCACACCTGTAATCTGAGCACTTTGGGAGGCTGAGGCGAGGGGATCACCTGAGGTCAGAAGTTCAAGACCAGCCTGGCCAACATGGCAAACCCCTGCCTCTATCAAAAATACAAAAATTAGCCAGGTGTGGTGGCGCATGCCTGTAATCCCAGCTACTCGGGAGCCTGAGGCAGGAGAATCACCTGAACCTGGGAGGCAGGGGTTGCAGTGAGCCGAGATTGTGCCATTGCACTCCAGCCTGAGCTACAGAGTGAGACTCCATTTTGAAAAAAAAAGAATCTTGTTCCAAAAAAAGTAATAGTGGTACATGAATAGCAATATAAACATATATATTTGCAAAATAATATTTTGGTGTTACAATCTTATGTAATAAGTGATTGTATTCTATTAATGTGGTATCTTGATTTGATTGTGAGATTTTTCTAGCTTACTTGTCTAGAAATACATTAGATTGTCAACATCTATACATTTAGCAACTTTATTTTTAATACATGCATATAATTAAAAGCAGTATCAGTCACTTTTGCAAATGCAAGATTACAAACAATTTTTGGATAACTTTTAATTTTGAGAAGGATCTTCCTAGGTATGTAACTGTTACTGGAGCTATTAAGAGTATGTTATTGGTTGTGAAAACATTACTAGGATTATTTCAGGATATTACATTGGGATAAGTTTCTGATACCTTACATCAAAATGTAAATTTTGTTACATCTAGATTCTGCAGAACAATTTTTCTAAAAGATTTATCTCTGTACGAATCAGTTTTATGTAAGTCTGAAGTTAAGTTTAAATGTGAATTTATACTGTGTTATATAAAGTTCTTTTTTGTTGTTGTTTTCTGTTTTGTTGTTTTGGGCCAAGGTCTCATTCTGTTGCCCAGGCTGGAGTGCAGTGGTATGATCTCGGCTTACCACAACCTCCACCTCCCAGGTTCAAACGATTCTCCTGCCTCACCCTTCCAAGTAGCTGGGATTACAGACATGTGCCATCATGCCTGGCTAATTTTTGTATTTTTAGTAGAGAGGAGGTTTCAACATGTTGGCCAGGCTGGTCTTGAACTCCTGGCCTCAAGTGATCTGCCCGCCTTGGCTCCCAAAGTGCTGGGATTACAGGTGTGAGCCACCGTGTCTGGTCAATACAATATTATATAATGTTATTTTAATGTTGCCTCTGAAATTTCCTATAACTTGTGGAGCTGTCATTGCCACCTCTGCTGCTGCTGCTGCTGCTGTTACAGATGCTGGGCTGGCCACCCCCTCAGAAACCACTGTAGCTTGGACTTCCCCGAGGCGCGCACATGAGACCCAGCCAACCGCTGTGTATGCACCCTGCCCACCTGCCCTGGGCTGCTGCTCACCACACCCATCCATGTGTGCACTGCTGCCTGGCATATGCCCTCTGCCTATGCGCAGGCTACACTGGCCCACAGACATCATCACAAAACACAAGTCCAAAGAGGAAGTCATACTAAGAATTTCAAGACGGTCACAGAAGAACATTAAGCCATGCAATTACACAGGTGACACTGCCATGAAGCCAGCCCTGTCTGGGAGCCCGGGCATAGAGCAATGGTAATTTCCACTTTCCCAGCCTCTAGTCACTAGTGGTTTGAATTGAAGTGTTTAATGCACTTTGTATTGCCAAGCTAGTAAGTAATTTGTCTTATCAATCTTCGGTTACAGTCTCTCCTCCTAGAAACAATAAAGGCTTTGTACAGCTTTCTAAGCCAGCAATTGTCTCTCCTCTTTCTAAACAAGTTGGCTGCCTTTCCTAGGAAACCAATGTGAACAGAGCTTTGAATAGTCACTAATGACTTAAATTAGTTGCTGGGTCTTTC
Source organism: Theropithecus gelada (assembly GCF_003255815.1). NCBI lineage: Eukaryota > Metazoa > Chordata > Mammalia > Primates > Cercopithecidae > Theropithecus > Theropithecus gelada. The sequence continues at coordinate 64,582,140 of NC_037685.1, read as the reverse complement.
TGAGTCCTTAATTTTCTCCAGGAGTTATTAGCTCAGGCACAGAGAAACACCAGACTTATCTAGCCCTTGAAATCACCATGGCCATAAATGCAGTTCATAGCGTAATTCAGAGTGTAAATTCTGGAGCAATCCTGCCTATTCAAATCCTATTCCTACTTCACCTTTCCTACTGGAAGCCTTTGGCATAAGCTGTGGTTTGAATAGAGCCCCCTCCAAAATTCAGGTGTTGCCAATACGATAGTATTAAGAAGTGGGGCCTTTAATAGGTGATTAGACCATAAGAGCTTCTTCCTCATTAACGGGATTAAGGCCTTTATAAAAGAGGCTTCACATAGCATTCTGCTAGTTCAATCTCTTTGCCCTCTACCTTCTACCATGTGAGTATGCAGCAAGAAGGCCCTCATCAGATCCTGCCACCTTGATCTTAGACTTCCAGCCTCCATTACTGTGAGAAATACATTTCTGTTCTTAAATTACTCAGTCTGTGGTCTTGTGTTATAGCAGCACAGACTAAAACAGCATGTTATTCACCTCTGTATGCCTGTTTTCTTGTCTTTAAAATGAAGATAATAGACTATCTTCAAACATAAGGCTTGATAAGTGTTTATTACACTCCAGTTCTAAATAAATGGGGTTCAATCTCTTAGCTTACAGCAGTGATGTTCCTAAGAAGACAAAAATGCTAGCTTTGACTTGCATAACTCTTTCTATTAGATGTAGAGGATGTTTACTATTGCTTTCTGAAGGGGTCTGCAAAACAGCAGAAATGGGAACCCAATTCAGCAAGGTCATTACAAAAGCACAGTTGGGTGAAGGCTGCTGCAGAATCAGCTGAGAGTGTGTGTGTGTATGTGTATGTGTGTGTGTGTGTGTGTGTGTGTGTAGGTAGGTAGGTAGGTATGTGTGTGAAGAAAAGGCTCTGGGTCTGCATATCATCTACCCTGTGCTTACGTGAAAGAAGGCCCTGAGTGTCCCTGTATATATCACCAACAAATACGTGCAGCTTTCATTTGATAACTGGAATTGCTTCCTCTTGTTTACCTGTCAGTTGTCAGCAGAGCTCCAGTGAGACAACACAGATAAGTAATACAGAACAAAGCACCTCCTCTTACCCACACAAGATAAAAAGCAGGCATTTTTTGAGTGTTTTGTTTTGTTTTAAGTGAGATGAGGCTTTTCAAACCTACCTTATGTAATATTTGGTCATGGATTTGAAGTAGAAGCCAACAACAAGGTTCTGTAAAAAGGAATTAGAATTTAAAAACAAATTCACATTGAAGTTTCATCAGCTTTGCTAGTATGGACTAAAAGGTTAATTCAGGTTAATTCATCAACCCTAGATGCCAATAGAAAGGCATGTTAAAAATTAATTTCTTCCTGACGGACTTTATAAAATATATGTGTGACCTGTTACAAGGAAATCAAATTCTCGAAAATGCTGAAGTTGTAATATTTGGTTAAATTCTCCCATGAGATTTGTGTTACAGAGTATCTGCAGGTGTCTCTGGCTCTAAAGGAGTGGCCTCTAGAAATGGTCATGAAACTTGTGTCCTACCCATTCCCCTGTCTCCACCGGCCTAAGCCTATTCTGCCCCCCACCCAGGATGAGGCCTGGCTGTCCAAGGTCGCCCCATAGAGTGCTTATCCCACTTTTTGTTGCCTTCTCCACCAGCTGTATTAAGATCTGATGAAAAGCTGAACAAGGAAAAGAGAAACCATGTTGGGATTCAAACCACAGAGGGAATGTTATACACAGAATTGGTTATGCGGTGGGTAATGGAATTGCTGAGAAGCCAACCAGGGATGATAAGGAAACACTAAGAGTAGCACACAGTAGAAAGCTACTACTTCCCCTGGGCTATAGGATGACAGAGGACAGAGGATGTGTTACTGGGCTCCCAGGAGTCAGGGTCACCTGGGAGAGGCTCCAGTGAGACTGGAGCCATGAAAGAGATTCAGAGCCACATCTCAGACCAATTAAATTGGAATCCCTGCCATCAGTGGTTTTTAAAATTCCCCAAGTGATTCCAAAGTGCAGTCAAGATTGAGAGCCGCTGCTGCGAGTGCCTAGGCAGAATCTGCATTGCCAGATCCACTCTGTCCCAGACTGAGCAGACATGGGGAGAAGAGCTGTGGCCATGCTGTCACTCAAGGTCCAGAAGCAGGGACTAAATGCACCAATAGATCAGAAAGCCAACCGTTCTCAGGTATCTTTGAAGAAATAACCAAGAACCGATTTGATTTATAGAACTTTTCTTCATAAGTTCTATACTTATGAAGAAATAAGTATACTTCTTAGTAATTGCTCTATAAAAAAACTATTTTAAAGAGCCATAATTTTGCTTAATGTATATTGAAAAAAAGTGATTAAATGTAACACTGTATGCCATTTACAGTAAACCAGTATTATCTAGCACAATCAATGAAAAAGTCATTTTGAATATATATAAATTGACTGGAGTAGAATATCCTGCTTAATAACTCTATTAACTTGCACATATTAAGTGTGTGCTGATTATTTGTCGAATGAACTAATCATCAAAGGAATATTCATGTACAATGTGATATTACTGTGATTTTTATTGTGTTTTAATTCCTTGAAAATTGATAATCTATGATAATACATATAATGAATCCTTTAACGAGAAACAAACATCTTCATATGGTCTTTTTTAAAAAATGACTGAGAAGGCCTTTTAAGAGTTTGTACAGCCCTGGGGTAATCACCATGAACACCAATTATCATCATGAATATTGTTAAAGAGAAGTGTGATTGGCAAAATGCCAGACAATAGAGTTCAATGGAGCCCCAGGTAACTGGAAAAACAGTTAACTCCTTTTAAAGAACCACCTGTAATAAATTCCTATGCCCTTTTCACTAGGCATTTATTCACACAAGAAATGTTTATTAGGCAGTTAATATGTGTCCTGGGGGGTAACAAGGCAAATAAGGTCGTTGCCTCAGAGCACTTTATAATCAAATGGAAGGGATTAAACAATCACACAAGTCCCATAGGAGGTGGTAGGTGCTAATTCTAATGTTTAGTGAGGTTTGGGGATGACAAGGCCAGGGGACATGAGAGGAGAGGTCTGAGAACAAATACCAGTTGGGAGTAGGATGCAAAGATACTCATGGAAGAGGCAAGTGACCTAATCAAAATGGTGCTTGCTGTAAGGCTCTTGATTCGGTTACTCTTCTAACACATTAAAAATAAGAAAAAAGCAGATAATTTTGTCATTTTTTTCAAACCAGAAAACCAGTTAGGGATTATTGGAAAAGTCTATGCAAAAAGTGCAAAGAGGACAATTGCAGCAAGTACCCAGATGAAGGGTGGATGCTGCAAATACCACAGTGAAAAGAATCCATAGCATTTCACGCCTGAATGTCTCCAAGGGTTTACTGGGGTAAATTAGGGAAACAGAAATGAAGAGCCAATTAGAAGGGAAAGATAATGAATATTGCCTTTCAGATCTATCTGGCTGAAGGCTGAATAGACATCCAACAAGAGACATCCACCAGGAATGCACTGAACAATTCACAGTTTACAAAGTAGTTTTACTGATACTGTGTAACCTGTATGCAAAAATAAAACACTTGTGTCACTCATATTCCAAAATATTTTGAACAGAAGTATGAATTTCTTGGTTAACACAATATCCTTAAAGGCCTTCAAAAATAGCAGCGCAAGTCACCTCTATGTACATCAAACATGTACAATTTCCACTTCACTTTCACAAAAAAAATCACAATGGCGATGATGATGTCATCCAGGCTTTTAGGTCTATGTTGAAGAAAACTAGATGCAGTGGCCATCCTGTGATATGAGTGATGAGCCTGGCTGGGCACAGTGTAGACGTGTGCTTTGCTGTCAAGGGCTGGAGAGACAACAGACAACAGAGAGTCTATTTTGCAATTCTACTGCAATTGGGTTGGTAACAGTCCCACAGTTTGCTTCATAAGCATGATAGCATTTCACTGATTCTTCTTTTTTCTCTATCTCTTTAGAGGTCGCAGAAGTGGATTCAGTGTGAGAGACAGCCAGATGATAATAATTTACATCTGGACAATGCTTTTACATTGACAAACTACTTTCTCCTACGACATTAACACCCTGAAGCTTTCAAATAGCCCTGGAAGGTGGGTACATGACAAATGGACGCACCAAACACAGAAAAGAAACGGTAATTAAACCTAGATCTCAGAATGTCTCCAGGTGAGAAAGAGCAGGTCTATCACAGGCTCAGACAGTTTGTTCCAGAACTATTATTTTTTTCAGACTTCAACCTGCCCAACCCAGCAATCTCCCTTCAAGACTAGCTTCATTCTGTCTTCGTTCAACATATATTTTAAAATACATTTTTAATTATAAAAGTTCCAATAAATTTAAAACATTTGTCTCCTAATTCACATCTTATCTATGTTATCAGTAAACATGTACATAATACTATGCGCATTATCATACAGATCTGCTATTTTTTATTTTTGCTATCTCATATTGAATGCACATCACCAGAAGATGCTTGAGCATATAGGATGTTTTCAGCATAAGGCTCTTGATTTAGTTACTCTTCCAACATGTTAAAAATAAGAAAAAAAAGCAGAAAATTTTGCCTTTTTTTCGTGTTTTTTATATTAAAGTTATTTCCAATTTTAAAAAGTGTGGTCATTTGGACTTTGAAGTCTGTTTTAAAAATTTTTAATTATAGTCATCTGCACCTAAAATATCTATTTCACAGAAAACCGAACAACTGCATGTTCTCACTTTTAAGTGCGAACTGAATGATGAGAACACATAGACACATTAGGGGAGCAACACACACTGGGGCCTGTCAGGGGTAGGGCAAGGGAAGGGAGAGCATTAGGAAGAATAGCTAATGGAGGCTGGGCTTAATACCTAGGTGATGGGTTGATCTGTGCAGCAAATCAACATGGCATACATTTACATATGTAACAAACGTGCACATCCTGCATGTGTACCCCGGAATTTAAAATACTAAATAAAAGTTAAAGAAAAAATAGGTCTGTTTCAAATAATGGTTATGCATTTCAAGTGAGAATTTGTCTGTTAGGATATCGTGTCTTAATGTTTTAATTGTGTCAGCCTTAAATCAGTACCTCTTTGTCATCCATGGCGCTTGCTGCATTCTGACACTTTCTATGATACCATTTCAATAACAACAGACTAACAGTTCTTTTCTCTCTGTGTCTCTTGTTATCCCTATTAGAACAAATTATATCCCTCAATCAACCACAGAAGGCCCTTAGCCCCTTGCTACTCAAACTGTGGTCCACAGAACAGAAGCATCATGGGCACTCTTGGGAGGTAGTTAGAAATGCAAACCCTTGGGCCCATCCTAGACCTCCAGAATCAGAATTGGCATTTGACCAAGATCCCCAGGTGACTCATATGTATGTTAAAGTCAGCGAGGCACTGATTAGATCACTGGTTCTCAATTTCAGCTTCCCACTGCAATCACCTGGGAGCTAGCTCCACCGCCCCCCAGAAAAACTGGCTTCATTAGTCTGAGGAATTTTTTAAATCCCAGGTGATTCTGATGTGTAACCAAGGTAGAAAAGCACTGGTCCTGATTAACTCCCTCTTTTTATAGACAAGAAAACAATGAGGCCCAGTGGGTTAGGTGACTTGCTCTGGGTTATAAAGCAAATTTGCAAGTAGAACTAGAAAATGGAGGATCTCTATCTGGTTTAAGGCTTCCTTCACAATATAAGAGCCTGCTCCTCCCAAAACCTGCGCCCGGGGCCTCTGTTGTTGTTCTTGGAAGCTGGCATATCCCCGCCTTGACCTTCTATTCCACTTTCTCAACCCAGGCATGTTCTGACTTTCTGGACACACTTGAATTCCTTGCCTACAGTTCTCCTCTGTCCTTTGCTTTCCTCCCCTCCTCCACTGGGCCCACTCCCACAAGCCCGGAAACCATCCCCAGCCTTTTCAGCGTCTTTGTACACTACCTTTCTCGTATCCAGGAGGAACGCTCCCCGAGCTTCCCCTCCAACGGCTGGCTTCTCCTTCAACAGTCCTCTTGACGCAAGCTGGAAATGCTTCACTTCTACGCCCTGCAATTCCGACCTTCCTGTTTCTAGTTCAACTGCCTGTGCGCTGGTCTTTCTCGCCTTCTTATATTCACTGGATCTGCCCTTGACTACACCCTTCTACATAGCCCCATGGTTCTCCAAGAACAGGGTGTCAGAATCACTCGGGAGTGATTCCTTGCCAAGCCATGGGTGCTGCCGCCATCTTCTCCCATAGGCACTTTCCAAAGTGTGGGCTGGGAGGGGAAAAGACCTGGTCATCCGCATTTACACAGCACAGCTGGGGCTCTCCCCAGGGCTGCAAGCCCATTACCTAATTTCTGGTTTCCCTCATCTCCTCCCCTCTGTCTGAGTGAACCAATTGCAGCCATGTTGCCAACACTGCAGCTCATTCTGTCAACCTGATGGTCATAGTAACCCCACACTGTGTTTATTTTTGTGGCTTATTAGGCCCATAACAGGCACAGTTAAAATAAGAACATTTAAAATGGTACCAATTTGGAATAAAAGTTGGTTCAATCTCATCTTTTACTAATAAAATATCTCTATCTGACCCATCCGTCTTCCTCTAATTATGTCTCTGTTGCGTCCTCTCTGGCTTACCACTACTGCCCCCTGTTGACTGAAATGTTGTATTTTGAAGCCTTGGAGCTACTTACCAGAGACTCACAGTACTCATAATTTAAAGGGGAAAAATATGGTTATAAAACCAATATGTCTTAAACGCAATACTGTGACCTTGGAACACTATAGAATTTGCCATCTAACATCTTGGATATAAATTATCCAAAGCTTTGATTCACATGAAAAACCAACTGAAATGCCTTAGGCAAAATTTATGGTCATGGCCATAATTAGACAACAACTGGTATGATATCGAAAGAAAACTGAATTTTACAAACTGATCAATTGAGATTTTAAACAGAAAAAAAGGTCAGTCTATTCCAGCAGTTTATTAAGGGATAATGTTTCTATTGAAGATAATGTATACAAAATAAATTAGGTCACTTAACATTAATTCATTTTACCATAAAATAAACATATTGAAAAATTACACTAAAATCAGAAAGTCTACCAGAGATTTTTGAATCTCATAAAAATTAGTTAATGAGCCTTCAATTATTTACCAACCAAATAACAAATGTACACATTTTAATGTTTTGTCTGTGTCATTAGATTATTTCAAAAGAGCAGATGGTACAACATATTGATACAGAAATATCTTCTGCCAAATTATCTTCAGAATTCTATCAATCCAACATTTGTAAAATTTGAATCCAAGAAGATAATTTGGTATTATTAAGTAAATGTGTGACTTCATTTTTCTAAATTTAGTTTTACCAAGGGTGTTCTATGAAAATGTATATTCAAAGTCACAAATAAAATAACTAGAAGACTTCAGGATGAATCATTTTGACTGTAATAGTCCCTAGTTTTACATTATTGAGCTTTACCTATCTGATTAACAAGAAATCACATGCACATTAAGAGTAAGTTGTATGAGTCTAGGAAAAGAAATAAATGTCTGGGGTAGATACGCAAAGTATTGAATATTTTCTATGTTCAGCACTGTGCTAAGATAGACATTCCCATTTCAAAGATGAGGAAACTGAGGTTCACCAAGGATTGCGTTACCCAAAACTACCCAACTGTAAGGTCATTTTGAGCCTGGTCTTGTTTTTTTTTTTTTTCTCTGCCTTTTTTATCTCCATAATATGTATGTTGAAATTCTTTTCCTCTCTAACCCAGTAGGTTAAAAAAAAAAAAAAAAAAAAAAAAGTCAGAGTTCGTGGGACTTCAGGATTAGTTACCAAGTCTTTTCTGGTGTGCAGAAATCATGCAAAACAAGATTTCACCATATTGTAGGTGTCCTGTTGCCATTATTAGTGGCATTTCCACCCTTTGCTCAAGGTTCCCTGTGGGTTTTCTTGACCTCTTTCTCCTTCATATCAGACAATGGGTGTTTAACCACAAAGATATGAAACAAAAACATTCCAGGAAATGTCCTGCAACCAACAAAACTCCAACAATATTTAGTGGTTATAAAAATGGAAAAATGCAATGGGTCTGAGGGGAAAAGCTACACATTCTAGGAAACTAAGTATTTGGAGATGACATAAAGGGTTCCTCTAAAATACTGTTTCTGTTTACAGATAAAGAACTCAGCCTGAGACAGAAAGATTACTGACTAGTTGAAAGACATGTGGATAAGGAAGACAAAAAGTTACAACCTTTCACTTAGTGATTTGTCTGGAGGTGATAACTTAGGACAGCAGTAAGTTTTACTGCCTCTCTACCTAGTAAGACAGGTTATCATTCGTTCCTCTGAATATATAGGATCGAGCTGTGTGTCATCTAACACATCGCCATTGCTGGCTGACAGTTGATCTCTATTAAACCAGTCTCTGGGCACAGGTGATGGCAGTGAGCTAATTCTGCTTATCATTTATTCCGTCATTCATTCCTACATGTATTCAATTAATCAACATTTGTTGAACAATATTATGTAAGAGATAATGTGCTAAACACTGTAAAAAAAAAAATATACCAGACAAGACATGGTCTCTGCCTTCCCCTCTAGAACCGAGGTCCTCCTGTCCAGGATGGCTAACATCCTCCAAATTAACATGTTCCTTTCCAAGTGCAAATTTCCAGCAGCATTGCTCAATATTAAATATTAAATGGAGATATAGAACAATCTAATTACTTAGTACCAAAATTACTTAGTACAAAAAAAATGTAAAATATCTCAATAATGTTTATATCGATTACACGTTGAAAGTATAATATTTTGGATACACTGGAAAGAATAAAATATATTATTAAACTTTATCTCTATGCCTTTTTTTTTTTAATATGACTACTAGAAAATTTAAAATGAAATACGTGGTTTACTTGTATCTGTTGAACAGCACTATTATAAATAATTTAAAGGAAAACTTCCAAGGCTCTAATAGATTCTTCTTGTTATTATTTCAGAGACAGGTCTCATTCTGTTGCCCAAGTTGGAGTGCAATGGCATGAACATAGTTCACTGCAGCCTCGACCTCCTGGGTTCAAGCGATCCTCCCACCTCAACCTCCCCAGTAGCTGGGACTACAGGTGCACACCACCACGCCTGCCTAATTTCTACAAGTTTTTGTAGGGACGGGTCTCAGTATGTTGCCTAGGCTGGTCTCAAATTTCTAGCCTCCAGTGATCCTCCTGCTTTGGCCTCCTAAAGTGTGAGGATTACAGGCATGAGCCAACAGGACCCAGCTAGATTCTAATTGCTGACTGTGGAAGTCAAAGATAAAATGATGTGTCCCTAATAAAACTGGAAAACCGTCCTTCCAAACCAGGGCAAAATGAATGGGGGATAAAGGCCCACCTGGAATCAAAGGAATGCTGCAAATGCAGGGCAAATGCAAGTGTGTAGGAAACAGCCCAGACATCTCGGGGAACCACAAGTTGGCCACTTAGCGCCCCTGTAGAATTTATGGAAGAAGAGGTGTAGGCATTCTGGAGAATGGTTTCTGTATTATATGTACACCAGAATTCATCAGAGGAAAGCGTCAGAGAAGAAGATTAGAGTGGAAAGAACGCGGCGCCCTGAGACGCGGTGGAGGAAGGAGTGCACTTCGCCCCACGGGGCCAGGAAGTCCCCGCCTCCAGCGCCGCCGCCTAGCGGTCCTGGGGCTGATCCCAGAGGTGCCCTCCCTCCTCTAGTTCACCCCGAGCCACCTGCGAAGTTGTACCCGACTCAGAGTCAGCATGAGACGGGTATTCGAAGGTAGCTGGATGGTTCTCAGAGGTCGCTTCTCTCGCTGCTTTGGCTTCTGTTTTGTCCTTTTCAGCTCTTGTGTATTTTGCTGTCTCATCTCTGAAATTCTCTCTGCTCCACACGTGGCCTAGCCTGGGTCAACCTCCCGCCCCTACCATCTTCCAGCCGCCTGGGTCAGGTCTCTTGCGGTCACACCCATTTCTCCACTGCTCGCATCACATCTTATGTGGCTTAGTCAACTCAAGTTTTTTTCATTAAAAAAATAATTAGCTAGCAACCACTCATATGATTATGAAAGAAGGCAAAAAGTTGCAGGCAGATTTATTATTAATATAACACTTTATCAAACAGCAGAATTACTTCTCTTTACAGTCAAGGAAATTAAAGTAAATGTGCAACACAATTATTTTTAAACAATATTCATCAACATTAATTAATAAGAAACTAACAAACAGGAGTGGTTAAATAAGTTGTGATACATTCCTCTGGTGGGATACTCAACAACTATTAAAAATCATGCTTTTGAAGACTAATGACAAAGGAAAGTTTCATAATAAAAATTAATAAAGATACTAACTATATACAATATGATCTATGTAAAATAAAATACATAGGAAATGTTAATAGTGGCTATTTCTGGGTTCTGAGATTATAGATAATTTTAGTTTTTCTTTGCATATAGTTTCTGTGTTTTAAAAGTTTTTACAATGAACATATATTACTCTTATAATCAGAAAAATATATACATAAAATAAACTTGATTCTCTAGCATCCAATTTTAATAAGTCCAGTTTAAAATGAATATCACCAAAAGCTTATCGTTCATGAAAAAATCATACCACCTCTAAAGATGATATATGATACAGTACAGTATATTATTATACACTATGACCCTGTGTCAGTGAGGTTAGTGATGCCTGTTATGACATTGGTTTATCTTGCCTGATACCATATTGACTTATCTATAAAACAACTCCAGTGTAATACAGAGACCTCCCTGTCTGAAAATCAGCAAGACTTATTTAAGGGGCATTAAAGGATGAGACCTAATTAGCCCTTTCCAGATATCACTAGCATGTTTCAGTGTAAAAGTTCAAAGTAAAATTAGTTCAAAGCTACTTCCACAGAAGTAACAGCAAAAACATAAAATAGACCTCAGAGATCACAAAAACAAATCCAGTGTTATTCAGACCAGATTGCTTTTGAACCTATTAAGCATTTGTCAAACTATCAATTCAATGAATTACAGTACAGCTAAAGAATAGAAAGTAGTATCACTCTTCATAGAATGAGTGATTATTTCATCCTTATTCTCTAGGGAAAGGTCATGTCATTCATCCCAAGGTCTACTCAAAAATGGTGTATAATCAAATTAATCATAATGTTGCATATAATAAGCACTTTTCTCTCCTTTCCTCCACCTAAAGTCACTGCAGTATACTGTATTTCACAATTGCTTTATGCTTCCTGAAGAGCCCAATATCACAGGATACATGTTTATTTTTCTGCAGATACTTATCAAAAGTTTCCTATGTGCAAGGCCCCCAACAAGGTGCCAGTGAGACAAATCCCTCAGGGACCCAGGGCTTAGAGAGGGCCTCAAAAATCATATAAAATATACATTTCCATAATTTGCTAAGTTTGTCATTAACCAGATACATAAATTAATACTAGTATTTGATAGAAACATTGCTTTCGAAAGGAACATTCCAGCCTAGGGCCCTCTGTCATCTCTCCTGTATCTGCCATCTTCTTTTTCATAGGAAACTAGATTTGACAGAGGGGAAGCCACTAGGCATTATTATGGCAGCTGAGAAATGGTTACTTGGTATGTAACTTTCTATTCGAACTCTTGCAATTATTACTTCCAGAAAAACATTAAATTTAGAAGTGGGTGCAGATGAAAATATTCCTAATCTTGTCATTCGAATTTCTGCACAAATGTTGCATCCCTGTTTTTCATGCTTTTGTTAGTGTGTTACAGAAATTATAGTGCCTGTCAGTTTTTAATCACCCAAAAAGGAGAACAAATTCAGGCACTATTCACATTACTCAATATTTTACGATCACCTATGCCCATTTCAAAACCTCTGTCATAAGCCACAAAAACGTTTTCTAGAAGTCAGATGTATGAAGTTTACAGTTTCACAACACTTAGAGGTGCAAATGGTTAACAGCTGATGTGTCTGCATAATTATTTCAAAACGAATGAATAGGAAAATGTTCAGAACTATTTGTAACATCTTCTGCCTTTCTTCGAGTAGTAAAATATAAGGGAGAGAGAAACAATAAAAGCAAAAAATAGAAAAGCTATGAAAGCCACTAAAGGCTTTCGGGTGTGGAAAAAACTGCACTCAGTACACACGGTGGATTCTTCTGGACAAAATGTTTCCAGAGTTTCTGGGCCCGGGAAACCATTGCTGTCAATAATTTTCCTGTAATGTTTCACGGATGGCTTGGGCTCGAACTGATCTGCAGCAAAGCGATAGAGGCCAAACCTGGGAGCTGTGCGATCGTTAAACGAATAAGCAAAGTATCCGCAAAGATTGATACCATCCAGTATGTGGGCTGGAAAAACAAAAAGACAGAAGAGTAGTTATTACTTATGTTGCACACATCACTTTTTTTTTTGTTGAGATGAAGTGTTGCTCTGTCACCAGGCTGGAGTGCAGTGGCACCATCTTGGCTCACTGCAGCCTTCACCTCCCGAGTTCAAGTGATTCTTCTGCCTCAGCCTCCTGAGTAGCTGAGATTACAGGTGTGCACCACTACACTTGGCTAATTTTTGTATTTTTAATAGAGACAGGGTTTCACCATGTTGGTCAGGCTGGTCTTGAACTCCTGACTTCAGATGATCTGCCCGCCTCATCCTCCCAAAGTGCTGGGATTACAGGCGTGAGCCACCATGCCCTGCCTTTTTTTTTTTTTTTTTTTTTTTTTTGAAATAATGTCTTGCTCTGTCTCCCAGGCCGAAGTGCAGTGGTGTGATCATGACTCACTGGAGCTGGACCTCCAAGCTCAAGCAATCCTCCTGCCTCAGTGTCTCGAGTAGCTGGAACTGCAGGCGTATACCACCATACCCAGCTAATTTTTGTGATTTTTAGTAGAGACAAGGTCTCACTATGTTGCCCAGGCTGGTCTCAAACTTCTAGGCTCAAGCAATCCTCCCGCCTTGGCCTCCCAAAATGCTGGGATTACAGGTGTGAGCCACCATGCCCAGTAAGGTTAAATCTTTATGTACTCCTTTATGTACATGAACCAGTTAAGACTGCCGTGGAGCCATCCAAGATGGAAGACGAGAATCTATGCTTGCATAGATCCAGAGTAGGGGCTAGGGATTTCTGGTCTTCCACTTTTAGCTATACTCCTTTTTTTTTTTTTTTTTTTTTTGAGACGGAGTCTCGCTCTGTCGCCCAGGCTGGAGTGCAGTGGCCGGATCTCAGCTCACTGCAAGCTCCGCCTCCCGGGTTCACGCCATTCTCCTGCCTCAGCCTCCCGAGTAGCTGGGACTACAGGCGCCCGCCACATCGCCCGGCTAGTTTTTTGTATTTTTTTTTTGTAGAGACGGGGTTTCACCGTGTTAGCCAGGATGGTCTCGATCTCCTGACCTCGTGATCCGCCCGTCTCGGCCTCCCAAAGTGCTGGGATTACAGGCTTGAGCCACCGCGCCCGGCCTATACTCCTTTATCCTTGGGAAAATGCTAGATATCTCTTGGACTGTTTCAGTGAGGCACGAAATGGATAGCCCTCCATTCCAAGGGTAACAGTGTGTGTCGATGTTGGAGATTTAATCAAGTGTCACGCCCTCTGGTGACATAACCTTCAGGAGATTGCCACAGCTGGGACTCCTTACCTTTGAGAGCTTCGTTTATGTAATTCTGCATATAATACACCCTCAGCTGGTCGTCCTCAGCATGCAGCCCATCATCGATTCCGTTGGATATTATGTACATGGGGAGGTCTCCGTACTTGAACTTCAGCCAGTTCAGTACTTTGCGCAACCCCCAGGGCACCACTGCCACCTGACTGGGGGAGTTGAGCCACGTGATGTCAGTCATTTCTTGCACTTCTAGGTAATCATTGTATTTTACTGGATCTTCTTTTTCTGAGTCTACAAGGATGGTGGTATAATGGCTTAAAGCCAAAAAGTCAAAGGTACCCTGGATTAGCTTTTTTTCATCTTCAGTGAAATAAGGAAGAAGAAAATTGTTTCTTTGGTTCAGCCAGTCCCTCATCACCCATGGATAATCTCCAGAGCCGAAAATGGGTTCAGCCAGCCAGCCAATGTCAAATTCCAAAACTCTCTCGGCCACTTCTTTGTCCTTTTGGGAGAAAGGGCAGGCAGGTTCTATCCAATCGGCCTGCAAGGCTATGGATATTTTCCCATTCTGAGCATGCCTAAACTTTTCATTATATACATGCCAAGCCAGGGCATGGGCCTTCAGGAGGTTGTGACCGGCACTGTATGTCATGTTCCTTGTATACGGCTCATTCATCGTTATCCAAAGCTTGACGTGATGGCCGAGCTCTTGAAAGCACAGTCGGGCATACTCTGCAAAGGCCAGGGCAGTGTAGGGGTTCTCCCAGGCACCCTGCCTGGCCAGGAGGCGCGGCAGTCCTTGGTTCGGGGCCACAGGCTGCCACAGGGCCACCACCGGGGTGATGTTGACACGGACAAGCTCGCTGACCATGCAGCGATAGTACTGCAGGATGGTGTGGTTTACCTGGGACTGGTTACCCAGAGGGAGAATCAGGGCCCAGTCCAGGGAGAAGCGAAAATGCGTAATGTGCATTTCCTGGAGTAAAGTGATCTGGGGCTGGATGGCGGCAAAGTCAACACAGTAGGATTTTCTCTTCTTGGTCACAACCCCATCCACTTTAATAAGCCTTTTACTGTGGTGGACATCCCACAGGTAAACATTCAGGTCGGTAAACTGAGACAGAGTGGTATCTACCTGCAAAGGGCAGAGTAAACATGAGCGTCACCTGGACAGTCCTGAGGAAGTAACTCAATGCAATTATTTTGGCAAAACTAGCCAGGAATATCAGCAAAAATAGAAGCCTTTCTAGCTGAGAATGTGACCTGTTTTCATCAATTGTCAGCTCCTGAGGAACACAATATTCCACTTTCTCATACGCACACTCGCTTTACCCGCAGTTCTAACTCTTAAACTGTTTCTCTAATGTTACCCCCAAAAGTCTGGATTTGGTCACTTCAGATGACAAATGCTAATGAGTCTTGCACACTGCTGTTCGGTGTTATGTAAGCAGAGTATTTTGGGGTGTTTTTCTTTTAATATAAGAAATCACTAATGGCATGAGACTTTCAAATTAAAAAAAAAAAAAAAACTAGATGAAAAAAAAGAAAAAGTTTAAAATGTGAGTGAGTTACCCAGGTGCGGTGGCTCACGCCTATAATCCCAGCACTTTGGGAAGCCGAGGTGGGAGGATCACTTGAGGCCAGGAGTTGGAGACCAGCTGGGGCAACATGTCAAAATCCCATCTTAGCCTGGCATGGTGGCATGGGCCTGCAGTCCTAGTTACTCAGGAGGTTGAGGTGGGAGGATAACCTAAGCCTGGGAGGTCAGGACTGCAGTAAGTCATGATCGCATCACTCTACATCAGCCTCAGTGACGGAGCAAGACCTTCTCTCAAAAAAACAAACAAACAAACAAAATCAAATTTAAAAAACTAAGTTAAGTAAGAAAATGAAAAGATATTTATAATTAAATTGTGCTTAAAATTATGCTCTAAATTGAGGTTTGCTACAGGGAGAGGAAGTGCTGAATAAACATAACTCTTGCCTTTTGTTGGGTTTAGGGTCAGTGACAGAATCTAATAAATTCAATCTGACTGATGGTAGAAAGCCCAAGAGAAAGGCCAGGTGCGGTGGCTCAGGCCTGTAATCCCAGCACTTTGCAGGGCTGAGGCGGGCAGATCACGAGGTCAGGAGTTTGAGACCAGCCTGACCAACATAGTGAAACCCCATCTCTACCAAAAATACAAAAAGTAGCTGGGCATGGTGGTGCACACCTGTAATCCCAGCTACTCAGGAGGTTGAGGCAGGAGAATCACTTGAACCCAGGAGGCAGAGGTTGCAGTGAGCTGGGATCCTGCCACTGCATTCCAGCCTGGGTGACAGAACGAGACTCCATCTCAAAAAAAAAAAAAAAGAAAGAAAGAAAGAGAAAGGAAGGAAGGAAGGAAGGAGGGAGGGAGGGAGGGAGGGACGGAGGGAGGAAGGGAGGGAGGGAGGGAAGGAAGGAAGGAGGGAGGGACGGAGGGAGGGAGGGAGGGAAGGAAGGAAGGAAGGAAGAAAGGAAGGGAAGAACAGAAAGTCCAAGGGAGAACATGGAAGGAAAGAACAATATTGTCATCCACCCATAGTGGAATTTTTAACATAGTTAAAAATTTTTTCTAAATTATTCTTCTGTTAACAATGATGCCAATTATAGTTCTCAATCATATGTTATAAAATCCTTCCAAATAAAAATACGCATTAGGAAAAGTTGGCAAATTATCAAATCAAAATCACAAAATCATTCCTTCACGTGTCCGCTGTGGAGGGAACGCAAACTGAAAAATCCATCTGGAAGAACTGCACCCTAAGCCCGTGTTCCCTCTGAAATAATCCCGTCAGAACAGGTTCCTTGGTCTGACGCTCTGTATAAAAGCAAGGGTCACAAACCGTAGCAGAGTTTTTGTTGCATTTTACGGGCCTGTTGCAAATGCACTGCTGTTTCTCTGGAGAGGTAAATGTGTTTACACAGAAAAGTCATTAAAAACAGCATGTCAAAGGGAAACTGCCTTTTCTGGAGAACCGTCCCTTGCAGAACACTCACGCACGAACTTCCCCTAATGCTGTGGGAATGCTGTCAGAAGTATTTTTCCACTGTGATGCACCCCACAAATCATGTTTCCTCAGCTTTGAAGGAGAGAATATTTGCACGCTCTTTTGAAGTGTTCAGAGTCTGAAGGAATTTTTTGGATTATTTTTATAGAGCTGAGTTGACTAAACTCATAACTTTTTTTTACTGTGATTGTTCCAAAACAACAGCTTTTATTCAGTCCATCTGAAAACAAATATGAAAGACTACGGTATCATTTCTGGAGGGAAAAAAAATGTTTCTTGAAAATACAGAACAGGCCGGGCGCGGTGGCTCACGCCTGTAATCCCAACACTTTGGGAGGCCGAGGCAGGTGGATCACGAGATCAGGAGATCAAGACCATCCTGGCTAACACGGTGAAACCCTGTCTCTACTAAAAATACAAAAAATTAGCCGGGCGTGGTGGCGGTCACCTATAGTCCCAGCTACTCAGGAGGCTGAGGCAGGAGAATAGCGTGACTTCAGGAGGCGGAGCTTGCAGTGAGCTGAGATCGCGCCACTGCACTCCAGCCTGGGCGACAGAGTCTGTCTCAAAAAAAAAGAAAGAAAGAAAAAGAAAATACAGGACATTTGAGGCAAAATTCCACCTAACCTCCATTAATTTGTTAACTTAAGTTTTACTAAAAAATAAAATAGTGAAGTTGGACCTTTCAGAAGGAATGGCTATTAAAACATGTATTTAGTATGTTATGGGAGAAACCTTCTCCTCACAGGGACCAATGTTAAAGAGGCTCTATGTCCTCAGTACATAGTGAGTTCGATATTTATATTAACTATGAGCATCCGTGGTTATGGGAAAACAAACCTCTCAGCCGAGAAAGTAGGTCCAAGTAAAGTGACAATCCACGTGAATGAGCCTAAGGTCAGGGTTGTGTGCTTCTTAGGACATTATTTTTCAAGTCGTTCAGGCAAAATGCATGCCTCAAACACTGAAAGTTCCAAATACTCGCCAGGAGGGAAAAGATGAAGTTCAGTGGTTTAAAAATCACTTCTCAGGATTTTAATATAATGTCTTAAAGCTGTAGAGTACTGTTTGTAAGTGAAAACGCACACACCTCAGAACTGGCATACAAAGAACTTATTTTGACTGTGTCAGTTAGGCTGACATAGTCAACCTGTGTCCAGTTAGCTCGAGAAGGGTCCTGTCAATGTAACACAGAGCCTGAGATGAAAACCAGAAGAAGAAAACAGCAGTTGCAGCCTTTCCCCACCAGGGAGCTTCCAGAGAAGCGCGTCTGCTGTGGGGTTGAGAGTGACTTAATTTTGTGTTTGTTGAGTTCTGCACAGGAGACTCTGCCAGCAGCAGGGGTGCGGTCCCCAAGTTGATGAGGAAAAAAGGACAGTGTGATCTGAGAGAGAGAGACCACTGGGGCCAATTAGTGGCTGACCTTAGGTCAGATTCTAAAACAATAGCTTCTAGAGTGCAGTAGGAAAAGGAATTATCTCCCATCTCCCTTGCTATTCACTGCTACACTTACTGCTTCTGACCAGCGTTTCTCTTATCCCTCAAGCAAACAGGATGTACCCTTAAGACTTTCTCACTACTTACCAATTCCCAAAGCCAGCACACAGCCCCCAGATGAGGAAAAAAGCAGGAGAAGTAGGGCTCCCTCCGACACCCCCACTCTTGTTCTGCATTCGTTCCCACGGTCTGCACAGCAATGCTGGCTGGGAGATTGTGCCGCATACAAAGGACTGAATCTGCCAGACTCAGGCTGCTATCAGAGATCCGTGCTCAGCAGGGAGCAGGCAAGAGATAGCACAAGGACCAGGGACCATCCGATCTATCCCCAGTCCCAGTAAAGAGGAGGAGGAAGGAGGACTGCGGAGGTCTTCTTCCCTTTCTCCTTCCCCCCTTCTTCCTCACCAGCCTCACTTCTCCCACCTCAGATCCTCTCTGAACCCCACAGTGGAATCTACTCTGAGGAGGGAAATTAGGATAAGATTTCAAATAGCAGGGGGCTTGGAGAGAAGGAGAGAGTCAGAGCAGGGCAGAAAATTGCACACTAAACAGGAGGGAGCTCAGAACCTTTCTCCTGGGCTCACATATCCTGGCATAAAAGATGACACATCCAGTCTTTTTTTTTTTTTTTTTCAGCAATGAAGTCTGGCTCTGTCACCCAGGCCGGAGTGCAGTGGTGTGATCTCGGCTCACTGAAAGCTCCGCCTCCCGGGTTCACACCATTCTCCTGCCTCAGCCTCCCGAGTAGCTGGGACTACAGGCACCCGCCACCACAACTGGCTAATTTTTTGTATTTTTAGTAGAGACGGAGTTTCACCATACTAGCAAGGATGGTCTCGATCTCCTGACCTCGTGACCTACCCGCCTTGGCCTCCCAAAGTGCTGGGATTACAGGTGTGAGCCAGTCATCTTTTAAATGGAAGGTGAGGGTTTAAGTCTGAGACTGCCTGTAAAATGAACTGGATGGTCTGAAAAAGAAGAATAATCCCAACCAGCAAAAAATGTATTAAGGATAGTGTTAATTTATTTCCTTATAAATAAAAGATTTCAATTTGATATTTACAAGAAAACAGCAACCCATTTCACATTCTTCCAAGCATTTCCTTTCAAGCTGTGATTTGCAGAACCAATGAATTGGCTACTATAACCCAAACATGTCAAAGCCAACTGCTTGTCTATGGACACTGAACTCTGTCCCTGTCTTGAGACTCTATCACACTTGGACTCTATCAGCAGCAATCCCCCAGCCCCACCCTTGTTACTTACCACCATGCCCGCTTCACTCCATTGCATCATTTGTGCGTACATTGTTTTCTCTCAGTAGATTCCTTTGCTCCTTTGAATGCAAAGGTTGCCCTTACTCATCTCAGTGTACCCTCTACCTGCACTCCCCTTAACCAAGCGACCCGAGCAACTAACACAAGGCTTTGGAGACACTAGACATCCAATAAGTGCTTACTAGAGTATCCAATCAAATGCTGGAAAACAAGTCCCTTCAAAATTTGGGAAATTTAAAAGAATGTTAAAGGCTTACTACTGAGAAGATGCTCAATAAATACTGGTTGATCATTTTGAAGAAATTTCATATCATTTCAAAGACTATTGCTAAAAAAGACATTCTGACCAGTGAACCCTAAGAATCTAGGGTTTACTTTCTTAGGGTATCTCTGCACATTTGTGGAGCCCACAGTTGTGCCTCTGGAGGAGTCCGCTTCATGTTCCTGCCTCAGTCTCAGCCCCACCACTGAAACTCGGAGGCTTTGGAGTTCTGTGTTAGATCCTGTTCGTGAAAAAACTCAACTGCCTTAAAAAGGATCAAAACCCACAGTATGAAAAGAGAGTGTTTTATCTTTCACTGTCTTAATCGGATCTTAAATATTGATATGTTTTAAATTCATTTCTCTTTGCATCTAACGTAAACAAGATGAAGATAGGAAGATTTCTGGAGAGCAGGGTGCAACATTCCAAATTGTATCCTTAGTGTGCTCATAAGGAATTGGTTTTGGCTCAAAGAACGGACAATGTGCCGTGACAATCAGCCTAGGAAGGAAGCACTACTTACTAGTGATAGGGCTTGGTGAGACTGCTGATAGGTTTTGCCAGCTGACTTACTTGAATGTAGTTGTCAACAATTCCCCAAGCAAAGTCACAGGGAAATGTCCCTTCTAGGGGCTGATTTTCAGGTAAAGGAGGAAAGCCATTTTTCTCTATCAGCTTTTGGTAGAACAAGGCTGAAGACTTTGGCAACAACGTCTTTTCCTGGCTTAGAAAGTCGACATAGAAGAGTCCACGCCTGATGCTGTAACCTCTGTGCCACTCGAAACCGTCCATGAGGGACCACGCAGTGTACCCGATGACATCCACCCCATCCAGCTTGATGGCTGCAAAGGGAAGAGGGGACAAGAGCAACACGACCCTTCGCTGGGCACTTGCATCATGATTCAAGAGCATCTGAGCGTTCTCCTACTTAAATAAAGTGTAATGCTTCTTGTTTGGTAAGCCAATGATTTCTCTTCTTGACAAAAGACTCTAATCAAACCTATATAACTCTACAAATAAATGCCCTCAAAATAGGCCTATCGATATGTTTTTTTGGATTTCTGAGCACCTCGACAGAATAATTCCTTATTTATAATAGATGTTCTACAGGGCTGGAAAGATGTCTTGTACCACTTTCCATCCTAGACACCCAGCATTGTGTCTGATGCAATAAATAAATAAATGAAGGCCTTGTACTGTTTTCTCTAGGAAACATAGACATTCCTTTTTCTTTAAAGTGTTTTACTCAACCAAAATAACAAGAACTGAAAAACATGTGCAGAGAGCTAGATATCCTGGGATTTATGTTCAATTTAATCTAAAAATCTAGATTAGTAACTCTGAAAGTAACTACAAATATTATAACCCAGTTTCTCATTTACAAATGGGTTTTTAAAAATTACTTCAAGTTCCTCAAGACCCCAAATGAGAAAGGTGTTACACGAATGCATTCCTACTATTGCCAAATTGAATGTCTCCATTAGGATTTAAAAATATAAATTCACATAGTTCATGTTAGATAATCTTGGAGATTTTTTTCTAGAAGACTTTGGCAGGAAATGAGAACTTTACCCAAAATCATACCTTTTAAGGTTTCCATGATGAACTTTTTGAGGTAATACATATATTTGGCATCATCTCTCTTAGTGGTCCCTGAGACAAACCAGCCATTTTCCACAATAAATATTTGAGGATGGTTATATTCAAGGTCAATCCAGGAAAGCAGTTGTCTCAGGCTGGGAGATTCTAATTGGCGGAATTTCATGTGAGGGTCCAAAAGTTGAAAACTCAAGGTTGGTCCAAAGGAAAGAGCAAAAAAGTCAGCAGTTCCTTTGATGAACTTTTTCTCAGATTCAGTAAAATCAGGCAGAAGAGACGAAAGATTATTCTTCATGCTCTCGGGATAGTCACCATCAATAAATATGGGTTTGGCAAACCAGCCTAGTACAAAGTCCAGAGATTTTTGACATTCTTTGATGCTATGGTCGGTCATTCTTCGAGGATTGATCCAGTGAGAGCTTAGGGCGATGGACACTTGGCCTCCCTGAGTGGGACGGAAAGAAGTATTGTAGAGATGCCAGACTTTGGCATGAGCCTATGAAAAGAAAAACCATGACGAATTTATCTCTAGTTGTGAAGAGAAATGCAATATAATACTTGAATCCCCAACTCAAATTATATGTTTCTCATCAAGCCTAACTTAATGACTAACAATGTAAAAATCAGCTGGAACCAATAAATTATTTCAAAGGTAGGTCACCCCACAGTGAGGTGCTACCAGGACTAGAGTTATTTCCGTTGATTTTTAGCAGTCAGTGGAAAAATGTAAATTCCTTGGGTTAAGTGTGTGTTATCCACATTTTGAAAAGCTAATGAAATAAAAGAATTTGTTATAATATCTTACTATTTAATTGACTTTGGATTATGTACTTTTTAATTTACGGGTTTTGTGAAAAGAACCAATGCTACATCTGTGATCACACCAGGAATTTCTAAATAGGATTATATTTTTTATCCTGAAACTGGGAGTTTTCAAAATGACTCAGGTCATTGGAGTTAATTTACTGTTTCAGAGTCATCTCTCATAGCTAAAATTCTAACAAGCAATCTTCATTCTTCCCTAAGAAGAATCAGTACAATAAATTAAAGAACCCACTCCAGTATCTAACCTTGGCCTACCCTCCAGAACTCTGGGACAGTTCTGGTTTCCCACAGACCCAGGATGCAAGGTACAAGCCAAGAACAAAAAACAGCAAAATACAGCTGCAAGGAGATCAGATGTCCATTGTTAGCATGCAGCCAGGAGTTTCGTACAGCAATGAAAAGGGCTTTGCATCCATAAAACCAACTTTATACTCCCATAAATTCTTACTGACTTCTAATATCTTATTTTCATTTGTTTCCTTTTTATCTACAAAGAAGAGTGAAAATTATAGGAGTTTTTTCTCCCCTACTTGAAGTGAGTTTCTCTTTCCCTTTGAATTCCTTGATTTACTCTCCCTATTTTCCTACAAATACAAGTGTTGTTTATCAGCCTTTATTCCCCTAACATATCCTCTTTGCAAACTCCATTCTCATTCTCTGTTTGACTCCATATATTCTCCAGAATGATCATGCCAATTTTCATTCCACTGCCTGGGCCTGCAGAAACTCCTTTGTTCATTGAGCCAAACAGCCTCTTCAACATATCCTAAATATTCCTCTCTTGGTTCAATTCAGTACAGGCATCCAAGAATGGCCTCATCAACATTCTTAGGGGTTCAGCCTAACATTTCAGTGGAATAAGATAGTTTATGGCTAACTTTTCTTTTTAGTTTCGTGGTGAACATATCTGCTATGTTTCATTTCACTAAATGTATTTTTTCACGACCTGAAGCAGCTATCTATATGCTAAGAAGGAAACGGAGAATCAAATGTTGATCAAAAGAATACTGGCACTTGCTTATGTGATCTAAGAAACCAGGGTCTTAATCGTGCCACACTTCTGCTAGCTTTGTGATGTCTCCTATGCTTCTCCATCTTCCCCATCACACTTCCCCAGGCCTCCCTTCCTCATTGAAAAGAAACTTCATGATGTTAACAGTTAAACAGAGGCTGGGCATGATGGCTCATGCCTGTAATCCCAGCACTTTGGGAGGCCGAAATCCCAGCACATTGGGAGAATCCCTTGATACCAGGAGTTCACAACTAGCCTGTGCAAATAGTGAGACCCCAGTTCTACCAAAAATCAAAAACTTAACCAGGCATGGTGGCGTGTGCCTGTAGTCCCAGCTACTAGGGAGGCAGAGGCAGGAGGATCACTTGAGCCCAGGATATTGAGGCTGCAGTGAGTTGTGTTCACACCACTGGACTCCAGCCCAGGTGAGAGAAAGATACTCTCATAAAACAGAAACAAACAAACAAATAAACACAACAGTTAAACATAAAATCCATCAAGCAGTCCAGGTTAGTAATCAGTAATTAACCTCTTGAGACCAAAAACCAAGGGACTTTCCTAATTTGACCCCATTTGAGGCCTATGAACAGTCATGTCCTAAATCTACCAGGCACCTTTCTGTAGAATAAGTGCTGAACAGAGACTGCAAGAGTGAAAGCAAACAAAGAATGTGTTAATCTCGGTCAGTTTTGCAGGAGCTGAAGTCATGCAATGGAATTTTTATAATTATAGACCACTCTTCTAACCTTGAGGACTTCAACAAGGCTCAGAGGAGGAGGTTTAGTAAGGACATGATAAATGGCCTGGGCCATCGGGAAAGACATATGGTCTCTGATGGCAGATAAAGTTCCTGCTCAGTCCCTCTTTTTTTTTGTTTTAAGACTGGGTCTCACTCTGTCACCCCAGCTGGAGTGAAGTGGTGTGATCACAGCTCACTGCAGCCTCTACCTCCCAGGGTCAAGCAATCCTCCCACTTCAACCTCCCAAGTAACTGGGACGACAGGCACCTGGCTAATTTTTTTATTTTTGGTAGAGATGAAATCTTGCTGTGTTGCCTTGGCTGGTCTTGAACTCCTGGGCTCAAGTGATCCTCAGCCTCCCACCTCAGCCTCCCAAAGTGCTGAGATTACAGGCATGAGCCACCGCACCTGGCCTTCGTCATTCCTGAGTTGGCCACATTCCTTAATCTGGGCAGGTAAACATAACTTTCCTGTGCCCCACAGGACTGTTGTGAGGATTGAATGAGACAACTTATGTAAAACTCCTAATGCAGAGTTTGCAACAAAAGGATCTCCATCCCTTCTCTCTCTAGAGGAAGAACAAACCGAAAGGAAGAATATTACAGGTAAAGGAAACAACCCCTGCTAAGGAATTCAGCCCATAGTAGTGAAGTGATATACTGATAAAACTTGGGGTTTGGAGTAGAAGAGACTTAGGTTTAGATTCCCTCCTCCTCTAGCTACGACTACTGTGAGCCTCACTTACTGCTCTGTACAAGTGGGAATGACATCTATTGTCCTATAGGGACATTGTGAAGATTAAATGACATAATGCAAGTGATAGTGTCTGTAGTTTTAAGTAGTTGATTATTTTACAGGGGAATAAATTTGCAACATTAGAAAGCGTTTTAGATATCATTTGGATTAACTGCTCACCTCATGCCAAAACCCTGTTGAATCTTATTTGATTACTCTTTACAGAGTCCCAACTTGGTGGTCAGCCCCGGCATGGCACCATCTCTAAGAAATCGCTGCAACCCCAGGGACCCCCACACTGTGCTGCATGCCCCTCTTCTGGGCACCAAGCGTCTCACACATACTTCTCTCACGTCATTTACTGCAGATAATGAGGCGCATCCCTCCCCAGACTGAGCTCCCTGTGGAGTTCCCTCACTCCCTCCCTGGCACACGGAGGCCCCCATTCTCTGTTACACTGAATTGAACCAGCTTCACCACCTCTTCACGAGCCAGTTCACTCCCTTTGCAGATGGTAGATTTGACAGACTAAATATTATGAGGCAGAGTGTGGGAAGGTCACTATTGAGGATGTTGCAACAACTAAGGATGATTAATAGGGAGATGGTTACATATGGTCTTGCAATGCTTTCTAATTATTCCTGGTATGTTAATCTTACAGGCTTGTTGTCTTAAGATTGAGATTTAATAAAGTTATTGACAAGGACCCAGTGAAGTTATTACCTGTATGGCCAAGAACATTCATCTAAATACTATTTTTAATAGCCAAACATTGAAAACAATTGAAATGTCTAATATTCAAATGTATTTACAATGTATGAATGTTTTAATACATGATAGTATGACTAAAGAAATACCAGTATTCAGGATAATGCAAAAGAATATCTATTAACATGTAAAAACGTTTCTAAAATACTAACTGAACAAAAAAAAAGGTTATAAAACAGCAAGTAGAGTTCAGTAGCATTTTGATCTGGAGGGATTTATAACTTGTTAAAACCTGTTTTGTGGCAGGACTGTGGGTGGTATAATCCGCTTCATTTTACCTATCTACGTATTTTTTTCATTTCTTAACATAAACATGTATTGCTCTAGAGATTAAAAAAATAAAATTCAAAAAGGGAAAATGGCTCATAGCAGTTGGATGGCAGGCCCGCTTGATGGTTATTAAAAGTCTCTGCTTCGTCTAACCCTGCCTACCTGTTCTCCAACTTACCCTACGGTCTCTGCCTGAAATCCAACTCCCAGGCACACTGAACCCCACTTGAAGTTCTAAGATTCTCTAGGCTTCCACGTTTTTGTAGGTGCAGCTCTCTAAGGTATGTTTTACCTATTCCCAGTTCCTTCACCCTCATCCCCACTTTAAAACTCGGCTTAGATGTCGCCACCTCCAGGAAGCATTCCTTGATATCTTCCCTCTCCCTAGCACTGATTAAATGTCTGTTCTATGTGTTTCCATGACTGTTCTTTATCCAAGACCTTAACCATATTTTATTGCATTTATTTAAGTATCTGCATTGTAGGTGTTTCGAAGGCATTGTGTCTTTTATCTCTCTGTCCTCAGATTCTAGCAAAGTCTCTGCAACACAGCCAGTATTCAATAAACAGATCTAGAGGAATGAAGGCTGGCATTAAGAACCAGATCAAAGGGTCTAGGACAGAAGCAACATTTTTCTGGGCTGAACCCGGAAAACTCTCTCATAAGCTACTCTGGTTCTTATTTTGCTTCCAAAACCATAAAAGAGAACTTTCAGGCACATACCATTAAAAAAAATAAATTAGAAGGAATTTTATATGGCAGGCCTCTGAGAATAATACCGTATTATCTCCTAATGTGCTCATGATCCACTTTGGGGTATAAATCTCTCTGGTATGTGATGCCCTCTTGCTTCCTTCTTACCTTCCATTTAGATTTTGAAACATGGAGTCTGAAAAAAATCTAGAAGAAAAATGTATCTGAAGTTCCTTCTTACCAACTAGCTAGTAGCCCTAAATTTTGGAAGTTGAGGAAAATAATTTTGGAAGTCAAGGAAAATACTCTGAATTCCACAGAACATATAGACATTTTCTCTTTGGTTAAATTATAAGCTCCCTGTTACTTGCCTATTACTATCCCTCACAGAACTCAACACAAAGTTTCACACAAATAAGCTGCTTTTAAATGGTGGGTGGAAGGAAACAGGCGATGAACCTCAGGTCCACTCCAGCTTTCTGCCTTGGGTCGTGTTCTAGGTATGGCTGAGGAAAATGAATCCCACGCAATACACAGCAGTATCGCTGAGCTCAAAAGGCAGAAAGCAATGATGAGGACCCTGAAGCAGGTCAACAGCCTGGAGAGAAGAAATCTACACAGAGGAAGGGCCCAGAAGTCTACATGAGATTTCCCAAAGATCCTTGGCTGTCCATGCACAGGAAAGATTTTGTGAGGCTCAGTAAAGAGAAGCAGCCACAGGCCTGGGAGATGAATACCAAAGGTTGGGTAGGGCTGGAAAATACTGCATTTCAGAATAGCCAGAGTAGAAAAATGCAGCTGAGCACTTCAGGCATCCAGCTGAAACTCAGGAAGGTCATTACCTGAAAAGTAAGAACAAAGCTGGAATAGACCAGCTCTAACAAAGACTAAATCCACATCAAGTAAATCTGGTAATTTAACTTCTTGGCAGAACTAAATACAACACCCTTTAAAAAGAGACAGTATTGACCAGGCTCCCTATAATGTCTCATTCATAGCATACAGAGCATAATAAAAATCTACCAGATATGTGAAAAAGCAGAAAAATGAAACCCTTAAGGGGAAAATAAAGAAGTATTCAAAATCAACAGAAGCCAAGATGTCCCAGATATTGGGATTAGCAGAGGACTTTAAAATAGCTACTATAAATATTTTCAAGGATTTCAAAGAAAAGATAGATACAATGAACAAATGGAGAATAACAACAGAGAACAACAACCAAAGAAAACATGAAAATTCTAGAACTGAAAAGCAAAACAAATAAACAAATTTTTGAATGGGATTAACAATATTAATTCTAAATGGACCATATAATAAGAATAAATAATGTAATCCCTAAAACTCACAAAAATATTAAAAGGTTTCTCTAAAAAGCCAATAAAATAAGAAAAATGAATTACCAAAATATCTGATTTTTCCAAAAGATGCAGAAATAAAGAATGAAAAACAAATGGAACAAAAAGAAAACAAACAGCAGGTTGTAAACACAAACCAAATCATCTCAATAAATATTCAAATACACATGGACTAAATGTTCCAAGTACAAGATAGATGCTATGAAAGAAGATTTTAGGGGCCGGGCGAGGTGGCTCACGCCTGTAATCCAGCACTTTGGGAGGCCGAGGCAGGTGGATCACGAGGTCAGGAGTTCAAGACCAGCCTGACCAATATGGTGAAACCCGTCTCTACTAAAAATACAAAAATTAGCTGGGTATGGTGGCAGGCACGTCTAATCCCAGCTACTTGGGAGGCTAGAACAGGAGAATTGCTTGAACCCGGGAGGTGGAGGTTGCAGTGAGCCGAGATCATGCCACTGCACTCCAGCCTGGGTGACAGAGTGAGACTCCATCTCAAAAAAAAAAAAAAAGAAAGAAAGTAGATTTTAGAAAAGTAAGCCTCAATTACATTCTGTGTGCAAGAAATATACTATAAATATAAAGTGATCGTGCAAAAGAAAAAGAATGGAAAGAGACATATTATGCAAATAGACAGCATTAAAAAGCTGACATGGCTTTATTAATAACAAAATGGAGGCTATAAACATCACTATAATTCAACTAGAGCTAACAGACATATATATTAATAGAACATGCCACCCACCTAAAAAAAGCAGAATGTACATTTTTTCTCAAGTGCACATGATACATTTTCCAGGATAGATCATATGTTAGGCCAGAAAATAAGTCTTAACAAATTTTAAACTATTGAGATCATAAAAAGTGTTGTTTCTTACCACAGTGAAATGAAACTGGAAATCAATAACAAAAGGAAAACTAGAAAATTCATAAACATTTGGACACCAACAAATTAGATAAAAAAGATGACCTGGACAAATTCCTGGAAGCACACGTATTACCAAAAGCGGCTAAAGAAAAAATATAAAATCTAATCTAGGTGTAAAAGAGATTGAATCAGTAATCAAAAACTTTCAAACTAAGAAAAGCTCAGGACTAGTGGCTTTAATAGTGAATTGTACCAAATATTTAAAGAATTAACACGACTCTTTTCAACCTCTTCAAACAATAGGAGAAGAAAAAACATTTTCTAACTTAGCCTATGTGGCCAGCATTATTTTGATACCAAAGCCAGATAAAGCCATCACAAGAAAATAATAGTCATAGATCAATATCCCTTATGAATATAGATGCAAAAGAATGCAACCAAATACTAACAAAACAAATCAAGCAGCATATTTTAAGAATTATATGGCACAATCAACTAGTATTTATTCCAGGAATGCAAAGATGGGTAAACAAAAAAAATCAATCATTGTAATGCATCTCATCAATAGAGTAGAGTAAAGGGGGAGAAAACCCATATGATCATCTCAATTAATGCAGGAAAAGTATTTCACAAAAATCTGAAAGTCTTTCATAATAAAAACACTCAGAGAACTAGGACTAGAAAGGAACTTCCTTAACATGATGAAGAAAAACATTTATTGGCCGGGCGCGGTGGCTCACGCCTGACCGACATGGAGAAACCCTGTCTCTACTAAAAATACAAAATCAGCCAGTGTGGTGGCGGGCGCCTGTAATCCCAGCTACTCGGGAAGCTGAGGCTGGAGAATCGCTTGAACCTGGGAGGTGGAGGTTGTGGTGAGCCGAGATTGCGCCATTGCTCTCCAGCCTGGGCAACAAGAGCGAAACTCCGTCTCAAACAAAAAACAAACAAACAAAAATTATGAAAATCTATAGCCAACATTACAGTGAACAGCTGAGAGCTTTCCCCCTAAGATCAGGATCAAAACGAAGATGCCTGCTTTCGTTGCTCTGTAACATTGTACTAGAAGTTCTTGCCAGAGCATTTAGGAAGGACAAAACTGGCCAGGCGCGGTGACTCACGCCTGTAATCCCAGCACTTTGGGAGGCCAAGGCGGGCAGATCACGAGGTCAGGAGATTGAGACCATCCTGGCTAACATGGTGAAACCCCGTATCTACTAAAAAACATACAAAAAGTTAGCCTGACGTGGTGGCGGACGCCTGTAGTCCCAGCTACTCGGGAGGCTGAGGCAGGAGAATGGCCTGAACCTGGGAGGTGGAGCTTGCAGTGAGCCAAGATCATGCCACTGCACTCCAGCCTGGGCGACAGAGCGATACTGCAAAAAAAAAAAAAAAAAAGAAAGAAAGAAAAAAAAGAAAAAGGAAAAAATGAAGGGAAAAAACTATCCAAGTTAGAAAAGAAGTAAAACTATCCCTATTCACAGATAACATGATTCTACATATGGAAAGTCGTAAAGAATCCACAAAAATCTATTGCAGAAAATAAACAATTTCAGCAAAACTGCAAGGTACAAGATCAACACACAAAAGTCAGTTGTATTTCTGTACAACAGCAATGAACAGTCCAAAAAGTAAATTAAGAAAACAATTCCACTTATAATAAATTCCAAAAGAATCAAATATACATAGGAGTACATTTAAACACTCTCACCATTTCTACTTACATTGTACTGGAGGTCCTAGCCAGTGCAGTAAGGCAAATAAAAACAAAAAAGGCATGTTGATTGAAGAGGGAAAAAAAAAAAAACAACTTTGTTGTTCATTAAAAACATGATTGTCTATGTAGAAATCCTAAGGGATTAAAAAAAAAAAAAACAGAAAAACTATTAAAATGAATAAGTGAATTTAGCAAATTGGCAGAATATAATGTCAATACAAAATTCAGCTGCATTTGGCCAGGAGCAGTGGCTCATGCATATAGTCCCAGCTACTTGGGAGGCTGAGGCAAGAGGATCCCTTGAGCCCAGGAGTTCAAGGCTGCAGTGATCACGCCACTGCGCTCCAGCCTGGGTGACAAAGTAAGCCCCTGAATCACTGTTGTGATTCCCATCACCCTAGACTGATTTTGGGATTTTATGTAAATGGAATCAAACAACTATGTAAATATACTCTTTGTGTCTGGCTAATTATTAATACGTTTCCAAAAATCAGTGGCTACTACATGAAGAATAGGATCTAGGAGGACAAAAGGGGAGCAAGGAGACCAGCTAGACAGCTATTGCAATGGTCCAGGCAAAAGATCATGGTGGTTTGGACCAAAAGAGATAGTAACAAGTGGCTAGATTTAGGCTATCATTGAAGGCAGAATCTGTAGAACTTGTTGATGACTTGGATGTTACATGTGGCATGTGAGGCGGGGAAAAGGAATCAAGGAACTCAAAGAAAACAAAAAATAAGGAGTTGGGGAAGGGAAGGGATCCAGTTCTGTTTAGGTCACAGGTCTGACTTCCAATGAAGATGCGTGGTACACAGCTGAGTATATGAAGCTGAAGTTGGAGAAGACATGGATGGTATCACCAATCACCCAAATATGTTTCAGGAGTAATACTGAACGGACTGCTTTTTGTTACCTATCATTCCTTAGATTTTTTAAAAATTGAAATGGAATAATTCTTAAAGGATTAATTTAATCCTACAAATAAACTTAATTAAATGGACTGAGACCAATGGTGGAAGAAATGAAATGCAGCCCATAAACAGAAAATAATTCAAATAGCTCATTTATGTCTTCTCCTTACCCAAGAAAAGGGCCCTCCAGATGTTACTTTAGTTCTGAATTAAAGGTGCACGCTTTCAAACAGGTCAAAGGATTGAAAAAATTTTAGAATGCACTAGATATTTATTTTCCTTTTCTTTCTGGCACCCTATTACCTCAACTTCAAGAAGAGTATTGGGATAACATGTCTGAGGACTTCCTTAAAAGTCACTGCTACTATGTGGTGTTTACATAAGCATGCCAACTAGCCTGATGTTTGTGTTCATAGACCAAATGATTCCTCTTATTTCTATCGGCACTATGGTTTATAAGCTGCAGTTCCTTAAGACAGAATTTTAAACAGCCTCCCACAAAACAACCACCTAATGGAACACATAAATAATTTCCCAAAAATAACTGTCTACAACTTTATCCACAAAAAATAGCCTTAAAAGTTCCTTTTGCGCAGTTCCTTAAAAGTTGCTCAGGATTTAGCCTATGCAAGGGGGCTCATATTTGCCTTCCCTGACACCCAGTTAGACAAATATATGTGAACAGGCAGCAGCTTGGCACCCCTACCTGCTTGGGACTTCTTAGCAAATCAAATAAGTTGCATTTCTAGCTCTGAGTACCAAGCCTTACAGCCTTCTCCAAAGTAACAGGAAGACTGATAGAATCTCATATAAATGTAAACAGCATCACTTCCCAGCCCAGTTGTTTTGCTACAGCCAGGTCAGTTTCTCATTACTCCTCATCCAGGGCTGTACCTACATTGGATGCCAACCTACTAACCCTGAAGCTGCATTCTACTTTTCCTTCATTATCCATATCCCTTTCTGCCTTCTGTTTTGGTCTTGTCTCTTCTAAGAAGTAGTTCCTAATGAACCCCACTTACTCTTAGTACTATCTTCCCCAATTATTAACTGAAAATTCTCACTTCTTCCAAATTTGGCTCAATTCCCATCTCCCCTGTGAAGTCTTGTTTGGCTCCCCAGATGCATCAGGCATTCCTTTCCCAATGCGCCCCACCCACAAGCAGGAGTAAATACCATGCTTCTTCACAGTTCTTCCTAAGTTGGTGGCTCTTCACCAAGATTGTATTATACTCTCCCACAACAATAAAGTTGAATGGAAACAACTTGAACATCCAATAATGTGGAATTATTCATTCATTTATCCTTTCACTCAAATATTTATTAAGTAACTACTATGGGCCAGTTGTAATTCTTAAATTAGTTGAAACAACCTAAAGGGTTAACAATAGAGATTAGTTAAAATAACCCAGGAATAACACACTAAATGAAATAAATTATTAGCAACTAATGATCAGTGTTGATAAATTATAGTTTATTAATTTTATGAGCTATAAATGATCACCATTGACAAATATAGCTTATTAAATGATAGATTATAGTTACCTATAGACCATGTACAGTATTACCTAATTTTGGAATCATACGTACAGATGTAAAATAAATATACATGCTGGGCGCGGTGGCTCACACCTGTCATCTCAGCACTTTGGGAGGCTAAGGTGGGCGGATCATGATGTCAGGAGATCGAGACCATCCTGGCTAACATGGTGAAACCCCTGTCTCTACTAAAAATACAAAAAAATTAGCTGGGCGCGGTGGCGGGCGCCTGTAGTCCCAGCTACTTGGGAGACTGAGGCAGGAGAATGGCATGAACCCGGGAGGCGCAGCTTGCAGTGAGCCGAGATTGCGCCACTGCACTCCAGCCTGGGCAACAGAGCGAGACTCCGTCTCAAAAAAATAAATAAATAAATAAATAAACATACATAAGACAGGATTTTAAAGCATTTGTACAGAAAGAGCAGTTATAGTCTCCATTGAGTAGGACTATGGGCATTTATTATGTTCTTCTGCTTCTCTGATTTTCTGACTTTTACATAAAACAAAATATGTATTGCTTTTTAAATAAGAAAACATAAATGTTTTAAAACTGGAATTTTCAAGTTTGGAAAATTTTCTAGTTCAAATTATTTACTATATTGTTTTTCTAAGTTGATGATGTCTGCTCTGCTTGTTTAGCTATGTTTTCATTTTTTCCCCAACAGGATGGATGGCATAGATTGCTGCAACTAATTCAGTCATTCACTTCTCAATGATGATTTATTGAATTCCTAATCTCCTATTGTTATACCTTTCAGTCATTCCAATTTCTGAAAAAATTATTAGAAATGTTTTAAAAATTCCTAGCATGCCAAAATTATCAATATTGGGAAGTCTAATAACTGGGATTTATTTTTCACCAAATGGTCTAGTTGATTAAATGATTCTCCACCAAAATGTTTTTGACCATGTTGCATTTCATCAAATCTGGAACTCTCCCAAAAAAACTGTAAGATCCAAATAATTCAGTCAAACAATTGGACTGTCTTTTTTAGCCTGTGCCACCTCCAGGGCAGATGGGTTAGGGGAAAAGAGCCTTTAAAATATCCCCCATAGTGGACTCTGGCCGGGGCTTAGGGAGGGCAATGGAGTGTCTAAGCATGGAAACGATGATTAAAGGAACAGATATAAGAATTTACCCAAGTGATAAAATGATGTTGTGAAAATGATGGTATCAACCTAATTAGGCTACAGGATTAATAGTTTGTGGCTTTTAGAACATAAGATTACAATAGACAGTATAGGGCCAGAATATGAAAAGTTTTGAATGTAAAGTTATTTGGATTTGACAGAATAGGTCATAATAGATTAGCATAAATTTCTGAGACAGTGATGATCAGTCATATACTCAAAATCATCCATTGCAGAATGCATTAAAATGTGAACAGCTGGATGTGGAAAATTGGCATGATACTGCCAAAATGCAGATACAATTAAGGTTCTGGACAAAGGTGGTGACTACTGAAAAGCAAAACAACAGGGCAATCTGAGAAATGTTTGGAAGTGCAGAATAAGAAGAGCATGGTGCATTAGTTACACGTTACTCACATGCTCATGAAGAAATATTATTCGTGAGCTGGGTTGGGCGCCACTAAACATTTCTTCCACTCTGGTCTCATCTGGCTGATCTAGGATGGCGTTGGCTGGGACAAATGGGACAGGTGGGTTCTGCCCCACATGTCTCATTCTCCAATGGACTAACTTGGGCATTTTCTCATAGCAATTGCAGGGAAGCAACAGACTAAGCAGAAACTAATAAGCACTTTCTCAATGTTTGCCAGCATTATGATCGCTGGCTAAAGCAAGTCACACGGATAAGCCCAGAGTCAAAGGAGAAGCTGAATGGACACCTAGAGTAGAGGACACTGCAAAGTTACATGACAAACGGCATGGATACAATGAAGAGAGGACAACATTGGGGTCTTTAATTCAATCAGTCCATATCACGTTGTAACTGACTAGACCTAGGCATTAAAAAATAAAGTATTAAAGTTGACGGCTCATGCGTAGTACACAGCTAGACCAAAAAATGAGTCAGTCTGGAAAGGTGAAGATATTTGTTGCTTTCTGGCTGGATCTACAGTTTCAAAAATCTTTGTTGGTTTTTGAAAGGTGACTAATTTGGTAGATGGCATAGTTCTCATGCCAAGACATTTATTTAGTCATTTATTCAACAAATATTATCTGACACCTACTATATGTTGGATATATACATGCTAAGAATACAGAAATGAGCAAAATCTCAAGCTTAGATGTATGCCATGACTTACTACATACTAACAGTGATAGAAAAGCTGACCCCCAATGTTCCCCGAGAAGCAATCTAAAAGAAGATACATGATTCCTACATTAAGACCGTTTCACAAACTCCCAAACATTAGTATATTCAGTATCATAGCATTTTGCTTTCAAACCTTTGTTAAATCTTCAAGGTAAAAAAGTCTCCTGCTGTATATGATTGCTAAACCTTTTATTACTCTGTCCTAAAGAACTAAGTTTGAGATTAGATCGCCTTTAGAAATCACATGAAATTATGACGTATGCTACTTTTGAGAAATAGACAGTAAGATCAATAATAGGTTTACTTTATTTTGTTTGTGGTAAAACATACACAACCTAACTTCACTCTTTTAATTTTTAAGTGTACAATTTGATAATTGTTTTAGTAAGCATCCATTATGAACTATCATACTAGGTTCTAGAGATACTAAACGTAAATAAGGTAAAACACCTGCTGTCATGAAATTTTTACCATTATCCACTGATTTTACATGAAATCTATAAAAATAAAAGAATACTGTTTTCTCTTCTTGTACTTCAAGTTGAATGACCCAAGCCAGGCCAATGAGATACCTTCCCTGAGATTGTTTTGCTGGAATAGAGGCATGTGACTCTCCTATATCTGGAGAGGAAGTGAATTTGGAGTTGCTGACATGGGAAGAGACTCTCTGGGATGAAAAAAGCCAAACTGACCCAAGCATAAGTGCATGTGTGTATGTCTGTGTGTGTGTGTGGTGTGGTGTGGTGTGTGTGTGGTTCATGTGCACGTGTGTGGTATGTATGTGGTATGTGTATGTGTGTGTGGTGTGCGTGCATGTGCTTAGTGAGGGAGAAAGAGAACCCTCCTTGACAAAATGGTTACTTTCAAGTCAAATACAATTGTTAAAATCTAAAGTCCCTGGAGTTCTTCCTCAATTCTTCATCCTTGTCATAAAAGTCCCTTTTCTTCCTTAAGCCAGTTTTAGTTAGGGTTGGTCAAATATAAATATAGAGTTCCTTAATACAAATATAATAAAACTGGAGATTCTACAAGAATCCACTTATTAAAGGTACACTCTAACAACCAGGCAAAATAAAGGCCAAGGTGGTTTTTGAAAATCGTGTTGTAATTTTGAAGTTTTGTTACTTAAGATTGTTTTCTCTAGATTTTTCCAAAGTAGGTGACAATAAAGGGCTTATTTATTTGTATTTAAATAAAAAACTTCCTTCAAATGAAATAAAAAAGATTCCATAACTCACCCTGGGTAAATACATCAATACATCAGAGATTGAGCTTCTTGCTTAATTTATCTGTACAGAACTAATCAACATTAGTTAAATCATTCTATTCAATACTAAATCATGCTGCCGTGAAAATCATTCCAAGTCATTGATGCTAGGTTGTTAACAAAATATCCAGCTTGTGACCAGAATTCATCTAACCCATTAATCACAGAATTATTACTGAGACACAGAGGGGTTCCAATTCCTTGTTTTTGTATCTCTGTTTTTCTCATAGCAACAAAATGAGAACCATAAGGGAACAGGTAGGGAGGCATAGGCCAGATGAGAAAAAGAGACAAGAAGATAAGGAACTCAGATAAGTGATGTTTCCACAAGGTCAGCAAAAGTATCCCATGGTTCATCAGTCAAATAGGATCTTTTCAGTAAACATCTGTTAGTATAATTGCCAATAATTCCACAATACCCTCATGAAACAGCTACTCTCCAATATCAACAAAACTGAGACAAGCATTTTTCTTCTATAATGGTCACTTTTATTTTCTAAACATTCTACCTCTGCCTCCTCATCTACTTCTCCTGCTTTAAGTTATCAACAGCAGATGCCAACAGACTCTCCTTGAGACTTTCTTTAACAGGCTCATTTATAGCTCTTTGCTTTTGAAATAACTGAATTCGTCTTGCAGTAGAGAACACTTTTCACCCAAAGAAAAAGCGGCATGTGAGTGTGTGAGGATTTCTACATCATTGAACAGGATACAATTACAGGAAAACGAAATATGCTTTATGGAGTGGTGGACAGCAGAGAGTCATCGGCCTGCTCTTTCCCCCTTCTTTTCCATTTGCCTTTTTGTGGTAGCAGGTTCTACATAGTCTTAAGTCAAAGTTTTTCATAATATAAATTCCACTTGTGGAATCAACCTATGAGCAGCCTCAGCAATTTTGAAAATCAAAATAGAAGAGATTAGGAAATATCAGAGTGCACTGCATGTAATAATGGTAAGTTTTTTCCGTGAAAATTTTGTTTCAATGGTGTATATACAACATGGAAAATGCCTTTCTTACTATAGGTCAAGATCAAAAAAGTTTGAAAGTCAGTGGTCTAAGTGGAGGGAGATTTTCATTCCAGAAGTATTTATTGAGAACCTATTGTGTGCCTGGCATGATTCTAGCACTTTGGGGTACAACAGGGAACAAATCAAAGAAAAACTTCTGCCCTCACGGAGATTCCATTTTAGCAGGAGGAGCGATAGCCAACAACAAACATAATAAATATAAATTATAAAGAATGTTCTAAGGCAATAAGTGCTATGGAGAAAATAGAGATAAGGGAGGCCTAGGGTGCCACGGAGAGGAGATACATTTTATTTTATTTTTTTGGTGGCACTCACAAGAGTCTTTATCTTCCTTTCATTAAATGTGTTGTGATTTTCATCTTTTCATTTACATCTCTACACAGCAAAATCCATTTGTGTCCCTATTAGGCAAGAATCCTTCCCATCGCTATCAGTTTTCTACAAGTTAAAAACTACCCTTACAGAATTTAAAATGCCCTAATCCATGGTAAGTAGCAAACTGAACAAAGGTGCACTGCCTTCTGCACCCCCAGAGAATCAGGATAGGAGAATGGGATTAACTAGGCAGGTCTGCCTGAGGCCTCAGCCCAGATGGACACCAATAATCCTGCCTCATTTCCAAGTCTAGGAAAATTATCTGTGCAGTCTCCCTTTGTGATCATAAATAATCTCCAAAGATTATATTTTATCACACGGAAAAACCTGGTTTCCTTGAGCTTTAGCCAGATTCATTTACAAATGTTTGTCAAGGGGTGTTAATTAACACTCTATAAGCCTCTTGGCTCTACAGTGTAGAACATATTAAATCCAAAGAAACAGCTTCTGTCTGGGGATTTCATAAGGAATCTCAGATTGCCTTTTCAAAAGAAGGCAATCTGAGGGTGTGTGTTTATCTTTTTAAAAAAACATTGCTTTTATACTAGAGGGTTTGTGTTTGTCTGTTTTTATCTTTCAAAAAAATGCTCTTATTGGTTCTTCTATTCAGAAGCTAAAAAAACAAGCCCAATAAATTCATTATCACACAGTTTCACGCACAGTAACCTGTAAATTTGGTGACTTCCTGTCTCCTGGAGGCCCCCAGAAGTAGTCTTCTCCGCTGCTCGTAAAGTGGGTTGCAGGAAGTAGAGAAGACTAGTTCCGGGGGCCTCCAGGAGACAGGAAGTCACCAAATGGGGGTGGTTAGGGCTGTGCCTCCTTTGAGAAAGGAGCTTGTGACCATAGATTTAAAGAAAGTGGGAGTTAGTTCTGTGGCTATGGGTGTAGGGCAGGTTGGGAAGAACCTTCCAGGCAGGGGGAAGAGTAAGAAAAAATAATGCCCCAAGGCACAAATGCAAGATCTTCAGTGTGGCTGGATGGCGTGGGGCAGCGGGGCAGGAGTCAGAGTTGAGACAACATGTGTTGAAACACCTGCGAGAGTGTTTCCAGAACAGGGAACTGCAGCGTTAACTGCTGCTTGATCTCCTATGACGAAAGGGAAATTTTTAAAACGGCAAGGCTTAAACGTGAAAGGAAAAGGAAAAAAAAAAGCTTTTTAATCAAATTGTAAATGACATGGTTTTTCACTTTCCCATCTCCCATATTTCTCACTGAGTAGCAGTAAACACAGGAAACGGCCACGCATAAGTTATACTGTAACTCCTCATAAGGGATCCTCTGGTTTCTTTCATTTTTCGGAAATGAAAATTGTGAAGGAAGAACAAAGAGAGATCTGAATTGAAATGCACTTTTTCAGGACTGCTATTTGAGCTATCATGTAATAATTACTTCATTAAGCAAATATTTACTCAGTAGGCAAATTGAGGGGTCAAATCATAGGTACACGGAATAATTACAGTATAATTCTCAAAGTGAAAACGCCAGAAGACGGATTTTTTTTTTTTTTAAATGCAATGGTGATTCAGAGGAAGGAAAGATTCTTTCTTGCTGAGGGGAAATCAAGGAAGTCTTCCTGTAGGAGGTAGTTTCTAAACCTTATATTGAAAAATGTAGATCCTGGAGAGTCGGAAAATGGCATTCCAGGCAGATCACTGTGAGCTGGAAAGCCAGTGATACTGTGGCAAAATGTATTTCCTACAGAAAATAGATGGATATCTCCCATGCCCCATGATCTTTTACGATATAACCTGGCCATTCCTCTCATTGGCGGATCTGTGGACCCTCCCCCTTGAATCTGTGGGCATGTGACTCCTCTGATAGAAACGAAGCTACCTGATATCAAGAATAAGTAAAACGAAGAAGAAAAAGGAAAAAGAAGTCCATACCACTTCTTCCTAGTTCTCTTGGGATGCTTGCCGGGAGGGAAGCTAGCTTCCATGTACAGAGGCTACTAATCTGAGACCACTTGTGTAAGCAAGGTCAACAGAGATGCTCTGGTCCACAGCCAGCCTCAACCGCCAATCACATGTGTGAGCCGTCTTGCATGCCCCACCCCGTTCAAGCTTCAGATGACTGCGGACCAGAGGAAAACTGCATGGGTGAGCCCTTCCCTAATCCTGACCCATACGTTTGTAAACTAAATAAAATGGTTATTTAAAGCCATTAAGTCTGGGGGTATTACACAGAAATAGTAATGGGAACAGATGTATCTGGGTTAGCGTTTTTGTAATTATGTAATGATGACCCTCTCCGATGTTAATGAAGGTTAAAGACGTTAGTGGCAAGTCACAACTAACATTCTTCTCCATTTCACATGCTGATGTGGACGAGGATGGTCTAGGCATGTGCTAGCACACCCCCAGATGTAAGCTGTGCAGTGCAGGAGGCAGCCTGGAGTCATGGAATGTACACTGGGAACAGGGGTTCAGAAAACCTGAGTTTTGACCCCAGTTCTGACCCTTGTTACCCACAGGAAAGTCAGCTAAACTCTCTGAGCCTCTCAATGAATTTACCTGCCCCCAAATACAAAAAAAGCACTCTAGAAATTATCAAGCATTATCCAGTGGTATGGGTTTTTTAATTACTTTAAATTAATCAATTCATTTACATAGTTTAAAATCAAATAGTACTAAAGGCTTATCATGAAAACAGTAAGCATCTCCCCCAACCCCGTCTCTGACCCCGACTCCTGCTCCCCACTGGCAACCTTTTAGCTCTTTCTTCTCGTAATGCCCATCATATTTCTAAATACTATGCTATTGTGAAATTTAATAATTCATTAGGATAATGAGGAGTTAGCTCTTTTACATGCCCCATTTTCTTCCCTTATTTTCCCAAATGTCTGTTCTTATTTAAATCATTGTTAGTATTTACATGAAGATTCCTATATAAATGTTCATTTGAGAGGCAAATAGGACACTATAACATTTCCCTTTTCTGAACAGCTTTTAATTTTCCCTTGAATAAATAATGACCTCATTATTAAGCTTGTGTAATATTCCATATGTGATTTTTTAATGTGTTAATGATTCTCTATCATGTTTTCTACCATAGTATCTATTCTGTTGAGTCTACTTTTTCACCCAGAGCTCTTCGTTCCCTGCTAGAACCTTCCAGCCTCCAAGTCCAGTCTGGACTAGATGCTGTCAAGAGCTGCTCTCATCCTAGGAGTTTCCTTTATTTCTTCTTGATTGAAACCATACTTTTTCTATATCCTATTTCTTCCTATGTATTTACTACAATTTTGCCGGTGCATATCTTCCATTAGCTTCTTAGGAAACATGACATTGAAGGTGAGCTTTCAATATCCTTACATGTCTGTACATTCATTGAAATAGGAACTCAGTAGCCTCTTTAAAGTTAAAAACTCATGTTCTTCAGTTTTGGGGCATTTTATTGTATTATGTCTTTACTAATTTCCTGACCTCTATTTCCTTATTCTCTCTTTCCAGAACTTCTATTAGTCTGATGTTGGATCTTTATGAATATCCTTTAAATCTTTTTCCCTTTTGAAAATATTTTCTATTTCTTTATCATCTTGTACTATTATTATGGCATTGCTTTTACCTTACTTTTCAAACATTTTACTAAATATTTTATTTCAACTATTGTGTTATTGGTGTTAAAGAATTTTCTGATTGTTCCTATTTCAGTTTATGTATGTGTTTAATTTCCTGCATAATTTATTTTCCCTAGTTTGCTTTTCTGTTTATTTTATTCTGTTTCATGTTGACAACTTTCCTCAAATGTCTTTCGCCAGCAGTTTTGATTCTTGCCCCTTGCCCTTCTATTGTACCTGCTCCTTTTTAAGGCTAGGTTCCTGATTATTGCAGGAGATAAGACTCCTGATGTGGGGAGTCTGCATGCCATTCCAAATTCATCATCTCCAAGTGTGGTCTAGCAAAATAATTTGCACTTATGATCATGGAATGGCCATCAGTTACTTCGAGAGATTTTAGGAAATCAGGTGCTTGAAGAATGAAAATTTTCTCAACTTTAAAAGGGAAGATACTGTGAATTTCAGAAATAATAGACTCGAGCAAAATTAGGTAATGGTTAACAAAAATGCATCAGTACTATGGAAGGGAAGAGAACTAGGAGGCAACATGGATTCCTAGAATAAATTTACCAAACTTACCTCAGATAATTTTTATTGTATTATGTAGTGCTATGATTTGAATGCTTGCCCCTCCAAAACTCATGTTGAAATTTAATTGCCATTGTAATAGAATTAAGTGAGATCTTTAAAAGATCTCACTTTAGGCCAATTAGGCCATGAGGTCTCTGTCCTCATCAATGAATTAATTCTGTTATCACAGAAGTGGGTTATGTATCTCAGGAATGGGTTCCTTATAAAAGGATGAGTTCAGCCTCCTTTTGTCTCTCTCTTGCTGTCTCACCTTCCACCATGGGAGAAGGCAGCAAGAAGTCCCTCACCAGATGTCAGAGCCTTGCTCTTGGACTTCCCAACCAACAGAAGCGTGAGGAAATAAATTCCTTTTTTAAAAAAAATAAATTATCTAGTCTCAACTACTCTTATAGCTGTACAAAATGAACTAAGACATATAGCATATCTGGGAACACAATAGTCACCTCTGTACGTAATAATTTTGACAGTTGCTAAACAGTTTTGTGACATTCTTAGGGTCAAGAAGAGAAGTAGAGTGCAAATAAGATAGTACTGTTGCCACTCAAAAAATATATTTTAAGAGTATTCATTGGTTCAACAAAAACTTACTGGTTGCTTATTAAGTGTCAGATATGGGTCAATGTTTGAAATATTGATTCACGGGACAGATTGACTTGAGAGAAGGTAACTAACAATATCCCACAAAGTTTATTCATAACCCTATTTCTTTTTAACTTGTTATCATCAAAGGGATGAAAACTCAAAAAGGCATTAATCTAAAACTTTGGAAATCCTCCAGAACTTGAATCCAAAAGAGCTCTACAGATCGGAATGCT
Organism: Theropithecus gelada; assembly: GCF_003255815.1. Taxonomy (NCBI): domain Eukaryota; kingdom Metazoa; phylum Chordata; class Mammalia; order Primates; family Cercopithecidae; genus Theropithecus; species Theropithecus gelada. Next base: position 64,539,486 of record NC_037685.1, on the reverse strand, counting down.
ATAAATATGTGCTATAACTAACAAAATTAATATTTAAAGTGATGGAAAAAATATTTATGTCTTTTTTAAATTAAAAATACAAGTAATATATGTTCATGGTTTAAAATGTCAAAACAACTTACAACTTACAAGAAAAATCACAGTTCCCTGTCCTACACTGCCCCAGTTCTCCCAGTTCTCCTCTCTAGAGGCAACCACTTTTGACCTTAAACCTTTTTCTTTTGGAATTTACATCTCCACACATCCACACTTCCGAAAGTATCCACTGACTTCCTATTATACTAGATGAGGGTTTAGCTCTCTTACACAGCCAATTTAGTTATACAACAGTTTTTGGTTTAACTGACATTCGGTATTGACATTATTCCGCCAACATGAATATCATTCACAGCTGGACATTGTAATGTAGTAAATAAGACTATGTTTTCCTTCTTACTTTTGTTTTCTTTGAAGTTCATAATTGCACTGCTTTTTCATTTGCTCTGTTTTCTTTGGGACTGTGGATAATTCTTCCCTCAATTTCCAATAGACTCTCAGCAGAAACTTCCCCAGGGAAGTCACATTAGCCTCCAGTATTTTGGGGGGACACACTTCTGGAATCTCCCCTGTTCTGCACTGGCTGATCTTAGTCTGCTGCACATCTGACATCATGGGTCTACAGTTCATCACCCTTTTCCTGGGTTAGACCTGCTCTTTCATAGGTCCCATGTCTTCCTCCTTGTCTTCATCATGTATGTGGCAGTTACCCTCCAATAACTTCCTGAGAAAGGGTTTATGGAAGATTCATTTTTTGGGACTTTGACTCTCATGAATGATTAGCAGTTTAGATAAGTATCAAATTCTAGGCTGGAAATAATTTTCATTCCCTTCCCTGAAGGGCACTCCTCACTAGTCTTTGTGATGCGCTAGAAATGCACTGCTCAGTGTTCCTGCTATAAGGAGCACAGTTGACTGAGGCCATGAGTTGCTATCCCTTTGGATCTACCATTGCAGTTGATCCTGAGATCATGTTTCTCATCGGCTACTCCTAGATGACTAAACATGGCAGGGGAACTAATGCAGGCCCATTTCAGCAAGACGTGGACTCCACCAATGGGCAGCATTTGTTCAAGGAGTCCCCATCAGCCTGCCTGGGTTGTTCTGAGACCCACAGTGCCAACTGAAACTCTTCCCAGCCCATCCTTCTTCCTGCCCACTGTCCTTCATAGTTGTTGGACATACATCATTATCCAAAGGTTCACTGCCTCCCCTAGCTCCTTCCCCTTTATCCTTTACAATTCTTTCCTCAATAAATTTCTTGTACATCTAATCCTATCCTGATATTTACTTCTTTGGGGACTCTAACACAAGAGGGGTTAGAGAACCAGCTCATTCACTTTGTGGAAGGCAAAGAGAATGCCATTCTAAGTGTTGTGTAGGGGCAGATAGTCCCTTTGCATAAATGGTGCCTCAATTGCTAAATATTTCAACGCAGTAACATGGGGAAATATCCTGGTGGAGAATGCCATTGTAGGTTCAACGATTTAGGCATTCCCTGCTTCCAAGGAGATGGAATTGAATACTTTCTGGTATATTTTATTGAGACTCTACAGAGAGATAATGAGAAACTGAGGGCCAATAACAAACAGTTAAAGGCTCAATATAAGAACTAGAGCCTTCTCTCCTGCAGTGGAAGAGCAGAGAAACTTAGCAGCAGGCCTAGGACCTGATAGACTAGCAGAGATTTAGGGATGTTTAAATGCTCAGCCAAGGCAGATCAGTTATGCCAAGGTCAAGGCCCTGGTTGGGGAAACCTTGGAATATCTGGAGCCTACAGAGGTGGCCCATCCTTCCCTGGTAAGAGATAGCACTTCCTTATGCTGAAGAGGCCTCTCCCCCCTAAAAAGCAACAGGTGCACCCCTCAGGAGCTGACCGGGCACTAACTACGATTAAGTCCCAGCTTAACCCACCTGGAGACAGCTGGGACTGATAGAGGAGAAAAGATATTATATCCCAATATTGCTTCAAGATTGAGCATGCACTGCACATCCTGAGGAGTAGCACTGGGGTCCTTGACCAAGGAACTGGAACTTAACACAGGACAAGAAAGAATTCATTATCTAGGGAACACTTTCTCCAGAAGTATGTTTTCACAATACAGCAAGGACCCCAGGAGACACGGTAAAGTTGCTGCTAGGGTGGCTCTGAGAAGCCTGTAAAAAGGAATGCCCAATGCTGAGCAGGCGGAAATGCCTGACATTGTTGCCCTAACAGCTGATAAAAGAATCAAGAAGCAGAGAGAAGCTGGCATGCAAGAACCAGTGTATTATGTGAGGTCAAACAACCCACCAGAGGACAGTGTTTCCCAGAAGTCCCAAGTAGGGAGACAGAGCATTCACTGCACCACCAGGAATATGCTCATGGGGGTGCCAATCTCACCGAGACATTCAGTGGGGGCACCGCTCTCCAGGCCAGGGCTCCAGGCCAGGTGTCACAGAGCTGGGCTTGTTGCCACCCACAGGGATGGTCAGATCTTGAAGTTATAGAGGCCAGTGAGTGGTGCTTAACTGCCAGAAGCCAGGGAGTTGTAACGGTGGTTCATAGAGCATGGCTACATAAAAAGTGATGACCCCTTCTACAATTCCCCGACTTAGCCAATTTTCCAAGCTATAACTCACTGACTGAAGAGGTGCCCAGGTCCCTGGGAGGCAAGACCCTGCAATACACAGAGGTTTGACTCCCCCAGTTCTTCCCATTCAATATGAAAATGCATATCCTCCAGCTGTGGGAAATTTTCTGGAATTATTTCATGATTTCCTTTCCTTCTATGTCAGTTACCTAGTGCTGTGAAATAGGCCGCCCCCAATTTAGGGAATTGAACTAATAAGAATTTATTGTTTTCCTCTTGCTTCTGTGAGTTAATGGGGCTTGGCTGGGCAAATCCAGTCTTGAGTATGCAGCTAGGGAAGGAACACTGCAAGGGAGAAGGCACTGGGGGGAGACGGAAGGACAGAGGCTAGAGAGAGCCCAGTCCTGCCCATGAACTATACAGTAATCTTTACATACTTATTCATACAGCAGAGACATACCATGAGCTGCCTTTTAATAATCATACATCAACATTTTAATAACCAATTAGTATTCCACTGTATAAGTATACCAATATTCCTCTGATTACCTTAACACATTTAGGTGACCTCCAGTTTTAAAGAATAAACCACCATCTGTGGTAAACTTCCTCTTATCTTTGCACATTGAAGATGAAATTTAATAAGATTAAAAGTTTGAAAATAAACTACAAAAGATGACAGGGATGTCTGGCTTCACAGCAATTCACAAGGTGGGGGGGAAAACCTGAGAGGTTTTAGCTGGCTGCAAACTCATTTGAGTCCGTGGTAAGGGGACAGTCAAAATTGTTAATGCAATCTTGGATGGCATGAACAAAATTCAGTGCCTAACAAGAAATGTAATCACCGAAGTCTCCTCTGAACACCTGGGGCACTGCTTGGTTCTGCACAGCAAATGTTAAGAGAGGCCTTGGAAATTCCCCGGCTTTCTTCTCCAGCTCCTCATCCTTTCCCACCTGACGCTTCAGGCATTCCAAAGGATCTTGTGCTGTGGTGGGAATGGCCACACTGTCTCACCTGCACTGACTTTGCAAGGGATGTTTCCTAGAAGGGCACAATGCCCTTCTCACTTTGTGTGCCCAGCAAGCCAAGCCCAGCAGCAGGGCCCACTACCTATTTTTATAAATAAAGTTTTATTGAAACACAGCTGTGCCCATTCATTAACACATTGCCCATGGTTGCATTCATGCTACAACTACAGAACTGTGTACTAGTTGCAACAGACACTGTAGGAGCTGCAAAGTCTAAAACTTAGCCCTCTATAGAAAAAGTTTGCCAGCCTCTGATCTTACAAGTATTGCTTTCCCTGACTGCTCCCTTACTACCTCCCCAAAATGCTAACCCTATCTCTCCTTTCTTGAAATAGGTACCTAAGCAGGTACTTATTTCTCTTACTGTAATTATTTGACAACCACCTCTCCCCTACTAATCTGTGACATGAGGGCAGGAGTCTTACCTCATCCCTCTTTTTGTGGCAACCTGAGACCTACCACCCTAAACCCCAGTCATTCTCCTAGAGCAAGGGGCAACCCTGCAGAATCAGAGAGAAGCCTTTGTCCTCTGACAGTGCAGAGACTTGGAAATAGCAGCTCCGGCCAGGAAGGAGTAAAAAGGCCCCCCAGGTGAGCAGCCCCCTCACAGCCCATGCCAGGTAGATAGGAGGAAGCTGAACCTCTCGTGCAGCCCAAGCAGTGTACTTTTGGTGAGAAATGTCCACGCTATGAGTTGTGTTTGACCGCAGACAATTTCAGGGAGAATGTAGCTGAGCCCGAAGTGAGAGGCCCCTACCACTGTCCCCGCACCTGTGCAGGGCTGGCATACAGGCCTGAGGGGAACAAGGGGATACAGGTCACTGTGGAAGAACTTGGGACACTGAATAGAAGAAAAGGCAGAGGAAAGAGGACCACATGATGAGAAATCCAAAGAGAAGAGGGGACAGGCAGGGAGGAGGAGCAGCATCCCCAAGAGGCTCTGACAGGGCTTAGAGGCCACGGGCTTGCCTCCCATACCCCCATCCTCCCCTGCAGCTTTGCAGCCGTCCTCTAGACCCTCACGAAAAGAGCCCTACAAATACTCCCACCTCGGGAGCCAGGACTCTGGACTCCCTACAGGGTCCGGCGCTGGGAGAACTCCAACCCCTCGTCCTCAGTCCTCTACACCCATCAGCAGGACAATGGTGATGGATGATGAGACAGAGGCAGGTCCCACAGATAACCCTAAACCCTCCTCACTGGGGAGATATGTTGACTTTCCCCTCTCCTCTCCTCCACCTTATCCTCAAACATCAGAAGACAGAGGCACCTGTTCAAAGGTTACCTTCGTATTCTCAGAATTCAACACCGCACCTGCCTGCCACGGGGTAAGCTCTCAAGAAACGTTACTAAATGTCCAGGCCCCTCCAAGTCTTCTTGGAGCAGACGTTAGCATGAAGGAGAAAAATCTAGGAAGAACGAAACACACTGGTCTTTGCAAATATGTGAACGATGTCTTGTCAAAAAGTGACTTGCTTTAACCTTTGAAATTTAGGAAGGCAGAGAGACAGTCAGGGAGGAGGCCTGTGCAGCAGCAGGTTCAATATGAAAGACAAGATCAAGTGGGCAGCTTGAGAAGAACTGAGTTCCTCCTGCTTCAAAGGGTCAAGCAAAGGCTAACTGACCCCAGGAGAGCCACTGTAAGGAGTTCGTCCCAGGGAGAAGTGTAACCTGGGATTTTCCAGATTCCTTCTGATTCTAACATTCTAATTATCAAATAAAAGTGCACTTATAGACATGGAAATAACATTTGCTTAACCATTATTTTTAAAATTAATGTACATCACTGCTTTCAGTTTGAGTATTTTATCGAGCTATAATGATACCGGTTCATGGATGATGTGACATCTGTACTTCAAACAAAAAATGTTAATAAAAAAATCTATTGAAATTGGGGCCACAAAAATTCAATCAATATTCATCTTTGGTTTAGTCAATATATCAAGTTATATCAGTCATAAACTTTAGTATGTATCTTTTTTTTTTTTTTTTTTTTTTTTGAGATGGAGTCTCGCTGTGCTCCCAGGCTGGAGTGCAGTGGCGTGATCTCGGCTCACTGCAAGCTCCGCCTCCCGGGTTCACGCCATTCTCCCGCCTCAGCCTCCCAAGTAGCTGAGACTACAGGCGCCCGCCACCACGCCCGGCTAGGTTTTTTTTTTTTTTTTTTTTTTTTTGTATTTTTAGTAGAGACGGGGTTTCACCATGTTAGCCAGGATAGCCTCGATCTCCTGACCTCGTGATCCACCCGCCTCGGCCTCCCAAAGTGCTGGGATTACAGGCTTGAAGTATGTATCTTTAACCACCAAGCTAGATCCAGAAAGATACTTGATAATATGTTTCATGTAAAATAGGTTATTTCAAAAACGATTTGATAGTTTTTGGTCAAATGCTATTGAAATAATTTCAAAGAAGAGGCAGATTAAGTAGTTAAGTGTGGCTACCGTGTCTAATGCATTTGTTTAATTCCTTCTAAACTGCTCAAGAGGACCATTTCTCAAGTATTTGCTATTATTATTGATAAATTTATAACTCACTTTTGTAGAGCTTTTTGTATTTTTTCAAAACATGTTGACATATATAAGGTGCTTTTAATTCTCACAATATGCCTGGGAGTTAGGCAATGTGGTAGAGCCTGCTGATTATCCTAAATGATCTGTTCCCATCTGATTTCAACATAATAGAATCATTCACTGAGCACACGGCTCCTCAGGGGACAATTATTTGCAGACTCCTTTTGACCACGTGACTGAGTTCTGCTCAAGGGACAGTGATAGGTGCAGCTTCCAGGTCAGGCACTTGAGAGGCCACCTTTTCTCTCTTCCCCTCTTTCCTTGTCCACTGGATGAAACTGGGATATGTGCTCTGGAAATCAACAAAGGTCACATACATATCTGCCTAGCAAAATCTTCACTGTTCTTCCTCACTCTTTAAAACTCCTTCCCAGATACTGTGTGAGAGCACACTGCAAGTGCAATATTCCATTTACAAGAAAGAAAATGGACACGTTGAAACCAGAAACATGTATTTCACCTCTCCACTTATGCCTTTATTAAAAATTGTATTTCTTTCCTCTGTGCCAAGCACTGAGATAAGCGCTACAAAGTTTAAAATAAATATGATAGGTAGTCTGTGCTCTTAGAGAGCTGCAACTGAGTAAATGATCCATTCTACCTGTGGTTATTGCAAAATGAAAACATTTGAGTCAAGTCTCTGAAGGGTAAGTAAGAGTTTACCCCAAGATAAAGCGGGGAAAAAGGCATCCTTCAGGTTATCTTCGTACTCAGAATATAGCAAAATAGAGCATATAAAAGTCACATTCTGCTTATCTGTTTAAATATAGACTTCAAGTATAACTTTGCATTTCTGGAGAAAATGTGGATCTCGGACAATTCAATAAGCTGTGTGTTTTTAATCACCTATTATTACTTGTCCTCCCAGTAAGCATGTATTCTATTCTCCTCCTACAGCTAAAATTTCCTTTATGCCTTAAAAAGATAACATTCATTGAAAGATAACTTTTGCACAAATTAATTATAATAAAATTCCAGTTTAGAGCAATGATATTTTTGAGAATATAAGATAATTCAGAAGGCTTCTATGTGCAAAAGCCGTGACTACTACATATTCAGCTGGCACAGTTGAGTGTTCATTCATTTTGCACCTGAGAAGTGCACATTGACATTATTTGAATGCTCAGTAGTTTACGTTTTCCTTCTTTCCTTCAACTCAAAATAACTGGCATTGTTAAAACACTGCTATGATTTTGAAATGATTTTGTTAATTCTTTTCCTATTTTTAAATTTTTTCTTGGACTTGACCATAACCTTCAAAAAACAATGTGTTTCAAAAAGGAGTGATTCAAGCTGTTTGGGAGATATTTTAACTATTTCTGACTAAAGGCACTATTGAATTCAGTAGTATTCTAAAATTTATATTAACTTTCAATCCAGTTGATTATTCTAGTTATGTACAAAATACATTTTTTTGAGATGGAGTTTTGCTCTTGTTGTTCAGGATGGAGTGCAATGGTACGATCTCAGCTCACTGCAACCTCTGCCTCCCATATTCAAATGATTCTCCTGCCTCAGCCTCCCAAGTAGCTGGGATTACAGGCACCTTCCACCATGCCTGGTGAATTTTTTGTACTTTTAGTAGAGACGGGGTTTCACCATGTTGGCCAGGCTGGTCTCGAACTCCTGATCTCAGGTGATCCACCCGCCTCACCCTCCCCCTCCCCCTCCCAAAGTGCTGGGATTACAGGTGTGAGCCATTGTGCCCAACCCCAAATACATTTTAAAGAAAGGAAAACTTCTAAAGTATTTCTCAAAAGTGCATCGTATATATAACTTGAGCACATATACAGTAGACAAATCATTCACACTAATTAGTTGGGGAATAAAAATTCAACCAGCTAACAAAGCCCCTTCCAATATATACTCCTAAAGCTGGCCAGGAGACTTTACCACCTGCCCTTATTCTGAAAACTTCATAACACTTCATGGTGACTACAGATAGCTTTTAACTGGACATTTTCACAATGGAATCATACATTTGATAATGAACCTTAAATTTTCACTGCAGATATCAGAGTCTGCCACATTATGTTTACCTATTTTTTCTTATCTGATTAGGATTGGTATTCTCTGTTCCATTGGAAAGTGGCTAGAAAGACTGACAAGGAGAGAAAATTCTAGTACCATGAATTTATAAAGGTGAAATTAGGCTATTCAGTAAACCAGAAGCCACCTGCTGAGCACCAAGGGAGGGCAAGATGCCATTTTCCGAGATACAGATGAAGTGAACAGGATTACCCCAGCTAGTGAAGGGGTAAAAGGGAGACAAATGGTTAATTAAAGGGAAGAGTGTGGGAGGAGGCATCTGAGCAAAGCGAAGTCCTGCGTGGGATGCCATAAAAGGAAGAGATGGCATTCAGGCATGGGGCCCAAGGGAGCATGTGAGCTGGCTCTGGAAGAACAAGTGGGGTTTGAACAAGCAAGGACTCTGTCTGGCCCACCCATAATGTCACCCTGTAGAGCATCCATCATGGCACACTGCAGTGGCCAAGGCAGAAGTAAGAACCCCAGCAGTGAGGCTCTTCCCATTACCCAAGCAAGGTTGGATGGTGTCTTGCAGTTCCATCATAGTCATAGACAAGGGGAGAAGTGGTTGGATTCTGGACACATTCTGAAGGTAGGTAGAGCTGCAGGATTTGTTGATGGATTAGAAACAAGATATGAAAAAGGGGAGTAGTTAAGATTCGGGGTCCAACAACTGGAAGAGTAAAGTCACCATAACAGAGAAGGGGAAGCAGGAGTTTAGTATGGGATGTGTTCGACGTGACATGCCCATTAGACATCCACGTAGAGAAGGCAGTTGTCTATGCAAGTCTGACGGTCAGCAAAACCTGGGTGGAGACTCAAAATCCAGTCATCAGGATGCGGCGGTATTCAAAGCAATGGCCTAGAGTGAATCTAGACAGAGCCCTGGGCCCTCCACTATTTACAGGCAAGGTGAGGAAGAACAAGCAAAGGAGAGTAAAAGGGAATTGTCAGGGCGCTGAGAGGAGAAGCAAGGGAGAGCCAGGGCCTGAAAGCCAAATTGAGGAAATGTTCAAGAGAGAAGTGAAGGCTTCAACAAACGCTGCAGACAGATGGGCGGAGACCTGTGCACTGACGATAATGCTCAACAGTGCCCAGATTAATATCTCCTAGCCCTACTTCCTTATGTGAAAGAAGCTGTCTTTTTCACACGTTCCTTGCACAAATGTCTACAAGAATCTCAGGCGGTGAGGGGAGTCAACGGTGAGGAATGGGAACACGTGTATTTCCAACTTGATTCTAATCCTCTTAGAACCCATATACAGAATAAAGACTCAGAGGCACTGCTGGCGCTGAACTCCCCAACTTCAGTCCCTAGTGCTGATTTCGGGGGACATTAAGAACTAACTTTCAAGAGCTGTGAAGGCTGAGCAGTTGGTCTTCAAGTCCAAGAGAAAAGGTGTGTCCTCCTGGATTACACTCAAATGAGCAAAGCAGCCTGAGCTCCAAGCTCTCTGTAGGAGACCTCTCTCTCTCTCTCTCACTTTCTCTCTCTCCTCGCTCTCTCTCTTTCTCTCTCTCTCTCACACACACACACCCCATTTTTGCCAAGGCTCACTCCAGTATGAGGAACCCACAAAGAACACCAAGACCTCCATTCTGAGCAGGGCCTCCATTATTTGTCCTGCCATTTGTTTGTTCTGCCTCATGTCCTCCAGGCCATCAATGATTCTCGACTCTCTGGTGGGGGTCAAGCTTCCCATCATCCCATGGGATCTCCTTAGCCCATTTGTAAATTAGTGGAAACACAGAGGGAGTGAGGGAAGGGTGCTAGCCTGTCTTTATCCTTCGCCAACATCAGATTCCGGAACAAAACTGGCCCCTAAGTCTGTGCAGCAGCAATGTCTAAGTCCCAGCTAAAATGCCCTGTTATCAAAATCTGCAGAATATGTTTTATCTTTTTCAGGTAAGCTCTAATGTTTCTATCCTCCCTTCCCCCGACCCCCACATACGCACCAAGAAATGTCATTGAAAACAGAATGAAAGTATCTCATACAACAAAATTCATTCAAGATACTGTCTTTGACAATGGGAACTCAATTCTAAATAAGATACAGGAATGACTAAACACCAAACTGAAAGAAATTTGAAAGCAAAATTAATATTTTACACCAACTAACAGTTTGTTTGCAGCATCAGCAAAATCAAGCATTCACCTGTTACTAATTTCCTCTAAATACAAAGTCCACTGCATTTCTAGGAAGGATGGTTAGTGTTTGGCAAATTTTTTGTGTTAAGTGTTGAAAAATATAACTGAGAAGTTAATCAGAGGACCACGAGTAGGCACAAAGATCTAAAACATGTTGATTATTTAAAACACCAGAGCTCCAGAGAGCATGCAAGTCTTTATAATAAAATGATCCTATAAGTCACTATAATAACAACTGACTACTTTGTATACACGAGTTTATCCTAGGGACTCTAAAAATAGAACTTGTAGGATTTAAATCTAAAGTAAAGATTTTACAGGCATGATCTATTAGATCCTCCAGCTGATCCATTTATTTGCTTCCAGTATGAACTGATAACTTGCTTATGTTTTCTTCAAAAAGTGAGACCATTCTTCCCATAGTTTTTCTATCACCAACCATACACTGGTGGTCTTTAGGGTTTTTCAGTTCCATAAAAGGATTGAAAGAGTGTAAGAATCACTGCTCTAAAGTACCCTTATGAAAAGACATACGTAAGTATGAAATCACAAAAATCACAATGTGTTTCCAAACAAATCCAACATTCTTTTCTGGCCAGTAGCAGCAAACAGGTTTTGTGGAACTGACATAAAATCTAATTTAGCCATTATTACAACATTACCAGCAGCTCAGAGCACTAAGTTACCTCAATATCCCAGTAGTGCTCTGCCCATATTATCTATGACTTTAATTAAAAGTGTTTAGAAATGGTTTTCATACTGACTTTGTTCAGAATATGTGGCTGAATTCTAAATTTAAAAATAGGTCTTCCAGTAGGCCCACAAGACATCAAAATTGGGTACCAAAAGCTGTACATTTAAACACTTTTATTAAAATGTTTATACATGTACATAAAATATTTTATTGTGACACAAAATTCTGTACAAAGTGTACTAACAACTGACATGATTATAAATGAATCCCCAAAACAATGGTACCTAAATTTGAACACTAAGGAGAAAACAATGGTACCTAAATTTGAACACTAAGGAGAAAAAAGGAGGAAGAAATACTTGAGACAACTTTACCATGGCATATAAATATTTCTTGCTGTCAAAATTAATAAAATCTTTTGCACAGGGGTGTTACAATTAATTTTATCAGGCTAACAATGTCATAAGTGAGGAACCCTTTCAACTGTAGAGAGCACTGTGGAAATACAGGTGTGGTAGAACAATCTATATCACCCTGCAGTTGTTTCTGTGTTTCTATGACTAGCTTTGTTTGAGATTGTATAAAGTGGTCTTCACACCCCTGGTGAATAAGTTTGGTGGAAGCAGAGTTCCCTACCCTACCGCAGAAGGGACCTCCAAACACAGTTTAAAGCTGACTCTCGGGGAGCTGTGTTTTGACATTTTCACAACAGTGTGAATTTGTGCCACAAGCAAGACAGATCTTATTGGATTAACACTGAACTCGTGACATCTCCACAGACAGTAATTCTCTCTGTGCAGCTTAAGAACAAACGTGTTTCTTCCATCCACCCTGCTCATTCTCTCCTGTAGTTTCCCCTAGCAAATCCTCCCCGCCATCACCTCTAGGAATTCCTCTACACCCAGAGAAACGAGTTCCTTTCCTCACTGCTGAAATCGATTCCCACTTCCTTTCCACAGATGGACTCCAAGGGGCACTCACTCATGTGCCCACTGAGGGATTTCTCTCCTAATTCCTCACTTTCCAACGGAAGTCAGAGCTGCTCAGTTTCCCCCTGGTGACCACAAACACGTGTCCAAGTGAAGCCTCGTCTGGGGGAATCTCAGTTCCCACACTTCCCCCTGGCCCCACCTGGGGCCCTCTGTCTCCCCTGCGTGGCCCTCCGCCTGGCCCCTCGCACTCACCAGGAGGAGGTTGTGCGCCACCAGGTACCCAAGCCGCGGGCTGCCCCGGATGCCGGGGGCCAGGCGCCCGGTGGCGTAGCCGTGCCAGGCCACGACGTAGGGGTTGTCGATGGTGATCCAGTACTTGACCTGGCCGCCGAAGTGGCGGAAGCAGAGCTCCGCGTAATCCCTGAAGTGGTCGGCCAGGGCGCGGTTGGCCCAGCCGCCGTAGGCGTCCTGCAGGCGCTGGGGCAGGTCCCAGTGGTACAGGGTGACCACCGGCTGCACGCCCAGCTCCCGCAGCCGCTCCAGCAGGCGCCGGTAGTAGCGGAGCCCCTCGCGGTTGGGGACGCCCGCGCTGCCATTGGGGAGCACCCGTGCCCACGAGATGGAGAAGCGGTAGTGGGTGACCCCGAGCTCGCGCAGCGCCTCCGTGTCGCGGAAGACGTTGTTGTAGCTGTCGCTGGCCACGTCCCCGGTGGCGGGCTGCAGCGGCGACGGCGCGCCCGACGGCACATTGGCGATCCGGGAGTCTCCCGGGGGTGCCAAGGGGTGGTGGGTGAACGTGTCCCAGATGGACGCACCCTTGCCGTGCTGCTGCCAGCCGCCCTCGGTCTGGTAGGCGGCGCTGCCCACGGCCCAGAGAAAGCCGTCGGGGAAGGTGCCCTGGAAGAGGCCCGCGGCCTCGGGGGCGGAAGGGCGCGCGAAGCGGGCCCAGGTCTGCGCGCCGTCGCCCGGCTCCGCGCGCAGGCGGCGGCCGCCCAGGGCCAGCAGCACCAGCAGCAGCGACAGCGACGGCGGCGGCGGCCGCGGGCGGCGCGGCGGGGCGCTGGCGGGCATGCTG